>NC_041380.1:189609612-189838872 GCF_002162155.2 Triticum dicoccoides | reverse complement strand
CCATAGGTGTTCGTGGATCAGTTTCCCCGACATCTTTGGCGCGCCAGGTAGGGGCCGTCGAGATTGTGTGAACCTGATCCAGCGTTCACACGAGCTAGATCTTCATTCCCTTCATCAACATGCCACTGAAGAAGAAGACTTCGGCAGCAGCCGCTCCGTCCACGTCACTTCCGCCACCGTTGGAGCAAACGGATGGTGGAATCGACGCCGGCGGAAGAATGGACGTCGACGAGGAAGCTCATGATGCTGCCAGGTCCAAGAACAAGGCTGCACAAACCTCGGCAACTGTACATGCTCCACGCCACTCTCAGGAGGCGCAAGACCAACAGCGTCATGGCACTTGCAGTGCCATGCGCATGATAGGCCAAGACCAAGTTGGTGGATCTCGGGGCGCTCAAGACCAGCATGCACGCCAGCGTGCTGGCACGAGCGGGGCACGGTCGCCTGGACGGGATACTGCTCCTTCTAACATAGTTAGAAGTCCGAGCACGTCCCGCTCCTCGCGCCGTCCGCCACTGCCACCCACCACTCCAGCAGAAGCTTTGGCCCGAGCTCAACTTCTCCTAGATTACCCTCCGACGTCGGACACGATCGACGAATGGAGGGCCACCATTCAGAGTCTCATCGGCTACGCCAACGGCGACACTCCACGGTGGCCGAGCGCGTCGCCGCCGCGGCAGGGTTGCCGGGCGGGAGCCAGTGGCGATGAAACGGGTGGAGGCGCAAGTACCATGCAATCACCACCCCGAAGGCCAAGATCGCCGACTCACCGGATCCACCTCGACAGCGACTCCACCGCATCTTCGGATCCACGAGCTCGTCGCGATCAGCGCCAAGTTCTTCATGATCGACAATAAGAAGACGCTCGAACTCGCATCGAGCGCCGAAGAGAAGCGCGACGTCAATCCGACAAGCGCGCTGGGCCCTCTGTTGACATGCATGCGCTAGGGGAACCAGGCGATCTGCCGTACGCGGTAGGTTGCCCTGCGTTCACTCATGAGCTGCGGCAAGTCCAATGGCCCAGCACGATGAACTTCAAGCCAGACGTACCAGAGAAGTACGACAGCAAGACGCATCCGTCGGAGTTCCTCAGCATTTACACCATTGTGGTGCAGGCTACTGGGGGATGGGATGACAAGATCCTTGCCAACTACTTCCCGCTGGTACTCAAGCCCAACGTCAGGTCCTGGCTCAGGCACTTGCCGGACAACTCCATATCCTCTTGGGCTGATCTGTGCCATCAGTTTGTCGGCGCCTTCACAGGCGGACACAAGCCTCATGGCCAGGAGAGTGATCTTCATCTGCTCGCCCAGAAGGAAGGAGAGCCCCTGCGCAAGTACATTCAGAGATTCAGCAGTGTGCAACACAACATCCCAGACGTCCACCCTGCCGCGGTGATCAGCGTGTTCCATCAGAACGTGCGAAACCGCAGGATGTGGGAGGAAATGGCGATGTGCAAGATCAGGGACGTCAGTGAGTTATATGCACTGGCCGACAAGTGTGCACGTGCTGAGGAAGGGAGGAGACTCCCTGGAGAGAATGTAGGAGCGGGAGGATCTGACAGTGAAGATGCTGCCCCGGCAAGGAAAAACCAGCGGCGGAACAACAGAAGGAGGAAAGGCAAAGAGGTGCTAGTTGTTGAGCAGTCCGGCAACGGTGGTGGCGCCAAGCAAGCCAAAGCTGGTGACTCCGGCAAGGAGGTTGCCGCGGAGGTGGCGGTCACCGACAAGCAGGACGGCACCAACAAGCAGTATTGCAAGATCCACCGCACCAAGGGCCATGATCTCCAGAACTGTAAGAAAGTCGAGCAACTTGTTGAGCAAGAGAAAGCTGAATACGAGCGGCGCGACAAGGAGAAGGCCCAGGAAGGTCCTGGGGGATCCGGCAAGAAATGTCCCGGCCGAGGAGGACGCCGCGGCAAGGCCAAGCAGTGGCAAGGAGACAGACCTCCTCGCGGCCGCGACAAGGATGAAGATGACGACGACGATGAAGACATGGATGATGAGGAGACTGATGAGCAGGAGTTCCAGAAAGCCACAGAGGTCCTGTGCGTTGACGGTGGTGCTTCTCTGCACACCTCGCACCGCCAGCTCAAGCAGTGGGTGCGGGAAGTTAATGCAGCAGAACCACCCGTCAAGTCACGCAAGCCTCTGAAATGGTCCAGCACGCCTATCATCTTTGATATTGAGGACCACCCTGATCGCGTAACTGCGGTCGGGTGCTTGCCGATGTTGGTTTCACCAACAATCCGCAACCTCAAGGTCACTAAGATGCTAGTTGACGGCGGGGCCGGCTTGAACCTGATCTCCTCCCTGGTGCTCCAGAAACTCCAGATCCCTGACGGCGAGCTCGAAGAGACCGGTACATTTCAAGGAATAAACCCGGGAAGAAGCAAGCCGAAGGGAAAGATCACGTTGCCGGTAACATTTGGCAGCGAGCTGAACTTTAGGACTGAGAGGGTCACATTTGATGTTGCTGACTTTCCATTACCTTATAATGGAATCCTCGGTTGTCCCGCACTCGCCAAGTTCATGGCAGCCTCTCACTATGCGTACAACGTACTGAAAATGCCAGGCCCGATAAGTGTCATCTCTGTCCCTGGCGACAAGAAGGATGCTCTTATCTGTGCCGACAAGATCTACCGGGAAGCAGCAGCCGCAGCAGAATGTAAGACACTTGCCGCTGAAGCTCCCGGGGGGAAGAAGAAGACCAAGTCCGGCAAGAACTCTGATGCCCACTCCGGCAAGCGCACCTCCTCGGAGTGCTGCGCTACCGTCGAGGACGCACCATCGAGCTCCACCGGCAAGCGTAAGAAGGCAATGACAGCTCCACCTGAGACTAAGAAGGTGTCCGCCAAGGAGGAAGGCACTGGTGGTACCTTCACCATCAGCGCCACTCTTGACCCCAAATAGGAAAGCACGCTTGTTGCTTTCTTGCGGGCGAATGTCGACGTGTTTGTGTGGCAACCGTCTGATATCCCCAGTGTTCCCAGGAAAGTAATTGAGCACCACCTTGCCGTCTGTCCTCATGCACGGCCCGTCAAGCAGAAAGTCAGGAAACCGGCAGTGGAGCGCCAAGAATTCATCGCAGAAGAAATCAAGAAGTTGGAAGCAGCAGGCCTTGTCAGAGGAGTGCTCCATCCCACATGGTTGGCCAATCCTGTTGTCGTGCGCAAGGCTAACGGGAAATGGAGGCTTTGTATTGACTTTACTGATGTTAATAAAGCTTGTCCCAAAGACCCATTTCCCTTGCCACGCATTGACCAGATTGTTGACTCCACAGCCGGATGTGATTTGCTTTCATTTCTTGATGCATACTCAGGATACCATCAGATCTTCATGGCAGAAGAGGATGAAGGGAAAACCGCATTTATCACCCCGTGTGGCATGTACTGCTTCGTACGGATGCCTTTCGGTTTGAAGAATGTTGGTTCAACATTCGCAAGGGTAGTCCACCACGCTTTTGAGCCGCAGATGCACAGAAATGTGGAAGCCTACATGGATGACATAGTGGTCAAGAGCAAGAACAGGGCGACCCTGATTCAAGATTTAGACGAGACATTTGCAAATCTGTGCAAGATCAACCTCAAGCTTAACCCCGACAAGTGCGTGTTTGGAGTCCCATCCGGCAAGATTCTCGGGTTCTTCGTGTCTCAGCGGGGAATTGAAGCCAATCCCGACAAGATCAAGGCCATTGAGCAGATCGAAGCACCAAAGCGCGTCAAGGATGTACGAAGGCTTGCCGGTTGCGTGGCTGCTCTCAGCAGGTTTATCTCTAGATCTGTTGAGCGCGCCCTGCCATTTTTCAAAATTTTGAAAAAGGCAGGTCCAATGAAATGGACTCCGGAGGCGGAGGCTGCGCTGCAGGACTTGAAGAAATACCTGTCCTCCACTCCAATACTTGTCGCACCTAAGCCGCAAGAGAAGTTGCTGCTGTATATAGCGGAAACCAATCAAGTGGTTAGTGCTGCGTTAGTGGCGGAGAGGGAGGCAGATGATGAGCCAGCAACCACGGCAGATGCATCCAGCGACAAGCAGGGGGCTTCGCCGACAAGCTCTGGTCTCGACAAAGATGGATCTGCGCAGGAGCATGATAAGAGGCACAAGAGAATGGTGCAGCATCCAGTTTACTTTGTGAGTTCCCTTCTACAGGGGGCTAGATCAAGGTACTCTGGTGTGCAGAAGTTGCTTTTCGGCCTCCTCATGGCCTCGAGAAAGCTGCGCCATTACTTCAAAGCACATGAGATCACAGTCGTCACTCGCTTTCCGCTGAAGAGGATACTGCAAAATCCAGAAGCGACAGGCAGGATTGTCGAGTGGGCGCTGGAACTGTCAAGCTTTGGCCTCAAGTTTGAGAGCACTTCAACTATCCAAAGCAGGGCATTGGCAGAATTCATAGCAGAGTGGACGCCAACACCAGATGAAGAAATTCCAGAGACGAGCATCCCCGTCAAGGAGGCAAGCAAAGAGTGGCTGATGTACTTTGATGGTGCCTTCTCGCTGCAAGGCGCCGGTGCGGGCGTGCTGCTTGTCGCGCCCACCGGAGAACACCTCAAGTACGTAGTCCAGATGCACTTTCCCAAGGAGCAAGCAACCAACAATACTGCAGAGTATGAAGGGTTGCTTGCCGGTCTCAAAATTGCAGCAGACCTTGGGATCAAGAAGCTCATTGTCAGGGGTGACTCACAGCTTGTCGTCCGCCAAGTGAACAAGAAGTACTAGAGTCCATTGATGGAAGCATATGTTGATGAAGTGAGGAAGCTAGAAGAGCACTTTGACGGCCTACAGATGGAGCATATCCCAAGAGCTCAGAATGTCATTGCTGATGGCCTGTCAAAGTGCGCCGTACTAAAGTTACCTGTGGAACCAGGGATCTTTGTGCTCAAGTTGACTCAACCATCCGTAACACCATCAACTGGACAAAACTAGAAGAGGAAGTTGGTTTCTGGTGACTACTTTCCGGCAGAGCTCCTCGAAGCCGCCGCCAAGAAAGTCCCCAAGATCAACACCAAGGATGCTGAGGGGCAGTCTGCTCCGGCAAGCCTTATGGTTTGTTCCGTTGAAGCAGACGCTCCCGACAAGTTTTGCTCCGGCAAGCTTGCCGGGGAACATCAAGCTCCGACAGGGCCGCAAGTCCTTGCCGTGGAAGCGGATGTTCCCGCAGCAGCAGATGTGCCTTTAGTCCTTGTTGTCGAGCCACAAGCTCCAGCATGGGCACAGCAGATTGTCCATTTCCTTCAGACAGGAGAACTTCCCGAAGAGCAAGAAGAAGCGGAAAAAGTAGCCCGGCAGTCAAGTATGTACCAGTTTGTCGACAGCATACTGTACAGAAGAAGACTCAACGGTGTGAAATTGAAGTGTATTTGTTGGGAAGATGGACAAAAGCTGTTGGCAGAGATACATGGAGGCATATATGGCCACCACATTGGCGCAAGAGCACTTGCCGGCAAAGCTTTCCGGCAAGGTTTCTTTTGGCCGACAGCCCTCCAGGATGGAACTGCACAAGTAACCAAGTGTGAAGCGTGCCAGTTCCACTCCAAACAGATACACCAGCCAGCTCAAGCTCTCCAGACGATCCCTTTATCTTGGCCATTTTCGGTCTGGGCGCTCGATATCCTTGGCCCTTTCCCCCGAGCTGTCGAGGGCTTTGAGTACTTGTACGTCGCAATCGACAAGTTCACAAAGTGGCCGGAAGTGCAGCCAGTGAGGAAGGTGACAGCACAGTCAGCAGTCAAGTTCTTCAGGTCAATTGTTTGCCATTTCGGGATCCCTAACAGGATCATCACCGACAACGGCACGCAATTCATGAGCCGCACCTTCATGCAGTACGTCCAAGACCTTGGCGCCAAGGTCTGCTTTGCTTCTGTTGCTCATCCGAGAAGCAACGGTCAAGCAGAGAGGGCAAATGCTGAAGTGTTGCGCGGGCTCAAGACCAGAACTTTCGACAGGCTGTGCAAGTGCGGAAGAAACTGGATCGAGGAGCTGCCAGTGGTTCTTTGGTCGATCAGAATGACGCCAAATCGAGCCACTGGCCAGACGCCTTTCGCTCTAGTCTATGGAGCAGAGGCAGTTCTCCCCACGGAACTCGTATACAGATCGCCTCGAGTGCTCGCTTATGATGAGCTTGAGCAAGAACAGCTGTGACAAGACGACGCGCTGCTCCTTGAGGAAGATCGTCTTTAGGCTGTTGTACGAGCTGCTCGATACCAGCAAGCTTTGCGCCGCTACCATAGCCGCAAAGTTAAAGCCAGAAGCTTCGAGGAAGGCGACCTTGTTCTTCGGCGCGTTCAGTCCGCCAAGAATTCCAACAAGTTGACGCCGAAGTGGGAAGGCCCTTATCGGGTGAAACGAGTCACAAGGCCCGGCGCTGTCCGCCTTGAGACCAAAGATGGCATTCCGGTGAGCAACTCCTGGAACATAGAACATCTTCGTAAGTTTTTCCCGTAGGGCGCGGTTGCCGGAACCCATTCCGGCAACCGCCTTTTGTACAAGTCTTGCCGCTGTTGCATGTAATCCTTTGTACAAAGCCGGGCGCAGATCCCGTGCATAAGTAAAACCCCATGTGCTCCGCACAACTTGTCCATTTCATGCATTAGTTTCTTTCTTGCATGCTTTATCTGACACTTTGTGCAGCACCTACATCCGGTAAGTAATAACGAGCCGAAGGGCTCCATATCATTATTTTCTCTTCTTTCTTCTGTTTCAACAAAGGAAAAGAAGGTTCCCTCGCAGACAAGTTTGCCAGGGGGGAAGGAGAAGATTGTGGTATGGACCAGGCGTCGTTCAAGCAAAGTTTTTCCTTGCCGGGAAGCAAACGACAGAAAAGCTAAGTTGCCAAAGTTTGAGCAATCAATTTTTAAAATTTTTGAGTTATCTTCCTCGAACGACCCTGCTTTGTATGGAAAACCTGTGCGCGGAGGAACCAACTCGTGGCTAGTTGCGCCCTTACTTTGTTTACAGTCCGCTCAACAACTTAAGTGTGCTGCATCTAGTCGCGACAAGGTTTCTTGTCGGAAGCAGCGCCGCCAGCAGGCTGCTGACGTTCCGCACTCAGCGCTCGCGGCTCGGGCGCCTGCGCCGACAAGTTCCCTAGAAGCGTAGGGTAAAAACATACAAAGGAAGGAATCTAGTAGAGGAAATAACATAGCAATTGATAACAGAAATAAAGTTATATTACATGATAACTTGTCACAGCTCTAACAGACTGTTTTCATAACATGATTAGCAGCGACAAGGGAAAAGAAGAAATGGGCGGCCTAGTCTACGCGTCCGCCCTCGACCCTCTTGATCTCGCTCACCTTGTCCACAATGGGTGCGACAAGGGCCTTGAGCACATCCAGATCGGCGTCTGGCGGCAAGGACTTGCGGACGTTGGTGAAGCTGAGGCCTGGATTGCGGAAGGCCACCTTCATCAGCACCTTTTGGAGAACCCCGGCGCAGATTTTGTGTGACTCATCGGCCAGCTGCTTTCGGATCCTCTCCCGGAGCTGCTAGAGTGCCGTCGCCACGCCCTTGAAGAATAGGCTGAGCTTGGCGCTGGGTTGGAGATTCTCGTCGGAGGGATACCCAAAGTCCTCCATCCCCAACTGCGCCAGCTCCTCGTTGATGACTGCGGCAATATTCACCAGACCCTCGGTCGAGTGCTCCACAGTGTCTCTGAATGAGTTCTGGGTAACTGCAATGCTCTCCAGCAGCGCCTTGTCAGCTTTGACCTTCTCCGACAAGGTTTTCTCCCGCTCCTTGGCGGCCTCCAGCGTCTGCATCAGCGTGGCCAGCTTCAACTCCAAGACCGCATTGGAAACCTTGGCGGCGCTGAGCTCCTTGCCCCTCTTAGCGAGAAGACCTTGCAGCTCACCGTGGGCGGCAGCATCCTTCTCACGCTCAAGCTTGAGCGCGGCAAGCTCCTCGCCGCTCTTCCTGATGTTGGCCTCCAGCTGCGCCACCTTCTCCTCTAGCTCTTTCTTGGCAGCCTCTGCGATTGCGGCAGCGTCCTTTGCCTCCTTGAGCGCCCCGCCAAGTGCTTGCTCGCGCTCGGCGAGCTCCTCCTTGTAGCTGTCGAGGTTGGCCTTCCGCTGCAACAATTCTCCTTCTCGCGCGGACTGCTTCTCGGCGGCCAGCCTTTGTTCCTCCTCTGCTTCGGCCTTCTCGAGAAGGAAGGCCGTGCGCTCCTCGTCGAGTCGCTCCTGCTCCTGTGCCAGGGACCGGAGAGCTTCTTGATTTTGGCCCCGGAGCTCCTCCGCGCGCTTCTCCATGTCAACTCCCGCCTTCGCGACAAGCGCCTCCCGGGAAGCCAGCTTGGCTTGCCGTGCGCGGTAGAGTGACAGCAGCTTCCGCAGCAGCTGCTCCTCCTCAGGCTCGCCACTGCTGCTGCTGGGCGCGTTGACCAACACAGTACAGCAGAGGCGAGCACCTCCCCATCAAAAGTTTCCCCCTCGACCGGCGCCCTGGAGCTTGATGCCCAGGGTAGCTTGATGAAGATATCGTCGCCGGCCTTCAAGTAGGCGCTGGGCTGGGGCTCCTCGGAGCCCGGCTCCTCAGTAGCGGCAGAGGGATCGGCGGTCGGCGCAGCGCCTGGCGCTCCTGCGGCCTCAGGGTCGTCAGTGCGATCGCCCGACCCCTCGCTGCCCTCTGCAGCGGCAGCCTTGGCGGCCTCCTCGCTGGCGGTCTCATCAGCACCAGCCCCTTCCTCGCCGGCGCCCTCTGTCTCCATTGGCTCAGCCGCAGATGGGTCTGAAGAACGAAGAAGGGAAAAAATCAATCAAAAATCAGAAGAAGAAGAACCAAGGGAAAGTTTTTGGACAAGTGAATTACCTGTGCCAAGATCTGCAGTTGCGGTCTCGGTGCCGCCCCTTGCCGGAGAGTTCTCCCTTGCCACAGAGCGCTCCCTTACCGGGAACCCCTCCCTTGGCGGCGTAGTCGAAGCAGATGGCACTTCGGGACCAGCTTCCAAGCGCTCCTGATGTGGCTGCTCTGCTCCTACACAAATCAACAAGCAAGATATCAATGAAGGAAAAAGCACTCATGCGCGCCTGACAGTGGAAAGCTAACTATGAACTTACGCTGGGGGCTGCGCTGGGGGCTGTGTTGAGGAGTGGTTGCCGGGTCCGTCAAGGTGGTCTCGGACCCACCCCCTGCCGACACGGTGGGGTCATCTTCGATGACAATCATCGCGGCCTTGGCCCTCTTCGCCGCTCTCTGGGCCAGCGTCCTGAAAAGAAAGGAGTCCAGATTGAAGCAAGTCAGATACAAGATAAAAACAGCAAGATTGAAGAACTACAAGAGCACCAAAGAAACTTACTCTTCTTCCTCCTCGTCGGAGCTGAGCGCGGAAAGATCAAAGTCCGGCTCCCTTCCGGTGCAGCAAGGCGGAGGAGTAGGATCCCTTGCCCGCTTGGCGGGGGTGGTGGCGGTGGCCCGGGAAGATCCCGCTCCAGTTGCCGCTGCTGCATGGGGCGCTCCCGCGGCAACATTGCTTGCCGCGGTAGAGCGTTGCGCACGGCTTGGCGGCTGTTGACCCGGCTGCCGCCCCGCTACGTCTGCGGCCCTGCGAAGACGCCTTCTTGGCGGGGCCGGGGGCTCCGCCTGCGGCAAGCCTTCTGAAGGCTCGGGCTCTTCCTCGCCGGCCTCGCTCGGCTCGGCTTCAGAACCGGCAGGCTCTTCCTCTCCAATGAACTCCGCGCGCTCAGCAAGGTTTGCCGCCTCTGCCGCCTCCGCCTCCTCCACGGTGAACCCGAACACGCCCGCGGCAGCTGCGGCCACAACCTCTTCCGCCCTGGTGGCGATGCGCTGCAGCTCCTTGTTGGTGGTGTCACGGGTGAGGCTCTTCTGCTCGTCAGCGTGGACCGGCACTTCTTCCAAGTTGTCGAAGAACGCTTGCATGATGTCATCCGCAGGCTCTTGCCAAGTTGGAACGATTCCGTGCGAATCGCACAACGGCATCATGGCGCGGATCCGGTCAAGCGAAGAATTATTGCACAATGGAACTACGCCCCTCGGCAGCGTGAATGGGTGCTGGGGGTCGCGTTTGAACAACTCCAGGAGCATTGCATCCAGCTCCAAGACGGTGAAGTTGTAGTTGAAGCCCGGCCGCAGCCTCATGATGTCCGCCGAGTTCTTGAATTCCCAGGCGGGCCTCCCCCTCTCCTGCAGGGGGGCGATGCGGCGGCGGAGGAAATCTGTGCCTACAGCACCTACAGTGAGCCCGGCAAGCCTGAGGCGAAGGATCCTAGTAATGGCGATCTTCAGCCTCTCGTCTTCCGGAGCCACGTTGCTCCAGTCATTGCCGCACACTATTGGAGTTTGGCACACGGCGGTGAAGGGCTGCGGATTCTCCTCGACGATCCAGCACCACTCCGCTCTCCACTCCTCCCACTTGCTGCGGAGCTCACCCTCCAAGTACGCCTCCTTGCCGACTCTCGAGATCCAGGTGATCCCTCCGGCAAGCGGCTCTCCTCTCTCTACCCGAGGTATGAAGAAGTGGCAGAAAAGGGCAACATTGGGGTGGACTCCGACAAAGTTTTCGCACAAGTGTGCGAAAACTGCCATGGTCAGAACGGCATTGGGGGTGAAGTCAAGGAGGCGGAAGCCGTAGGTGTTCATGATATCGCAGAAGAACTCCGAGAAGGGCGGGCAGAGCCCGCAATAGAAGAACAGCGCGAAGAAGGGGTACCCGTTTGGAGCCAGTTCCGAGGCAGCGGCCGGGAGTACCCTCGTGCGCGGATGCGCCCGCGTCTCCATCGCCCAAAAGAGGTAGAAGTACTCCCTCAGCTCCTGCACGCCGAGCTGGGGGGAGAAGATCGCCCGCTCCTTCCGCAGCGCCGCGAGCCGCTGCGCCTCGGCCGACTTCACGCCCTTTCCCTTGTCGGCTTTCGGAGCCATGGAGGAGGTGGGGGGGGAGGTCGACGGCGTTGGTGATGCTGGTGGCAATGGGGGGCGGAGCGCTGCTCTCTCGGCTTCGAGAAGAAGGGGGAGGGGGCGGCGGAGGTTCGTGAGGATGGAGTAGTAGCAACAAGCGAGGGGGAATGAACTGCCTCTGTTTCCTCTGCTTATAAAGAGGGACGGGGAGGACGTTTCACCCTTCCGAATAAAGAACCACCCACGATCTCTCTCACGATGCCGCATTCAACGCGTGCCGTTAGGTGAGAGCGCGGTGGATACGGAGCGAGATTCGGCGTGGCCCAGTCCGCGTGTGCCCGTGCCCTATCTTGGGCCTGGCCCAACAGCGCTCGGCACCGTGTCTGGCCCAGGCCCGGGGGCTCCTGTCGGTGTACTAGAATAGGGGTACCCTAGTACCCCGAACTTGTGCACCGGCAGTTGCAGCACCCCGCGGCAAGGCTTGCCGGGCGAACGCCAAGATCCTCCGTGGTTCCCTTGGAGCCATTCAAGAACAAAGTATTTAAGCTCAGGAGACAAGGCCCCGGCAAGAGGAGCTTGCCGGGAAGGCCAACCAAGGCACTTCAAGGAACTTGCCGCGACGCGCCACGCGCTCCGGCCAGGCAACAAGGCCCCGGCAAGAGGAGCTTGCCGGGAAGACCAACCAAGGTACCTCGAAGCCCGGTGAGCGACAAGCTTCCGGACCCGACAAGATAGCAGCAGCGGCAACGAGCTTGCCGCGGCAGGCGGCCACTCTGTGCCCACGCTCCAGCGCATCCACCAACATGTCGCTCTGGGGGCCTCTCCAGGCGAGCGTGGCGGGAGGCTGTGCAGCCAGCAGTGCGCAGTGGCATGCGAAGCTGACAAGATTGCCATCGTGGCGAACGGTGGCGCCCCTAACGGTCCTTTTCTGCACTGTTTGGGCGACTCAGACGGGCATTTAATGCCCTTGTCCCCTGCTGTCAGGGTTAGGTAGGGTGCCCTGTAAAAGTAATTGTACCAACCACCTCACTTTTTACATTTGTACCCTTCTCTGCGTTGCCACCTGTCGGTGACCCCTTTAGCGTATAAAAGGAGGCCCATGCGCAACATAGAGGGGGTTCGGTTCGACTGGTTTGCAAAGTTCGACTAGTTCGGAACCCAGAAAAACACTAGGATCTCTCTCTGGAGCAAGAACACAAGATAATACAACCAGACAAGCAGCAGTAGGAGTGTTATCTCTCCGGAGAGCTCCGAAGCTGGGTAAACTGCTCGTGTGCTTCGCCTCGATCTGCTCTTCGTGCGATCTCCGCCCCCCCCCCCCGCCGAACCTAAAGGGGCCCGGTCCGCTGGCCCCATAGGTGTTCGTGGATCAGTTTCCCCGACAGATTGTTTGTCATTGATCTCGGTGCCGGATGAGACACCCGGCTCTCCCCGACTGACTCTTGCAAAGACATCCTGCTCTAATCTGCAACAGCAACAACTCGAAACACAAACATGAGATAATTGCGTGATACAGGAGTCAAAACCCCCGGGATATTATATAATGAATTTTTACCGACCAAAATATGTGTCGTGTACGAAAACAGAGTCTGGAGAGCACACGAGGTGCCCACAAGGTAGGGGGCATGCCCAGTAGGGTAGGGTGCGCCCTCCACCCTCGTGGAGCCCTCGTGTCCTTCCCAGACTGCTGCTTATTTTTCTATCTTTCTAAATATTCCAAAACGGAGAAATATTGCCTTAAAAACTGTTTTGGAGTCGGTTTACTTACCGTACCACATACCTATTCCTTTTCGGAGTCTGAAACGTTCCGGAAAGTGTCCCTTATGTATTCCTCCGAGGTTACGGTTTCAATAACATTGGTTTCAACATTTATGGGATTACCTGAGATATAGTGTTTGATTGTTTGACCGTTCACCACCTTCGGATTTGTGCCTTCTAAGTTGTTGATATTTATGGCACCAGAACGGTAGACCTCCTCGATAACATAAGGACCTTCCCATTTCGAGAGAAGTTTCCCTGCAAAAAATCTTAAACAAGAGTTGTATAGCAATACATAATAACCTACATTAAACTCACGCTTTTGTGTCCTTTTGTCATGCCATCTTTTAACTTTTTCTTTAAACAACTTGGCATTTTCGTAGGCTTGGGTTCTCCATTCATCAAGTGAGCTAATATCAAATAACCTCTTCTCACCGGCAAGTTTAAAATCATAATTAAGTTCTTTAATAGCCCAATAAGCCTTATGCTCTAGTTCGAGAGGTAACTGACATGCTTTTCCATAGACCATTTTATACGGAGACATACCCATAGGATGTTTATATGTAGTTCTATAGGCCCATAATGCATCATCAAGTTTCTTTTACCAATTCTTTCTAGACCTATTAACATTCTTTTGCAAAATTAATTTGAGTTCTCTATTACTCAAATCTACCTGGCCACTAGATTGAGGGTGATAAAGAGATGCAATTCTATGATTACCATCATATTTAGCAAGCATTTTACGGAAACCACCATGAATAAAATGTGAACCACCATCAGTCATTAAATATCTAGGGACTCCAAATCTTGGAAAAGTAACTTCTTTTAGCATTTCAATAGAAGTGTTATGATCAGCACTACTAGTTGGAATAGCTTCTACCCACTTAGTAACGTAATCAACAGCAACTAAAATATGTGCATAACCATTAGAGGAAGGAAAAGGTCCCATATAGTCAAAGCCCCAAACATCAAATGGTTCAATAACAAGTGCATAATTCATAGGCATTTCTTGAGGTCTACTAATATTACCAATTCTTTGACATTCATCACAAGATAAGACAAACTTACGGGCATCCTTGAAGAGAGTAGGCCAATAAAAACCAGATTGCAGTACCTTATGTGCAGTTATATCTCCAGCATGGTGTTCTCCATAAGCTTCGGAATGACACTTTCATAGGATCTGTTCCTGTTCATGCTCAGGTACACAATGTCTAATAACACCATCTACTCCTTCTTTATAAAGATGTTGGCCATTCCAAAAGTAATGCCTCAAATCATAGAAGAACTTTTTCTTTCGCTGGTATGTGAAACTAGGTGGTATAAACTTAGCAACAATGTAATTAGCATAATCAGCATACCAGGGAGCAGTATGATAAGCATTTATGACATTTAATTGCTAATCATGAAAGCTATCATCAATAGGTAGTGGGTCATCAAGCACATTTTCTAACCTAGACAAGTTGTCTGCAACGGGGTTCTCAGCTCCTTTTCTATCAACAACATGCAAATCAAATTCTTGTAGCAAGAGAACCCATCTAATAAGTCTAGGTTTAGCATCTTTCTTTTCCATAAGATATTTAATAGCAGCATGATCAGTGTGAATAGTTACTTTAGAATCAACAATATAAGGTCTAAACTTATCACAAGCAAATACAACAGCTAAGAATTCTTTTTCAGTAGTAGCATAATTTATTTGAGCATTGTCTAGAGTTTTACTAGCATATTGAATAACATTTAGTTTCTTATCAACTCTTTGTCCTAAAACAGCACCTACAGCATAATCACTAGCATCACACATAATTTCAAAGGGTAAATTCCAATCAGGTGGCTGAACAATAGGTGCAGAGACCAATGCTTTCTTAAGTATTTCAAATGCTTCTACACAATCATCATCAAAGGCAAATGGTGTATCTTTTTGTAATAAATTAGTCAGAGGCCGAGAAATTTCCGAGGAGTCCTTAATGAACCTCCTATAAAAACCGGCATGACCAAGGAAACTTCTTATACCTTTGATGTCCTTGGGACGTGGCATCTTTTCAATAGCATCAACCTTGGCTTTATAAACTTCAATACCTCTTTCAGAAACTTTATGCCCCAAGACAATACCTTCATTAACCATAAAGTGCCACTTTTCCCAAGTCAAGACAAGATTAGTTTCTTCACATCTCTGCAAAACTCGATCAAGGTTGCTCAAGCAATCATCAAAAGAAGATCCATAGAAGGAAAAGTCGTCCATGAAAACCTCACAAATCTTTTCACAAAAGTCAGAGAATATGGCCATCATGCATCTTTGAAAGGTAGCAGGTGCATTACATAAACCAAAAGGCATACGTCTATAAGCAAAAGTACCAAAAGGGCATGTAAAATTAGTCTTTGATAGATCTTTGGCTGACACGGGTATTTGAGAGAAACTAGAATAACCATCTAGAAAGCAAAAATGTGTATGTTTGGACAATCTTTCTAGCATTTGATCAATAAAACGTAAGGGGTAATGATCCTTTTTAGTAGCCTTATTTAATTTGCAGAAATCAATTACCATCCTATAACCGGTAATAATATTCTTTGAGGAATCAATTCATCTTTATCATTAGGAACAACAATAATACCTCCCTTCTTAGGGACACAATGGACAAGGCTTACCCACTGACTATCAGCAACGGGATAAATTATACCTGCCTCAAGGAGCTTTAGTATATCCTTTCTTACCACTTCTTTCATTTTAGGATTCAGCCAGCGTTGATGATCACGAACTGGTTTAGCATCTTCTTCCAAATTAATTTTATGTTGACATAGAGTGGGACTAATGCTCTTAAGATCATCAAGAGTATACCCAATAGCGGCGCGGTGCTTCTTCAGAGTTTTCAATAATCTCTCTTCCTCATGCTCTGAAAGGTTAGCACTAATAATAACAGGGTATATCTTTTTCTCATCAAGATAAGCATATTTAAGAGTATCAGGTAGCGGTTTAAGCTCAAACACGGGAACACCCTTGGGTGGAGGAGGATCCCCTAGGATTTCAACAGGTAAATTGTTTTTCAGAATAGGTTCCTGTTTAAAGAATACTTCATCTAATTCCCTTCTTTCATTCATAAACATATCATTTTCATGGTCTAGCAAGTATTGTTCTAAAGGATCACTAGGAGGTACGGCAATAGAAGCAAGACCAATAATTTGATCCTTACTAGGTAATTCTTCTTCACAATGTTGTCTACTAAATTTAGAAAAATTAAATTCATGAGTCATATCATCTAAACCGATAGTAACAACATATCTTTTGCAATCTATGGTAGCATTAACAGTATTTAAGAAGGGTCTACCAAATATAATGGGACAAAAGCTATCTTGTGGGGAACCAGAACAAGAAAATCAGCAGGATATTTAGTTTTCCCATACAAGACTTCAACGTCTCTAACAATTCCCATTGATGAAATAGTATTTCTATTGTCAAGTTTAATTGTAACATCAATTTCTTCCATCTCAGCAGGTGCAAAATCATGCATAACTTCTGGGTATAAAGAATAAGGTATTGCACTAGAACTAGCACCCATATCACATAAGCCATGATAACAATGATCTCCTATTTTAACAGAAATAACAAGCATGCCTACCACAGGTCTAGGTTTATCTTTATCACAGGGTTTAGCAATTCTAGGAGTTTCATCACAGAAATAAATAACATGCCCATCTACATTATCAGACAAGAGATATTTAACAATAGCAATATTAGGTTCAACCTTAACTTCCTTAGGAGGTGTATATGTTTTAATATTGCTTTTACGAACTACAGTTGAAGCTTTAGCATGATCCTTTATCCTAATAGGGAAAGGTGGTTTCTCAACATAAGAAGTAGGAACAATAGGATCATTATAAGTGATAGTCTTTTCTTCAACTTTAATAGGTGCAGCTACTTTTACTTCTATGGGAGGATGATATTTAAACCACTTCTCCTTGGCGAGATCAACATAGGCAGCAAAATATTCATAGAAAGAAGCTACTATCTCAGAGTGAAGTCCATATTTAGTGCTAAATTTACGAAAAACATCGGTATCCATAAAAGATTTAACACAATCAAAACTAGGTGTCATACCTGACTCCTTACCATTGTCGAGGTCCCAATCTTCAGAGTTGCATTTAATTCTTTCCAATAAATCCAATTTGAATTCAATAGTCTTCATCATAAAAGAGCCAGCACAAGAAGTATCAAGCATGGTGCGATTGTTACCAAAAATCCGAGCATAAATTTTTTGAATAATCATTTCTCTTGAGAGCTCATGATTGAGGCATGAATATAACATTGACTTAAGCGTCCCGCAAGCTTGAGCGGTGCTTTCTCCTTTGCGAGGCCAAAAATTATATATGTAATTGCGATCACGCTGAACAAGATGCATAGGATAAAACTTCTGATGAAATTCCAATTTCAATCGTTTGTAATTCCAAGAGCTCATATCATCACATAGCCCATACCATGTCGATGCATCTCCCCTCAAAGGTAACGGGAAGACCTTCTTCTTAACAACATCTCCGGGTACATCTGCAAGCTTAAATAATCCACAAGCTTGATCCACATATATCATATGTTCATCAGGATGTTTTGTTCCATCTCTTAGAAAAAGATTAGCTAGCAGTTTTTCTATCATACCCGAAGGAACTTCAAAGCAAGCATTTTCATTTTCATTTTCATTTTCAGTAGGTTGAGGAGCAACGCTTTGCTCTAATGGTCGGGGTGAAGATACCCCGAACAAGCCCCTCAGAGGATTTCCTTCCATGGTAACAAGTGACAGTAAATTTCAGCACACTATATAAATTTTTCCTTACCAAATTCCACCTTCCAAAGGTGCTTCACTCCCCGGCAACGGCGCCAGAAAAGTCTCTTGATGACCCACAAGTATAGGGGATCTATCGTAGTCCTTTCGATAAGGAAGAGTGTCGAACCCAACGAGGAGCAGAAGGAAATGATAAGCGGTTTCCAGCAAGGTATTCTCTGCAAGTACTAAAATAAGTGGTAACAGATAGTTTTGTGATAAGATAATTTATAACGAGCAACAAGTAACAAAAGTAAATAAGGTGCAGCAAGGTGTCTCAATCCTTTTGTAGCAAAGGACAAGCCTGGACAAACTCTTATAAGATGTAAAGCGCTCCCGAGGACATATGGGAATATCGTCAAGCTAGTTTCCATCACGCTCATATGATTCACGTTAGGTACTTTGATAATTTGGTATGTGGGTGGACCGGTGCTTCGGTATTGCCCTTACTTGGACAAACATCCCACTTATGATTAACCTCTATTGCAAGCATCCGCAACTACAAAAAAAGTATTAAGGTAAACCTAACGATAGCATGAAACATATGGATCCAAATCAGCCCCTTACGAAGCAACGCATAAACTAGGGTTTAAGCTTCTGTCACTCTAGCAACCAATCATCTACTTATTACTTCCCAATGCCTTCCTCTAGGCCCAAATAATGGTGAAGTTTCATGTAGTCGATGTTCACATAACACCACTAGAGGAGAGACAACATACATCTCATCAAAATATCGAACGAATACCAAATTCACATGACTACTAATAGCAAGACTTCTCCCATGTCCTCAGGAACAAAAGTAACTACTCACAAAGAATAAACATGTTCATAATCAGAGGGGTATTAATATGCATATAGGATCTGAACTTATGATCTTCCACCAATTAAACCAACTAGCATCAACTACAAGGAGTAATTAACACTACTAGCAACCTACTAGCACCAATCCTAGACTTGGAGACAAGAATTGGATACAAGAGATGAACTAGGGTTTTGAGATGAGATGGTGCTAATGAAGATGTTGATGGAGATTGCCCTCTCCCGATGAGAGGAGCCTTGGTGATGACGATGGCGATGATTTCCCCCTCCGGGAGGGAAGTTTCCCCGGCAGAATAGCTCCGCCAGAGCCCTAGATTGGTTCCGCCAAGTTTCCGCCTCGTGGCGGCGAAGTTTCGTCCGAGAAGATGGCTTATGACTTTTTTCCCATCGAAAGACTCCATATAGCAGAAGATGGCCACCGGAGGGCCACCAGGGGGCCCATGAGGTAGGGGGCGCGCCCTGGCGGGTAGGGCGCGCCCCCACCCTCGTGGGCAGGGTGTGGTCCCCCTGGTGAAGTTCTTGCTCTCAGTATTTTTTATATATTTGGAAAACATCTTCCGTGAAGTTTCAGGACTTTTGAAGCTGTGCAGAATAGGTCTATAATATTTGCTCCCTTTTCAGCCCAGAATCCCAGCTGCCGGCATTTCCCTCTTTATGTAAACCTTGTAAAATAAGAGAGAATAGGCATAAGTATTGTGACATAATGTGTAATAGCAGCCCATAATGCAATAAATATCGATATAAAAGCATGATGCAAAATTGACGTATCACACCACCTCAAAACATAAGGGAGAAAGGATTGAACTTTTCTTAGAAATGCAAGATGAAGAATGTTTGAACTCCTCAAAAAGAATCTCGATGAACACTTCAGGAAGGAATTAAATCCTTGATGAACCAGCAAGTAGCCTCCATGAAGAACTCCGGTAATCAAAGAAATGATCTCAAAGAAGTGAAGGATGAAAAGAATAAGATTGAAGCCTTGCAATGATTAGATGAATGTTCGTGGTGATATAGGTGAGAGATCTTGGAACTTCGGAAAAGTATGAAGCACTTGAACCAAGAATTTACTCATCATGAACAAACTCTGGAAGAATGAATCAATCACTTGGATGAAGCAAGAATAAGAATTTGGCGTATCCTTCATCAATTTAGATTGATGACAAGCAACGAAAGGTCTTCAACGAACCGCCGGTAGGATTTGGAAACAATGAATGAATTGATATGATAACCAAGGAAGAGAACTCTTGAACGAACCACCGTAAGAATTGGAAATGAACAAAGTAAAGGAATGAATCACTAGTAAGAAGTAGAGAACGAATGAAGATACTTGAGGGAATTTGATACATGAGAATGAATAGATCATGAGCTGATTAGAGAATACTTGAATGATGCACCAGTAAGACTTAGAGAATGAGAGCTGAAAGCTGGAATGAATAATTCTGAGATGATGGGCTCCAGAGAATCAAACTGAAAAGTCTCCTGTGTTGCTCCGGATGGGTGAAAAGAATTCTAACAATCGAAAACAATTATGAGAGGATGGCAGCAATCTTGAACTTCGCATATTTGGAAGAACGGGTAAGGATTTGGAGGATAACTCTTCTTTGGTGTTCAAGATCCGAGAATGACGACGAGAAACACCACCATGAATTGATGAGACAATCTGGAATAATGTAGAATATAAAGGTTGAATCAACAATGAAAAGAATTTGAAAGATCTTGGATAAAGACATTTGACTGATGATAACTCATCCTTACGTCAAACTTTGAAATGAATTTGAGAGTAACTCCAGGAAGATTAGAAGAATCAGGTGAGATCCTAGAAAAAGACCTGTGGGTTAGGGCCCACTCCGAAGAATCAACATTGATGATTTAAAAGAGATAATGCACTAGTTGAATTAAAAGGCTTGAATAAGGTAAGACCTCGAAATAGCTTGTCAGGATTACGAATAGAAACTTGAATCTTCTGGGATATCTTCAGCATTTCGTACATGAATAGAAAGAGGTGAGCAATTAAGATGTGCAACGGCATGGGAAAGCATTTGAAACAAGGAAAGGGATATGATCAACACCAAAAGCTTGAATTGAATCCACATGAGAAGAAAAGGAACGAAGAATGATGAACTTGTAGAGCATCTTCATGAGAACCACCGTGTAAGAACATTGACGGAAAAGAATGGAGAGACTTCCCATGAATGAAATTGATACTTGATTAAGAAATCAGAGTCCTTGAAGAAAAAGGGTGGGAGGGCAGGAAAAACAGAGACAACTTGGGACGGATGAAACAAACACCGATGAGAATACTTAGAGTTGAACTTGCAGATGTTAAAAATGATCGGATCCACTTGAAGAGGAGCACAATGGTTGAGAAGAAATTGAAATGACAAACTCGATTATCAAGAAGGATTAGTATTCACATAGAAATATGAGAACACCACTTAGGGGAGGTATGGAATCAACACTTGACATTGAAGCAACTCGAATACCACAACTCAAAACAAAACAAAGGATTGGCTTGCAAAATAAGCCGGAAACAAACATAAGATAGACCCCATGTCGTATCATGTGTCTGTTGGAAGGATATCCTACGATATACTTGAATTCCCCCTTATAAACTCCCGAAACTTTCTGGTTATGCAATCAGGTGTTGGGGATACAGGGGAAGCCTAATAACTCACCCATACTAACAATACCTACATCCAGCTGTATCCATCCTTCAACAAATAACCAAGAAAACTTCGGAAATAGTGTACCTCAACCTTCGAAAAGCATCCGTTATACGAGTTATGGAAATACTCCCAAACTCCCGCCCCAGTACTGGGTGGCATCGAGGTTATCTCACCAATAACTGCATAAAAGAGATTTTGATGTCGGTGAAACTCAGGTATTCCAGAACTGCAACGATAAAATTGTGACGACAACACCTCGGAGCTCAACTCCCCACGACACTGCCACAACCCCTAAATGCCAGGAGGCACCAAGAACAATGTTGTCATCACAAGACTATCGGAGCGATTCCAAGATACCCGCGTGATCCTAATTTTTTTTTTGTGAAATTTGAGAAGAGAAGAGTCAAAACTCTACGTCAGGAGGCCTCACCAGAGCGACGAAGGGACTGAGGAGTAAAAAAGAATCCTACTCTATGATATATATAATCCTAAGACTCAAAACATTTTGTTCTAGACTCAACAATGTCAGCAATTCAATCAATCAAGGGGCTCAGTCGGGGATGGCTCTGATACCAACTTGCAACACCCACAATGCGGCTATATCTCCCACGTGTCGGGGCACGACTTAGAGGCATAGCCACATGGTAGGCATGTTGCAAGAGGGGTAATCTTTACACATCCCATGTACTGAATAAGAAAAGGATAAAGAGTTGGCTTACAATCGCCGCTTCACACAAATACAAGTTAAACATACATCATCCAGAGTACAATCAAAGGTCCGACTACGGAACCAAAATAAAGAAAGACAACCCCAAATGCTAGATCCCCGATCGTCCCCAACTGGGCTCCTCTACTGATCATCCGGAAAATAAACATAGTAACGGCCCGAATCCTCGTCAAACTCCCTCTTGAGTTCGGTAGCGTCCCCTGCACTGGCATCATCAGCACCTGCATCTGTTTGGAAGTATATGTGAGTCACGGGGACTCAGCAATCTCACACCCTCGCGATCAAGACTATTTAAGCTTATGGGTAGGAAAAAGGTAGTGAGGTGGAGCTGCAGCAAGCACTAGCATATATGGTGGCTAACTTACGCAAAAGAGAGCGAGAAGATGAGCAAAGCACGGTCGAGAAGCTAAAAATGATCAAGAAGTGATCCTGAAGTTACTTATGTTCAAGCATAGCACAAGAACCGTGTTCAGTTCCCTGACTCTACCGAAAAGAGACCATCACAGCTACACACGCAGTTGATTCATTTAATTAAGTTAAGTTTAAAATTCTCTACAACTAGACATTAACAAATTCCCATCTGCCCATAGTCGTGGACACGGCTTTTGAAAGTTCAAAACCCTGCAGGGGTGTCCCAACTTAGCCCATCACAAGCTCTCACGGTCGATGAAGGATATTCCTTCTCCCAGGAAGACCCGATCAGACTCGAAATCCCGGTTAACATACATTTCAACAATGGCAAAACAAGACCAGCAAGATCGTCCGATGCGCCGACATCCTGTTAGGAGCTGCACATATCTCGTTCTCAGGGGAACACCAGATGAGCACTCCGTACAACTAAAACCAGCCCTCAAGTTTCCCTGAGGTGGCGCTACAAAGTACTCTAGTTTGGACCAACACTTAGAGAAGCACTGGCCCGGGGGGGGGGTGTTAAAATAAAGATGACCCTCAGGTGCGTGACTCCCAAGGGAAAAATAGGTGGTGGTGAGGCAAATTGTAAAACTAAGGTTGGGCCTTGATGGAGGAGTTTTATTCAAAGCGAACTGTCAAGGGGTCGCCATAACACCCAACCATGTAAGGAACGCAAAATCAAGGAACATAACACCGGTATGACAGAAACTAGGGCGGCAAGAGTGGAACAAAACACTAGGCATAAGGCCGAGCCTTCCACCCTTTACCAAGTATATAGATGCATTAAAGTAAATAAGAGATAATAATGATATCCCAACAATAACCATGTTCCAACATGGAACAAACTTCAGCTTCACCTACAACTAACAACGCTATAAGAGGGGCTGAGCGAAGCGGTAACACAGCCAAACAACGGTTTTCTAGGAAAGGTGGGTTAGAGGCTTGACATGGCAATGTGGGAGGCATGATATAGCAAGTGGTAGGTCGCAGCATTGCAATAGAGCGAGCAACTAGCATGCAAAGATAGAAGTGATTTCGAGGGTATGGTCATCTTGCCTGAGATACCGCAAGGAAGAAGAACGAGTCCATGAAAAAGACAAACGGACGTAGTTGAACGGATCCTCACAAACACGACATTATCGGAACTAACCCGAAGAAGCAACACCAGAAAGAAGCAAACAACATAGTAAACAACCATCACATAAACATAGCATGATGCACAACCAAGTATGATGCATGTTCGGTTTAATGAGGCATGGCATGGCGATATGCACTAACAATACTACAAGTTAAGTGGAGCACAATATGCAACTCCGTTGCATATTGACGAAACACCACGTTAATTATTTAGTTCTCTCTCGTTTATCTACCCAACAATATGGGGGGGGGGGATTTTCTTTTGCCCTCCTGTGTTCGGTGATCTAGGCTCTTCATCGCTATCATCGCTTTGAGACCCCTCTTCATCTTTGGCGCCTGCCTTGCCCGCTTGTTTGAAGACGCAAGATTCTCTGTTGGTATGGGTGGCTGGCGTTTCTGGGGTGCCACGAATTAGGCATTGGCGATCGAGTATGCGGTCCAGACTGGATGGACCCGGATTTTTATTTTTGGCTGGCCCTTTCCGCTGCCCGGACTTTGAGCCCCTGTACCCGGCATTAACTGCCGTATTTTTGGCGTTTTCACCATATTTGCGGCGCTTGTGTTTGTTGCGTCGTGGTTTGCTGTTGCTGTCCCTGGCCTCTGATATGCCAGGTTTGCTTGCTGTATTGGTACTACGAACCAACTAACTATATTCACCCACACAAAAGCGGGTCATAAATGTCGTGAGGGTTGCCATGAATTTTGGCTTCTATTGGCCGAGGTGCCGAGCGAGCCATTCGTCACGGATATTATGCTTAAATGTCGCTAAGGCCTCTGCATCCGGCTAGTCGACAATTTGATTCGTCTTCGTTCGGAACCGTGTACAGAATTTCCTGGCCGATTCCCCTGGCTCCTGAGTTATATGACTTAAATCATCAGCATCCGGCGGTCACACATAACTGCCCTGGAAATTGTCCAGGAATGCCTCTGCCAGGTTCTCCCAATTTCCGATGGAGTTTGCTGGCAAGCTATTGAGCCAATGCCGAGCCGGCCCTTTGAGTTTTAGCGGGAGATACTTGATGGCATGTAGGTCATCCCCGCGGGCCATGTGAATGTGGAGGAAGAAGTCTTCTATCCATACCGCGGGGTCTGTAGTACCATCGTATGATTCAATATTTACGGGTTTAAACCCTTCTAGGAATTCGTGATCCATTACTTCATCAGTGAAGCATAAGGGGTGTGCGGCGCCTCTATGTCGGGCTATATCATGACGCGGTTCATACGAGTCTTGTCTACCGTGTTCGGCTCGGCCGGATTTGCTTTTAGTGTATCTGGCGTGACGATCATCATCGCGTGTTGGTGCACGCCCCCGTGATCCATAGATCGATCTTGCATGTTTTGCCTTGTTTTCCAATACGTCTCGCAGGTCCCGCGTGTTGCCCCGGGCCTTGGCATTTTTGTTTGATTGGCGTCGGGGTGCTGGCTGGACTTCGGGCTGAAATGCCTGTGTGTCTCGGCCACGAGGTGGCCCGTCAGCCGCATCATACGCTGGTGATGTAGGTTTCAATGCTTCCTCCTCGAGGTGAGGTAGCAACCTGCGCTTTGGGTAACTCTTGGAGGGATGCTCGAGTTCGTATTCCTCGGCCGCAAGCACTTTGGTCCATCTGTCTGCTAGCAAATCTTGATCAGCTTGAAGCTGTTGTTGCTTTTTCTTGAAGCTATTTGATGTGGCCATAAGCCGGCGCTTGAAGCGCTCCTGCTCGACGGGATCCTCAGGCACAATAAATTCTTCGTCGCCGAGGCTCACCTCGTCTTCGGAGAGAGGCATGTAATTGTCCTCCTTCGATTCTCCATCTGCCGCCTGCTCTGGAGGGCTAGCTTGTTCACCCTCCCGCTCTAAATCGTGTTGGAGGGGATTGTTGTCGTCTTCGGCACTATCCGGAGTGTTATTGTCTCTTGTGCCAGTATCACTACTTTTGCTATGGCGGGACTTAGAGCGGCGCCGCTGACGTCGGCGCTTGGGTTGCTTCTTGGAGGGGTCATCCCCCGCTGTCTCATCGCCATTGCCTTCTTTGGAGGTCTCCACCATGTATATATCATATGATGAGGTGGCGGTCCAGCGCCCTGTGGGCGGTGGTTTCTGTTCGTCTCCTGCATCGTCATCCATACCGTCGATGTCTTCGGAGTCAAAGTCGAGCATGTCGGTTAAATCGTGGACAGTGGCTACTAAGTGGGTGGTGGGTGGGTAGCGAATTTCTTCATCATCCGCATCCCATTCTAGCCGGACATAGTTTGTCCAAGGTTCTCCTGACAAGGAGAGAGACCTTAATGAATTTAGCACGTCGCCAAATGGTGAGTTCTGAAAGATATCCGCGGAGGTGAACTCCATGATCGACGCCCAATCGGATTCGATAGGCATGGACGTAGGCGGCTCGGAGTCCGTGGCCGGAGACGAATCTAGTGGTTCGGCAACACGGCTCTCATAAGGGGTGAAGTTAGTATCCGGCTCTATCGCCACTGAGAGTGTGGCCTCCATGGCGGGGTCTATCCACCCGTCCTCGGATGGTGCAATTTGCTCCGGATTGAAGGCCGGAGTAGTTGCAGGTGTGATCTCCCGAACACTGTCCGACGGCAGAGCTAAATCATGCTCGTCGTGATCGTGCGGCGCACCTGGTATTGGCTAGAATCCGTCGAAGATCAAGTCTCCGTGGATGTCGGCAGTGTAGTTTATGTTTCCGAACCTGACCTGATGGCCACGGGCGTAGCTCTCGATCTGCTCCAGATGGCCAAGCGAGCTGGCCCGCAGTGCGAAGCTGCCGAATACGAAGATCTATCCGGGGAGGAAAACCTCACCCTGGACCGCATCATTACCAATGATCGAAGGAGCCATCAAGCCTTATGGTCACGACATAGTGGAACTCTCAATGAAAGCACCATGTCGGTGTCAAAATCGGCAGATCTTGGGTAGGGGGTCCCGAACTATGCGTCTAAGGCGGATGGTAACAGAAGGCGGGGGACACGATGTTTACCCAGGTTCGGGCCCTCTCAATGGAGGTAATACCCTACTTCCTGCTTGATTGATCTTGATGATATGAGTATTACAAGAGTTGATCTACCACGAGATCGAAGAGGCTAAACCCTAGGAGCTAGCCTATGGTATAATTGTCGTCGTCCTATGAACTAGACCCTCCGATTTATGTAGACACCGGAAGGGGCTAGGGTTACACAGAGTCGGTTACAAGGAAGGAGATCTACATATCCGTATTGCCAAGCTTGCCTTCAACGCCAAGGAGAGTCCCATTCGGACACGGGACGAAGTCTTCAATCTTGTATCTTCATAGTCCAACAGTTCGGCCAAAGGATATAGTCCGGCTGTCCGGAGACCCCCTAATCCAGGACTCCATCAGTCGTGCCTAGCAATCTTCTCAACTCCTTGTCAAAGCCAAGCTCACGGCAGGAACCTGCAGCTTCATGTAGATGAGAATGAATGCAGAATGCGATCCTATCTATATGCATATGCAAATGCTCATGGAGTTGATCTTGGAATGCCCATGCATGCATGCAATCTTGGTCAGGGGCCCCTCGGCTTTGTACAAGTGGTTACATGCAGCTGAGGCAAGGCCTATATTAAAGGGTAGCTATCAGGCAGGGCCCAACAGCCGTCCCTTATGGGTAGAACTTACAGAGATGCTCAATATTCCATGAGTTTTGCAACTGAGTGCCATCTCCGGTCTCCAAACGGACTGCGCCAGGTCTAGTGACTCGTACTAGCCGGTAAGGGCCTTCCCACTTTGGTGACAACTTGTTTGTACCCTTCGCGGACTAAACGCGCCTAAGGACAAGGTCACCTTCCTCAACACACCGGGCACGAAGCCTGTGGCTATGATAGCGATGCAGGGCTTGCTGGTAGCGTGCAGCACGCGTACCAGCCCGGAGATGGTTCTCCTCGAGTAGCACAACATCGTCACGCGAGTGCTGATGTTGCGCTACTTCATCATAGGCAAGCACTCGAGGTGACCCGTAGATGAGTTCCATGGGTGTGCCAGAGATGCGTTCGCCCTCTCAGCTTGTCCATTGCTCCGGGGTGTGCCACAAAGGCAAATGAGATCTTGCATCCGAGGGCATTAACGTATTGCATGAAGGCGCGACTCTTGAACTGGGTGTCATTGTCGGTGATGATCCTTGCTGGAACTCTAAAACAACACACCAATTCTTTCAAGAACTTGATAGCTAACCGAGCAGTCACCTTTCACGTGACAGTCACTTCTGACCTCTGTGTAAACTTGTCGATGGCAATGAACAAGAATTCAAAGACCCCGATTGCTTGGGGGAATGGGCCAAGGATATCGAGCCCCTAGACCAAAATGGCCATGATAGAGGGATTGTTTCGAGAGCTTGGGTAGGCAGGTGTGTTTTCTTGGAATGGAACTGGAAGGCTTCACATTTTGTGACTAGATCGACCGCATCTTGGAGGGCTATGGGCCAATAGAATCCTTGTCGGAATGATTTCCCAACTAACGCCCTTTATCCAATGTGGGAGTCGCACATTCCTTTGTGAATCTTAGCCAGCAGTTCCTTTCCTTCTTCCCGGCACACACACTTCTATTTTAAACCATTGGGCCTCCTTCAGTATAGAGTTTCATCGACAAAGTGATACATAGTGGCTCTCCAAGCTACTTTTTTAGCTTCATCTTGGTCGCCGGGAAGTTCTCCGGTTTGGGGGATGTGGACAATGTGCCTTTCCCAAGTTGGATCCTGGGGCTCGGCAACGAGGACTAGCCGCACCTCCTCTACTGCGAAAGCACCAGCTTCGTTCACTAGTTCCATATGCCCGACTGGAGGGGGTGGTTCGGCAGGATGTGAGGAATTGTTTCCGGCAGGGTCTCTGCTAGGAGCGGACGGCTCTACCAGGAGAGGCTTACTGTAGTCCAAGTTTCTCCTCTTCCGGGCCATTTTTGCTACGGATATGGAGGGCTGAGTAAGATGGAGAATAAAAGTCCCTGGTTCTACAGGAAGCTTTTGCGCAGCAAACTTTGACATATGATCAACTATGTTGTTTATCGCATGGGGTACGTGCTCTGTTTGCAATCTGTCAAAGTGCTCCTCTAATCTCCTCACTTCCTCGATGTATGCCTCCATCAATGGACTTTGATAATCCTTGTTAACTTGTCTCGCCACAAGCTATGAATATCCTCGAATGATCAACTTCTTAATTACCAAGTCGGTTGCAATCCTGAGCCCGGCAAGGAGCCCTTCATACTCAGTTGTATTGTTGGTGGATGTCGGTGTAAAAACCAGCGGATCTCAGGTAGGGGGTCCAGAACTTTGTGTCTAGGATCGATGGTAACAGGAGTTAGGGGACACAATGTTTACCCAGGTTCGGGCCCTTTCTAAGGAGGTAGTGCCCTACTTCCTGCTTGATTGATCTTGATGAATATGAGTATTACAAGAGTTGATCTACCACGAGATCGTGATGGCTAAACCCTAAAAGTCTAGCCTGACTATGATTATGAGGATATATCTATGGACCTAGCCCTCCGGTTTATATAGACACAGGAGGGATCTAGGGTTACACAAGGTCGGTTACAGAGAAATGAATCTTCATAGTTAGTCGCCAATTTTTCCTTCCACGCCAAGGAGAGTCCCATCCGAACACGGGTAGAGTCTTCGGTCTATGTATCTTTACGGCCCATCATTCCGGCCCATATCTATTAGGTCGGACAGCCGAGGACACCTTAGTCCAGGACTCCCTCAATAGCCCCTGAACCAGGCTTCAATGACGAGGTGTCTGGCGCGTAGATTGTCTTCGGCATTGCAAGGCGGGTTCCCCTTTCCGAATACTCCAAGATAGTCTTCGGATAAAATGAATGTGTCCGGATCTGCAACACAAATACCACACACGACTGCAGAGAATATAATATTTCACGATTCCCATCTGCTCACAACTTTTTGCAAGATGACATCACGTCTGTCCGGTCATTATATCGAACCGTTTTTGTCTGCCGTTCCATGTTTAGAGATGCGGTTTCCATTGGCACGTCTTGTCAAAGTAGATATCATGTTCCCTTATTGTGGGACTCTCATCGATATGGGTGTGGGTAACCCAACTGTGCCGTTTAAACAACCCTTGGGAATAGGCGAGTTTTAGGGCGAGTGTGGAGGCGTTCAATATTCACTGCCTTTATAAGGGGATAAGGATTCCCCTTCTTCTCCCACGCCTTCTTTCTTCCTCTGCCCTTCCACTCTTGACTCTAGCGCCCAAGTTCTCATCTTTTCCCCACTCGAGTAAGCACTCAACCATGTCCGAATCCGAAGGTCAAGGAAAGTGGATGGCCTCCTCCGTCAAGGGGAAGGACATTACCGAGCTTCAGGCAGCCGGGTATCTGGCGAAGGAAATCGTCCACCATCTTCCAGCCAAGGGGCAAGTCGTCCCCACACCGAAGCCCAATTAGAGGCTGGTATTCATCCCTCATTTCATCAGCGGGCTAGGTTTTCCCCTCCACCCTCTCGTCCACGAGCTGATGTTTTATTACGGGCTAGACTTCCATGATCTAGCCCCGAACTCTTTCCTCAACATCTCGGCGTTCATCGTCGCGTGTGAGGCCTTCCTCCGCATCCAACCCCACTTTGGCGTGTAGCTCAAGGTCTTCAATGTGAAGCCGAAGGTGGTGGATGGCCAGCACGCGGAGTGCGGAGGCGCCATGGTGAGCAAGCTGACCAATGTCTCTAGGCCAAAAGGTACTTTCGTGGAAACTGTCACGGAATGGCAGAAACTGTGGTTCTACTACACAGAACCCCGCAGCGCCACCTGGGCCGTGGCTGCCGAATTCAACTCTGGCGCTCTAATGCGACTCACCTCTTGGGTTGAGAAGGGCCCAAACTGGTCCTTGTTAGACGAGCTGATAGCGCTGCAAACGCGCATTCAAAGCATGGTGGATAAAGACATCAAGCTTGTCGACGTAATCCAGGTGATGCTGGTTCGCCGGATCCTCCCATGCCAAAGCCGAAGTCGCCCTTTATAGGAGTTTAATCCGGAGAAGCACCAAAACCTAGAGAGGCTCTTCAGAACCACTCACGAAGATGCCTGGAAGTTGCTCTTCAAGGGTAACGAGACACCGCCAGCCACAGACTCAGACCGCGGGCACGACATTAACCACCCCGCCAGTGAGGTAAGTCTTTAACGCATCCACTACATGCTTGTTTCAAGGATGATATCTGAACTTTTATTATCATTGCTTTTTCAAGAATGGATGGAGAGGGCGAAGCAGATACAGTGTCCGGCTCTGCTACCTGAGGAACCAGTCATCCCACGTCTAGCGAAGATGCTGGTACTGGTGCCCTATAAGGCACCGGAGAAGAAGGCCAAGGGGGTCTGGAGTGGCCCCTGCCGCAACGGCACTTTGGACGTGATGTCCGAAGACAAGACCCGCTGCTCCGTTGCCGAAGACGATGATGATGAGGAGGAGGAGAGCGACTCTCCCCTGATGGGGGGAGGAGGAAGAGGGCGGCCTCCACAAATCTGGAGGCGGAGGCGCCCAATAGGGGGAAGGGCCCTCTCGCGGATAACTCCGCCTGGGACGTCGACAATAGCCCGGAACGAAGGCCCCGGAACAAGCCCCTGGCCGCATCGTGAGTACTAAGAACCTGCACTCGTCTATTTATCCAACCTCTCCAGTCTACGGTATTAATATGGTTAATCATGTTATTGCAGTCCGACCCATGACAGCTCCCAACGATCCCCATCAAGAGGCTCGTTGGATTCAAAGGAAATGGCCAGCTAGACACCGCCGATCGCTTACTCTCCCAAGGCCAAGGAAGATGACGAGGTGTTGTCCCAAAGGACCTTCCCAGGCCAGGGAGAGGTTCGGGAGGCCGTCATGGGGGCACCAGGAGGCAAGACCTCGGCTTCCGGATACATGGGGGAGCATATCCTCCTGTCGACTAGGAGCCTCGATCAGTTCAGTCCCCAGCCGAATATGATTCCGGAGACCCATTCGGTTCCGGAATCCGATGAAGAACCTCCTTCGAAAGAAGGGGGTGTGCCTTTTCTACCGGTGACCTCTGTCCAACCAGAGGCACCGGATAATCTACTGGAAGCGCTACGAGGCACTTCCATTGTGGAAGAACACCGTATCCTTATGGGTATGGTGATTGAGAAGGTTCAGTCCATCAAGAGGGGACTGACCGAAGCCTACAGCGGCCTATTGACAGGTTTTGAGGTAAGCAGTGTCACAGGGAAAATCCCAATACAGACAGTAGCCCCTGAGACACTGTCCAGTGTTCGGAAAGAAAAGTCGGATAGAGGATCAATTAAATTTCTCAGGAAGGTAACTAAAATGTGTCTGATGTGAATAAGAAGGCTTCGTTGCTGGCCACGACCTCACACACTGCCGAAGTCTCCGGCCTGAAGCAGAGACTGGAGCGGGTCGAGGAGGAGCTCGGCCAAGCGAGGAAGCATCTGGAAGACCAGCAAGGTATGTAATGACTCGCTATATATTCGCAAAGAATAAATGATGTATACTAACCATAGTGTCATGATAAGTGTAGGGGCCATGACCGAGGTTGAGGCCCTGAATAAGGCCCTGGCCGAAGCTGAGGGAAAAGCTGTCAACGAGCAGGCCGCTTGCAAGAAGCCTCAGGCCAGGCTGAACGAGGTCCAGCAAGAGCTCCAGGACGCTGTGAAGAAGTATGAGACCCTGGAGGGAGATTTTTCGGCTCAAGAGACCGAAGTCACCAAGGCTCGTCAAAGCGTGGAAGCGGCCCGGGTTGAAGCCCAGGGTGCCCTCCAGGAGATCCAGGAGGCCAAGAAGATCGTGGCGGATAAGGCATTTAGTATGCAAAGCAAGTATGTGAAGAAGAAGTATTTCCTACAAACCAGGATTAGGAGTTCTCCAGGGGCATTTGCAGATCTGCCGCATAGTGTGTCCGACACTGCGGAGTTCTTCCGAGCCGAAGAAGGCTGCTCGACGGAGAAGCTATTCTGGTCGTAATACCTTGCGCCAGCACATCTGGTGCCCTTCACCGATCAGCTAAAGCAGCTTGTCGAGCTACATAGGGTGGCCAAACTGGCCATGAAGGATTTAGTAATCCGGATGTGGCCTGCCGAAGCTATACCCAACAGCTACTTCGGACTCGTGAAGCGGCTGGTAGGTCCCTACCCTTGGCTGGACATCGTCAAGAGGTCGGGCCCCATCGAGGGTGCGCGTATGGCCTTCGCCCGCGTCAAGGTGTGGTGGGCGAAGATGGATGCCGTCAAGCTTGTGACCGAGGGGCCACCTAAAGGCAAGGAGTACCACACGCCGGACCAGTATTTTGAACACGTCCTATAGGGGTCCCACATTGTGGCGACGCAATGTGCGCAAAACATTATATTCAAATGAATATGTTCATGTTGTCTCTGCCTTGTATAATGAAACTGATTTGTTATGTGATAATCCACAAGTATAGGGGATCGCAACAGTTTTGGATAAGTAAGAGTGTCGAACCCAACGAGGAGCTAAAGGTAGAACAAATATTCCCTCAAGTTCTATCGACCACCGATACAACCCTACGCACGCTTGATGTTCGCTTTACCTAGAACAAGTATGAAACTAGAAGTACTTTGTAGGTGTTGTTGGATAGGTTCGCAAGATAATAAAGATTACATAAATAAAAAGTAGGGGCTGTTTAGATAAAGAAACAATAAAGTAAATATAGCAAGTGTGGAAAAGTGGTGGTAGGAGTTGCGAAATTGCCCCTTAAGAAATTGACTACTTTACTAGACCGATAACAAGTATTATGTGGGAGAGGCCACTTCTAGCATGTCATCCCTGACTTGGAATTCTATGCACTTATGATTGGAAGTATTAGCAAGCATCCGCAACTACTAATGTTCATTAAGGTAAAACCCAACCATAGCATTAAGGTATATTGGTCCCCCTTCAATCCCGTATGCATCAATTTCTATGCTAGGTTGAAGCTTCTGTCACTCTTGCCCTCCAATACATAGTCCTATCAACATACAACTAACCCTAAGGTGTGATCCACGTGTGCAATCATATGATGGGCACCAAAGGATAGCAACATAACCACAAGCAAATTAAATCAATCATAGCAATTAATCAACCACCGATAGGACAACGAAAATCTACTCAGACATCATAGGATGGTAACACATCATTGGATAATAATATGAAGCATAAAGCACCATGTTCAAGTAGAGGGTACAACAGGTTGCAGGAGAGTTGAATTATGTAGATAGAGGGGGGAAGGTGATGGAGATGTTGGTGAAGATGGCGGAGGTGTTGGTGTAGATCGCGGTGATGATGATGGCCCCAGGTGGCACTCCAGTGCCACCGGACGCGAGGGGTAGAGAGCCCCCCTCCTTCTTCTTCTTGCTTGACCTCCTGCCTAGATGGGAGAAGGGTTTCCCCTCTGGTCCATTGTCTCCATGGCGTGGGAGGGGCGAGATCCCCTCCGAGATTGGATCTGTCTCTCTGTCTCTCTCTGTTTCTACGTTCTCAGATTCTTCCCTTTCACCGTTTCTTATATTCCCGGAGATCCGTAACTCCGATTGTGCTAAAATTTTAACACGATCTCTATCCGAATATTACCTTTCTTGAGGCGAAAGAAGGGCATCAACCACCTTATTGGTGGCCCACGAGGGTCAGGGGCGCGCACAGGGGGGCAGGCGCGCCCCCTGCCACGTGGCCACCTCGGGCACCGTCTCGCGTGGATTTTTCTTCCCAAAAATCATACATATTCCAGAAAAAATCTCCATCAATTTTTATCCCGTTCGGACTCCGTTTGATATGGATATTCTGCGAAACAAAAAACATGCAACAAACAGGAACTGGCACTGGGCACTGGATCAAGTTGTTAGTCCCAAAAATAGTATAAAAAGTTGCCAAAAGTATATGAGAGTTGTAGAATAATGGCATGGAACAATCAAAAATTATGGATACGACGGAGACGTATCAGCATCCCCAAGCTTAATTCCTGCTCGTCCTTGAGTAGGTAAATGATAAAAAAGATAATTTTTGATGTGGAATGCTACCTAGCATAATCTTGATCATATGTCTAATCATGGCATGAATATTAAGACACGAGTGATTCAAAGAATAGTCTATCATTTGACATAAAACAATAATACTTCAAGCCCACTAATAAAGCAATCATGTCTTTTCAAAACAAGAAGGCCAACGAAAGTTATGCCTACAAAATCATATAGTCTGGCTATGCTCCATCTTCACCACACAAAATACTCACATCATGCACAACCCCGATGACAAGCCAAGAAATTGTTTCATACTTTTGACATTCTCAAACCTTTTCAACTTTCACACAATACATGAGCGTGAGCCATGGACATAGCACTATAGGTGGTATAGAATATGATGGTGGAGAAGACAAAAAGGAGAAGATAGTCTGACATCAACTAGGCTTATCAACGGGCTATGGAGATGCCCATCAATAGATAGCAATGTGAGTGAGTAGGGATTGCCATGCAATAGATGCACTAGAGCTATAAGTGTATGAAAGCTCCAACTGAAACTAAGTGGGTGTGCATCCAACTTGCTTCTTGCTTGCTCATGAAGACCTCGGGCATTTGAGGAAGCCCATCATCAGAATATACAAGCCAAGTCTATAATGAATATTCCCACTAGTATATGAAAGTGATAACTCAAGAGACTCTCTATATGAAGAACATGGTGCTACTTTGAAGCACAAGTGTGGTAAAAGGATAGTAACATTGCCCCTTCTCTCTTTTTCTCTCATTTTTTTCTTTTTTTCTTTTTTCTTTTTTTTTATTTTTTTTGTAGGCTTCTTTGGCCTCTCTCTCTTTTATTTTTTGGGGCTTCTTTGGCCACTTTTATTTTGATAACCTCACATGGGACAATGTTCTAATAATGATGATCATCACACTTTTATTTACTTACAACTCAATATTACAACTCGATATCTAGAACAAAGATATGACTCTATATGAATGCCTCCAGCGGTGTACTGGGATGTGCAATGATCTAGCATAGCAATGACATCAAAAAATGGACAAGCCATGAAAACATCATGCTAGCTATCTTACGATCATGCAAAACAATATGACAATGAATGCTCAAGTCATGTATATGATGATGATGGAAGTTGCATGGCAATATATCTCGGAATGGCTATGGAAATGCCATGATAGGTAGGTATGGTGGCTGTTTTAGGAAGGTATATGGTGGGTTTATGGTACCGGCGAAAGTTGCGCGGTACTAGGGAGGCTAGCAATAATGGAAGGGTGAGAGTGCATATAATCCATGGACTCAACATTAGTCATAAAGAACTCACATACTTATTGAAAAAATCTATCAGTCATCGAAACAAAGTACTATGCGCATGCTCCTAGGGGGATATATTGGTAGGAGAAGACCATCGCTCGTCCCCGACCGCCACTCATAAGGAAGACAATCAATAAATAAATCATGCTCCAACTTCATCACATAACTGTTCACCATATGTGCATGCTACGGGAATCACAAACCTCAACACAAGTATTTCTACAACCACAACTATCCACTAGCATGACTCTAATGTCACCATCTTTATATCACAAAACTATTGCAAGGAATCAAACATATCATATTCAGCGATCTACAAGTTTATGTAGGATTTTATGACTAACCATGTGAATGACCAGTTCCTATCCTCTCTCTAAATAGATATAAGTTAGGCAAGAGAGTTTAATTCTTTAAACAAAAGATATGCCCACGCTCTAACAAATATAAGTGAAGCAAAAGAGCATTCTACAAATGGCGGTTTTCTATGTAAAGAGAAACAGGCAATCCAAACTTCACATGATATAAGCGAAGCACATGAAGCATTCTATAAAGCCATACTCAAAAGATATAAGTGAAGTGCAAAGAGCATTCTATAAATAAACCAAGGACTATCTTATACCAGCATGGTGCATAAAATAAAAATGAACACTAAATGCAAAAGACGCTCAAGATTGCACATATAAGTGAAGTGCAAACGAATCCGAAAACATACCGATACTTGTTGAAGAAAGAGGGCATGCCTTCCGGGGCATCCCCAAGCTTAGACGCTTGAGTCTCCTTGAATATTTACTTGGGGTGCCTCGGGCATCCCCAAGCTTGAGCTCTTGCCTCTCTTCCTTCTTCTCACATCGAGACCTTCTCGATCATCGAACACTTCATCCACACAAAACTTCAACAGAAAACTCGGTAAGATCCGTTAGTATAACAAAGCAAATCACTATTCTAAGTACTGTTGCAAACCAATTCATATTTTATTTTTGCATTGTGTCTACTGTAATATAACTTTTCCATGGATTAATCTACTGATATAAATCGATAGTTTCATCAAAACAAGCAAACTATGCATCAAAAACAGAATCTGTCTCAAACAGAACAGTGTGTAATAATCTGAACATTCACCATACTTATCTTACTTGACAAATTCTGCAAAAATTAAGAAAAATAAACAATTTGTATAGGAAGACAGTTCAAAAAGAATCAGAACCATTAGATGTTCCAGTTAAAAATGTAAAATCGCGCACTACAGCCAAAGTTTCTGTCATGCACCGTACAAACCATCAAGCAAATGTAAACATCCTAAAGGCAAACCTTGGCACATTATTTTTTTTTCTAAACTTTATAAAAGCACACAACAGAAATAAATGACTCTCTAAAACTTCCGGGTTGTCTCCCTGGCAGCGCTTTCTTTAAAGACATTGAGCTAGGCATATAGTGCTCAAGTAATGGATCCACCCGGATCCCAAGGTATATCAAAGCCAATTTTAATTAGCAATGATTTGGAATTTAGTAGTGAGCACAAATTAAAATATATCATGCAACAAATAAGTCTAACTCTCTTCCTATGCACCGACATGTCATAAAAGAACAATTCATGCACACAAAGTAAAGGCCAATGCATAGTATAAAGAGTTTCTTGCAATTTTATCATATTGGAAACATAGAGAGGTGGAGATATAGTTCCTATATCATAATAATTGCAAGTAGGAGCAGCAACCACATGCATATTATATTCATCAAAATCATCATGTGCAACGGTAAAAGGCAACCCATCAATATAATCCATAATAAGAGCAGACTTCTCCGATATAGTGTAGTTTGGAGAATTCAAAAAGATAATAGGACTGTCATGCGTGGGTGCAATAGCAACAATTTCATGTTTAACATAAGGAACTATAGCAAGTTCATCTCCATAAGCATAATTAATATTGGCATCTTGGCCACAAGCATAGCAAGCATCATAAAAAAGGGATATTTCAAAAGAATCAACGGGATCATAACAATCATCATAGCAATCATCCTTCGATAAGCACGAAGGGAAATTAAACAATGTATGAGTTGAAGAGTTACTCTCATTAGAAGGTGGGCACGGGTAGCTAATCCGCTCTTCCTCCTTTTGTTGTTCGCTCTCCTCCTCATCTTTTTATCCAATGAGCTCATGGTTTCATCAATTTCTTCTTCCATAGACTCCTGCAAAATATTAGTCTCTTCTTGGACAGCGGAGTAGTCCTCAATATATGGTTCAACATAGGCATTAGAAGCATAATTATCATAGCAATATTTAAGTATGGCAAAATTTTCATATTTGTAAAGAGTAGCATCATACTTTTCAATCAAACAAGAAATTTCGTAAGCACCCTTAAATTCCATTATCACTTAGCATAAGAGGATACGATTCCATTATCACTAAACAAACATTGGTAGGGAAGGTGTTTCTTAGGGTCTTCAGAACAACAAGTATAATCATATATTTCACATAAATTCCAAGCATAGCATTGCAAACGATGAATTTGATCCAATAAAGTTTCCCTTTTTCGGATATTCAGTGTTGCACATAATAAGCATGCTCATCTAAAGATTTGCCCTCAACTAAGCTAGTTGGGGTTTCAACACGAGCACATAGGGATCGAAGATGATCCAAGTAATAGGCTTCAGCAGTGTGATAGATTTTGAGTATTTTTTTTGGTATTTTGCGTTTCCTACCCATAACTAAAGATAGAAAACAACTAAGAACAGCAAATAAAAATTACTTAGTGATAAAGCAAACAAGCACAAACGAGAATATTCACCCCACGCTATTGCTCCCCGGCAACGGCGCCAGAAAAAGGTCTTGATAACCCACAAGTATAGGGGATCGCAACAGTTTTCAATAAGTAAGAGTGTCGAACCCAACGAGGAGCTAAAGGTAGAACAAATATTCCCTCAAGTTCTATCGACCACCGATACAACTCTACGCACGCTTGACGTTCACATTACCTAGGACAAGTATGAAACTAGAAGTACTTTGTAGGTGTTGGTGGATAGGTTTGCAAGATAATAATGATTACGTAAATAAAAAGTAGGGGCTGTTTAGATAAAGAAACAATAAAGTAAATATAGCGAGTGTGGAAAAGTGGTGGTAGGAGTTGTGAAATTGCCCCTTAAGCAATTGACTACTTTACTAGACCGATAGCAAGTATTATGTGGGAGAGGCCACTGCTAGCATGTCATCCCTGACTTGGAATTCTATGCACTTATGATTGGAACTATTAGCAAGCATCCGCAACTACTAATGTTCATTAAGGTAAAACCCAACCATAGCATTAAGGTATATTGGTCCCCCTTCAATACCGTATGCATCAATTTCTATGCTAGGTTGAAGGTTATGTCACTCTTGCCCTCCAATACATAGTCCTATCAACATACAACTAACCGTAAGGTGTGATCCACGCACGCAATCATATGATGGGCACCAAAGGACAGCAATATAATCACAAGCAAATTAAATCAATCATAGCAATTCATCAACCACTGATAGGACAATGAAATCTACTCAGACATCATAGGATGGCAACACATCATTGGATAATAATATGAAGCATAAAGCACCATGTTCAAGTAGAGGGTACAGCGGGTTGCGGGAGAGTGGGCCGCTATAGATAGAGCGGGAAGTTGATGGAGATGTTGGTGAAGATGGCGGATGTGTTGGTGTAGATCGCGGTGATGATGATGGCCCCCGGTGGCACTCCGGTGCCACCAGAAGCAAGGGGGAGAGAGCCCCCCTCCTCCTTCTTCTTCCTTGACCTCCTCTCTAGATGGGAGAAGGGTTTCCCCTCTGGTCCATGGTCTCCATGGCGTGGGAGGGGCGAGAGCCCCTCCGAGATTGGATATGTCTCTCTGTCTTTCTCTGTTTCTGCGTTCTCAGATTCTTCCCTTTCACCGTTTCTTATATTCCCGGAGATCCGTAACTCCAATTGGGCTGAAATTTTAAGACAATCTCTATCCGGATATTAGCTTTCTTGCGTCGAAAGAAGGGTATCAACTGCCTTACAGGTGGCCCACGAGAGTCAGGGGCGCGCCCGGGGGGGCAGGCGTGCCCCCCTGCCTCGTGGCCACCTCGGGGACCGTCTCGTGTGGATTTTTCTTCCCAAAAATAATATGTATTCAAAAAAAAATCTCCGTCAATTTTTATCCCGTTTGGAATCCGTTTGATATGGATATTCTGCAAAACAAAAAACATGCAACAAACAGGAACTGGCATTGGGCACTGGATCAATATGTTAGTCCCAAAAATAGTATAAAAAGTTGCCAAAAGTATATGAAAGTTGTAGAATATTGGCATGGAACAATCAAAAATTATAGATACGATGGAGACATATCATTATGTAATATAATGTTTGTTTTTGAAATTTTCATCTCCTGGTCGGCCGTGTTGTATGAAATCTGAGAGTTGGCCAGTCGTCGGCTGCTGCCCCCACGTAGGAAGTACGGGGGTGTGTGGGATATAATCTAAACACTCTTGATCCAATTGTTTGGTCCTTGAAGGAGGTGTTTAGCGCAGCGAACCAAGCAATTAGACTATTCGGATTGAATACCCTCACTTAGCCATAGGAATTTGATGATAAAAATTTAGGCGCAGCCCCTGGTATTTGAACCAGGAAGCTATAAACACCTGATCGGGCAAATACTGATCCCTCGCGTAATGCGGAGAAAATCTCTAATGATTTGAGACCTTCGAAGAGCTGACCGGCTCTCGCCGCATCATGACAGTCAGTTTTGGTCTTTCTCTCCTAAGGTGCTCACCCGTGTAAACAAGGGCACAATCGCAGTAGTTCTCCCTTTACTACCTTAGCCGATATAGTGGAACTAAAGGTAGCAAGCATAGGAGCTGGGCAACCCAACTATTGACCAAAGACATGATTCGGAGCCACTGCATATAGTGCTAAATTTGGGGTGCGAATAGTGGAAAGTGTTCGGACTTTGTTGCAGTGTTGTGGGGTGCTATGATGCCCCTGGAAAATTAGAACGTACCAAAGTGTACGGGCGCTATCTGATAGGATTATCAATAAGGAAAAAAAGGAAAGCAGAAAAAGAGCAAGGTAATGAGCCAAGGCCGCGGAAATTGGGCCGCAAAACTGTTTCTGTTATAGTTTTTGATTAATGTGTTGAAGCGCATTGATACAAATAGTGCAAAGCAACGGGCTAAGCCTTGACCAAGAGAGAGCTACTTGTGGGTCTTGAAAACAGGTAGAGTGATTGTTGAAGAAACCACCTAAGAAATTCCCCTGTACGTCTGTGCTCCATGCCATCTTGGTATATTTATCCTTTGAAAGGACCAGTGATTGGGCCACCAGGGGTAACCTGTGGAGAGAGATCCTGAAAAGGAGAAGGGGAAACTGGGAGAGTATGTGTATCCAGGAGCGGTCGAGCCGTATTGTGGATCACAGACAAGTTATGCCTCCGTCTATGCCCATGGTATCTTGAGTGCGTAATTATGTACGAGCTGGGTTGTCCTGCTGCTGAGTGGTCCGAACTCTCTTGGTAGTGTCCGGGTGCTCGGCGGCCGAATAGATGTTGTGCTTAAGGCAGCGGTGTGCTCCTCAGTGCGGAGGGAACGTTCCATGTTTCCATTAACTGTTATGATGCCGCACGGTCCGGGCATCTTGAGCTTGAGATAAGCGTAGTGTGGCACCGCTTTGAATTGAGAAAATGTGGTTCGTCCGAGCAGTGTGTGGTAGCCATTGTGAAAGGGGACGATTTCGAAGATTAACTCCTCACTTCGGAAGTTGTCCGGAGATCCGAAGAGAACCTCTAGTGTGATTGAGCCCGTACAGCGGTTCTCTACGCTCGATATGACTCTGTTAAAGGTAGTCTTTGTGGGCTTGATCCGTGATGGGTTAATGCCCATTTTGCGGATTGTATCCTGATAGAGCAAGTTGAGGCTGCTGCCATCGTCCATCAGGACTCGCGTCAGGTGGAACCCATCAATTATTGGGTCCAAGATTAGTGCGGCTGAACCGCCATGATGGATACTGGTCAGATGATCCCATCTATCAAAAGTGATTAGGCCTGACGACCATGGATTAAATTTTGGGGTGACTGGCTCTATCGCATAGACGTCCCTGAGCGCGCGCTCATGCTCCCTCCTGGGGATGTGGGTAGCGTATATCATGTTCACCGTTTTGACCTGGGGGGAAACTTCTCCTGTCCTCCTGTGTTCGGCAGTCGGGGCTCCTCATCGTCATCTTCGCTTTGCGATCCCTTATCTTTGCTTTCGGCATTTAACTTGCTGGCCTGTTTAAAAAGCCAACAATCTCTATTGGTATGATTGGGTGGTTTGTCTGGGGTGCCATGAATCTGGCACGGACGATCAAGTATACAGTCCAAGCTAGATGAGCCCGAATTGTTCTTTTTGAACGGCTTCTTCCGTTGACCGCACTTAGAGCCACTGAATCCAGCATTGACCGCCGTATCCTCGGTGTTGTCATTGTTGTTTCGATGCTTGTATCTGTTGCGTTGAGACTCGTCGTTGCTATTTTTCGCTTCAGGGGTGCCGGCATCGCTTGCATTTTTTGCTATGGGCTAGCCAACTATCCTCGCCTACACGAAAGCGGGTGATGAGTTCCGTGAGGGCTGCCATGGACTTTGGCTTCTGTTGGCCGAGGTGGCGGGCAAGCCATTTGTCGCGGATGCTGTGTTTAAAGGCCGCTAGGGCTTCGGCATCCGGACAGTCGACGATCTGGTTCTTTTTAGTTAAGAACCTAGTCCAGAATTTCCTGGCGGACTATCCGGGCTGTTGAACTATATGGCTTAAGTCATCAGCATCCGGAGGTCGAACATACGTACCTTGGAAGTTATCAAGGAAGGCTTCTTCCAAGTCCTCCTAGCTGCCGATGGAATTTTCGGGTAGGCTGTTCAACCAGTGCCGGGCTGGTCCTTTGAGTTTTAGGGGGAGGTTTTTAATGGCATGAAGGTCATCGCCGCGGGCCATGTAAATATGGAGAATGAAGTCTTTGATCCATCCCGTGGGATCTGTGGTTCCATCGTATGATTCTATATTCACGGGTTTGAACCCCTTCTGGGAATTCATGTTCCATGACTTCGTCGGTCAAGCAATGAGGGTCTGCGGTGCCTCTATATCGGGTCGTATCGCGACGTAGCTCTGATGGAGTCCGTTTGGGGCTTTCAGCCCGCGCATGACAAGGTTTGTCACGTCCAAATAGATGGCTCTCGTCGCGTGTCGGGGCACGTCCTCGCGATCCGTAGATTGATCTGGTATGTCCTACTTTATTGTCCAGGTCCTGCCGAAGGTCGTATGTATGACTGCGAGCTGGTTTACCTCTGCCTTTGCGATGAGGCGGGGTGGGCTAGTATTCGCCTTGAGTTGCCGTTTTACACGTGGTCGGTCAGCCGCATTGCGCGATGGTGGTATGTGTTCCGGTGCCTCATCGTCGAACTGAGGTAGCAATTTGTGCTTTGGGTAGCTTTTGGCTGGGTGCTTGAGGCCGTATTCTTCGGCTGCTAGGACATTGGTCCATTTATCGTTGAGTAGATCTTGGTCAGCTTGAAGCTGCTGCTTCTTCTTTTTCGGGCTCCTTTAAGTGGCTATTAGCTGGCGCTTGAAGCGCCCCTTCTCAAGAGGTTCCTTAGGCACGATGAAATCCTCAATGCAGAGGCTCGCCTCATCCTCGGAGAACGAAAGATAATTACTGTCCTCCGAGTCTTCGTGCGTGGCCTGTTTACCAAGGCTAACCTGCCCATCATCCTGTTCATCCTGTTCAGTAGCTGCGTTAACAGGGTCTTCGTTGTCTTCGGCACCTTCTGGCGTGCTATCTTCTCCTGTGCCAGTGTTGCTGTCTTTACTGCGGCATGACTTAGAGCGGCGTCGCTGATGCCGACGCTTTGATTGTATCTCGGGAGGTTTATCCTCAACTGGATCTTCCATGTCATCGCCGCTATTCTCCTTTGGTGCATCTACCATGTATACATCATACGAGGAAGTGGCCGTCCAGCGCCCGGTGAACGGCGGGTTCTGGGCCTATTCATCTTCGGCGTTGTCATCCAGACCATCGATGTCCTCGGAGTCGTAATCGAGCATGTCAGTTAAGTCTTCGACAGTGGCTATGAAGTGGGCGGTGGGTGGGAAGTGAAATTCTCCATCATGAGCCTCCAGTTCGAACCAGACACAATTCGGCTGTGAGCCTCCCGCTAAAGATAGTGCTCTTAATGAGTTTAGCACGTCACCCAAAGGCGAGTGCCGAAAGATGTCCGTGGTGCTGAACTCGGTGATTGATGACCGATCATGCTTGATATGCGTGGACGCCCATAGTTCGGAATTTATAACCGGAAACAAGTTTGATATTCCGGTGACACAGGCATTACCGGAAGTTAGTTCTGTGTTCGGCTCCAACGCCGTGGAGTCTGCGGCTTCCGTGGCGGGGTTGAGCTTCCTGTCCTCGGATAGCGCGACCTGCTCCGGATCTAAGGCCAGAGCGGTTTCAAGTGCAATTTCCTGGGTATGGCCCGATGACAGATCTAAATCATGTTCATCGAGGTGACGGGGAGCGACTACCGTGTCTCGAATCCATTGAAGATCAAGTCTCCGCGGATATCCACGACGTAGTTCAAGCTCTCGAATCTGACCTGACGGCCAGGGGCTTAGCTATCGATCTGCTCCAGATGGCCAAGCGAGTTGGCCCACAGTGCGTAGCCGCCAAACACGAAGATTTGTCCAGGGAGGAAGACTTCTCGTAAATGATTGAAGGAGCCATCAAACCTCTTGATGACGACATAGTGGAACTCTCAATGAAAGCACCAATGTCGGTGTCAAAACCGGCGGATCTCGGGTAGGGGGTCCCGAACTGTGCGTCTAGGATCCATGGTAACAGGAGACAGGGGACACAATGTTTACCCAGGTTCGGGGCCTCTCTATGGAGGTAATACCCTACTTCCAGCTTGATTGATCTTGATGAATATGAGTATTACAAGAGTTGATATACCACGAGATCGTGACGGCTAAACCCTAAAAGTCTAGCCTGAATATGATTATGAGGATATATCTACAGACCTTGCCCTCCAGTTTATATAGACACACGAGGGATCTAGGGTTACACAAGGTCGGTTACAGAGAAAGGAATCTTCATAGTTGGTTGCCAAGCTTGCCTTCCATGCCAAGGAGAGTCCCATACGTACACGGGTAGAGTCTTCGGTCTTTGTATCTTTACGGCCCATCAGTCCGGCCCATATCCAATAGGTCGGACTCCCGAGGACCCCTTAGTCCAGGACTCCCTTAGTGGCTTCTTACCGGGAAAAATGCATTTGGATGACGTACTTCAAGTGCTCCCCAGAGGGTGCGACAACAAGCACACCAGCCCCCGCACCTTGTAGGGAAAAAGCACCATCAACGGTACATAATCCATTCTTGGGGTGATTCCTTGCCGGGGATAATTTGCTCTGTCACTTCCTCATCAGGGGTTGGTGTCCATTCAGCAATAAACTCTGCCAACACCGTACTATAAATAGTTGATGTGCTCTCAAACTTCAAACCAAAGTTGGATAACTCCAAAGCCCACTTCACTATTCTATTGGTAGCCTCAGGGTTTCGTTATATCCTTTGCAATAGAAAATGAGTAAGAACCGTGATCTCATGGGCTTGGCAGTAGTGGCGAAGTTTCCTTGATGCCATAATGAGACTAAAGATCAACTTCTGCATGCCAGAGTACCTCGATCTAGCCCCCTCTAACGAGGAGCTGACGAAGTACACTGGGCGCTTCACCACTTTCTTCCTTGCCTCATCCTTGGGGTTGCTCTCGTTACTGTGCTCATTGCAGTCCTGCTCCTTCTGTGACTCTGCCGGTCTATGCTCACTTTCTGCCTCATCCACTTCCCACTGCGCTACCAAGGCCGCGCTGACCACTTGGTTGGTTGCCGCCAAATATAGCAACAACGGCTCCTAGGTTTTGGGAGCAACCAAGGTGGGAACAGAGGACAATTAGGCCTTCAACTCTTGCAAGGCTGCATCTGCTTATGGGGTCCACTTGAGAGGACCGGTCTTCTACAAAATTTTGAAGAACGGTAGGGCACAATCGGCAGACTTGGAGATGAATCTGCTTAGCACGGCAACACATCCTGTCAGACGCCTCACATCCTTAATTGTCCTTGGCACTTGGATTTGCTTGATGGGCTTGATCTTGTCGGGGTTGGCTTTAATCCCACAATGGGATACGAAGAACCCAAGCAACTTGCCAGAGGGAACACCAAATACACACTTCTCCGGGTTGAGCTTCAGATTGATCTTTCGTAGATTAGCAAATGTTTCCTCCAAATCGTGAATAAAGGTGGCCTTATCCTGGGTCTTGACCACAATATCATCCATATAGGATTCTATGTTTCTGTGTAACTGAGGCTCAAAACCAATCTGGATTGCTCTTGCAAAATTGGACCCGACACTCTTTAATCTGAATGGCATGCAAACAAAGCAGTATGTACCACAAGGAGTGATGAACGACGTCTTCTCTTCATCTTCCTTGGACATGAAGATTTGGTGATACCAAGAGTATGCGTCCAGAAAGGAGAGAAAATCACAACCTGAAGTAGATTCCACAATCTGGTCGATACACGGCAAGGGAAATGGATCTTTCGGGCAAGCCTTGTTGAGATCTGCGAAATCTATGCAAAACCTCCACTTCCCATTAGCCTTCCGGACTACTACTGGATTTGCGAGCCATGTTTGATGTAGCACCCTCTGTCCAAACCAGCTGCCTCAAGTTTCTTGATCTCTTCTGCAATGAACAGCTGCCTCTCTAAGGCCTACTACTGGACTTTCTGCTTGACAGGTCGGGCATGTGGGCAGACAGCAAGGTGGTGCTCGATTACCTCCCTAGGAACATCGGGAATATCAGATGGTTTCCAGGAAAACACATCGATATTCGCACACAAGAAGGCAATGAGTGTGCTTTCCTATTTGTCATTGAGGGCGGCGCTGATTGTGAAAGTACCATCAACGCCAGCCAGCCCTGCCCGGACCTTCTTTACATGGGGTGCAGCGGCTTTGGATCTCTTGCCGTTACAACACTCCGGCATGTCGTCAACAGGTGTCGTGCACTCGGTGGGGGCATGTTTCCCGGACTCTTTGCTGGAGTTCCTACAATCTCTCTTCTTTCCTTTATTTTCCTTGGCGGGAGCTGCCGCTACCACTTCCGCGTCCCGGTACATCTTGTCTACGCAAATGATTGCATCCTTCTCATCTGATGGTCCCGGTGATGACCCCCAGTGGCCCAGGCTAATTCAAGGTGTGTAGGCATACTGGGATTCTCCCATGAACTAAGCAAGGGCCGGGCGTCCAAGAATCCCATTGTCAGCAGGGGGCGATCAACCACATCAAACACAATCCTCTATGTCTGATAGTTCAGTTCTCCCCCAAACGTTGCTAGCAGCGTGATCTTTCCCTTAGGATGTCTCTTGTCGGGGTTAACTCCTTGAAACGTGCCGGTAACCTCTAGCTCTTCCTCTCCTATCTGAAGGCTGCTGATAACTGCCAGGGAAATCAGATTCAATCCGGCCCCGCCGTCCACCAGCATCTTTGTGACCTTGAGGTTGCAAATTGTTGGGGAGACCGACAATGGCAAACACCCTACCGTAGTGGTACGGCTAGGATGGTCCTCTTCGTCAAAGATGATGGGCGTACGGGACCATTTGAGCGGCTTCCGAGCCTTCGGTGCTGGCTCCACGGCATTGACTTCTCGTGCCCACCGTTTGAGCTGGCGGTGAGAAGTGTCCAAAGATGCACCTCCGTCAATGCACAGGTCGTCCGTGGCCTTCTGAAACTCCTACTCACTGGTTTCCTCTTCATCCCCTCCATCACTCTCATCATCATAGGTTTCCTTCTCTTGACCTTTGGTGGGCTTTCCTTGGCTCCGAAAGGGTTTGCTGGGGCAATTTTCTTCACCGCTTTGACCCTTACCGCTAGCAACATTTTGACCTTTTTCCTTATCACGCTTCTCATATTCTGCTCTCTGTTTTTGATAAGCTACTCAACTTGATAACACTCTTCAAGGTCATGGCCTTTGGTCCGATGAATCTTCAGTATGGCCCATCACCTTTCCCGGCTTTCTCGGCAGCAGCAGCTTCCCGACAGTCAGTGCACATGATAGCTTCCTTGTAGGGGCCCCTCAGCTTTGGCCCTCTTACCGGTACTAGGTGTACCCGATCCTTCAATAGTCATCACTGCCTTATCCCTCCGCTTCTTACTGCGCTTCCTTGCTCTTCTTCTGACTAGTTGATTCATCCTCATCCTCTAAGTCAATATTGGTGCACTCTTCCTCTCCGGGCAACATCCTTCCCTCCTCTATCCGAGCACACTTATCTACCAGAGTGTAAAGCTCCTTCACAGTCTTGGGTAACCGTACATTCATTTTGGAATGAATACGATGGTTGTGCATATTAGAATGGAAGGCAGCTATCATGGCTGTCAGATGAATACTTGGGATATTTCTATGAACTTTGTTGAATCTTTGTAATTACTTATGGAGGGTTTCTCCTTCCTTCTATTGGATAAGCTGCAAGTCGCTGGGTCTGCCGGGGTCTTGATGGACGCCACCGCCAGTGAAGGCGCCAATGAACTCATGGCATAGGTCAGCCCATGACGAAATGGAGTTCTCTGGTAGGTGCATCAGCCAAGATGTCACATTGGACTTGAGGGCCAAAGGGAAGTAGTTGGCAAACACCTTCTCATCACTTCCCCCAGTAGCCTGAACAGCGATGGTGTAGATGCTCAAGAACTCTGCCGTGTTCGACCTCCCGTCGTACTTCTCGGGTATCTCTGGCTTGAACATGCAAACGGACGGCCAACTGCCATAGCTCATGGGTAAAGGCAGGGCATCCAACCTCGAAAGGTGGGCACCCGCCAACACCGAGCGCGGGTTCATCGACGTCAGGGCCGTCGCACCCGTCGGTCCGGTAGAGGTCGTCACGGCGTTGCTCGACGATGACGCACGTGTCTCCTCTCCGCCTATCCTCCGGGGCTCGCCGTTGGCCTAGACGTGCTCGAGGGTCAGAAGAGGCCATCGAGACATTGTCGGGGTCCTGCTTCTGTCGCGCTCGTGCTGGCCGCCGTGGCGGGGACTGTACGGTGGGGATGGCGCCTTCCGTACAGTCAGTAGCAGGAGCTGTCGTTGTCGCTTGGGGAGGCCGTGGTGGGCCTAGCCGCCGTGAGCCGACAGCTTCGGTGGAACCGAGCAGACTCTGGATGGTGGCACTCCATTCATCCATCAGATCGGCCACTGGCGGAAACCTCAGCAGCAGTTGAGCCCGCGCCATGGCCTCCAAAGCCGTACTTGGTATGGGCGATGACGAAGTCGATTGTACCGTCGCTCGGCTCCTGATGGTGCCAGCGGTGGTGGCACTCTGCCCCTGCGGCCGCTGCAGGGTCACCGCTTGGATGTGGTGCGGCGGAGGTGCTCGAGGGTCCGCAGCTCCGCTGGGCGCAACCGCTTGGTCGACCAGTTCCGAGGGAGGAGCGTGTAATGGGACCGCACCCGAGGTGGGTGCCGCCGGAGAGCGGCGATTTGCCCCCGTCGAGGCGCCGTTGCGGAGGATGTGCGTGTCGGTGGGGGAAAGGGGTGCAGATGGAGTAACCCTTTCGCCTGTAACTTGTGGAGCATGGCCATCTGGGTGTTGCTGATGCTGCTCTCCTATGATGCCACTGGCTCCTGTGTCGGCCATAGGGGAAGTGGTGATGGTGCCGCCTACTCTGGCCGAATCCCTAACAGTGTCCGTGTCCTCGCGTGTCTCCGCACCCCCCGCAGCATTGGTGTTCGCGGGCGGTGGAGCCTTTGAGGTCGATGGGTGAATCGAAGGACCGGGTTTCTTCTTGGGCGCCATGGTTGATGGCGTCATCGAAGATGAAGATGGTGACGAAGAGGACGCGCTGCACACGCCTTCAGGTTTGCAGAACCGAGCCCCCTACGTGGTGCGCCAAAGATGTTGCGGGAAACAACGCCCACCTATGGGACCTAGAGGCCCCTTGCTGGTTCGGCAGGGGGGCGATGTGTTGCACAAAGAGCAGATGGGCATGGGGCAGCACGACAGAGATCACGCATGCAATTTTACCCAGGTTCGGGCCGCCGCGAGGCGTAAAACTCTACTCATGCTTTGGTGGATTGATGGTGGAAAGGTGGTGGCGGAGCGTAGTAGACTTGTCCAATAGGGGTTGCCTCAGGGCTACAGTGACTATGTGTGTATGGGGCTGTGAGTTATCCAAACTTCTAACCTCCTCTCTGGTTGCCATGGGCCTCCTTTTATAGATCAAGGGGTTACCACAGTGGCAAAGTAGTCATTACGCACTAATAAGATAGAAAACAGTGCTATCATACCTAACTCTATGGGCTAACAGGGTGCGTTAAATGCACCTCTCAATGGCATATCATTGGTTGCCCATCAAGGCTTGCTGGGCTATCTTGCAAGCTCCGTGCCTTCTCGCTTGACACGTTGTAGGACGGGTGTTGTCTGTAGGTTTCTCCTGTAGAATATGGCTGCCATGTGGCGAATGGCTGCCACTTAATCACTTTGCGGCTCGACACCACACTGATCGAGGATGTGGATCGTGGTAGAGTGGTTGGTGAGGTGGTTTTGCTTCCGCGAGCCCCAGCAGGCCCTACCGGGGTGCTTCGGTTATCTGTTTCTGGGGTGGCCTCGCCCCTTGCCGGGCTCGCCTGCCCGGCAAGGGAGGCTTTTCTCTTGACGATATCCTGCCTCTCTGGTTCGGTCTTGGTCCTTCTGATCTGCATGTTGGTCCTCCAAATCTCTGGGGTTCTTGCACTCTGATCTAAGATGGTGCTCCAATCTTGTTCTCGTTCCTGTGCACAGTCTTGGTAACAGACCTCGGGTTTGTTGCACCGACACCATGACTCTGTTTGAACGTTTTCTGATGATTGGCATATACCTGTTTGAGCATAATTGGAGTAGAACTATGACAATGTATTAGAGACATTGTAAATCATCTATATTTGGAATGAGTTAATTCATGTGATTGTGACCATGTCATTACAGCCAATTTGTACCCCTGAATGATCAAACGGTTAGGAATATATGGATATTCTCCTTATTTATAGTATTCTATATACTACTAAATATGAGTGTGTATCAATTGCCATGTTAGTTTCCTCATTTTCATGATGTAGAAACATGCATCACCCTATTGGTTTCATCTAACCATACATTACGGAAGTGAATGTGCATATGGAGAACTCTATATTTGGAAGTAGTGAAATCATGTAATGCTTACCATGTGCACATACCTATATTCTCCCTTCGGCAATCAATTGGTAGAATAATATCCTCACAAAAAATTTTCCCACAGAACATGAGTATATAACAATGCATGGTCTGTTAGTTTCCTTGAAGAATTTGTTTGCGAGGACCAAACATGATTACATAACATGCCTTACATTGTAGTTTCCTGTGAAGAAACGATCCTGAGATAACATTAGTATAACCATGCATGGCACCTCTATATTTTCAAACCCAGTATACATTTCCCTGTATTTTCCTCTCAGTTCCAATAGGGACATATCAATGTTGTTTCCTAAATTATCCTACTCATACTCTGAACAATGCTGATCTTACATTAACAATGCATGTCCTTTTTGATATGATGCAGTGTCCCTGCAGTTACTACCATTTCTAACCACACCACCTTTGCCAAAAACAGGGAAGCACAACTGGTTCCTCGCTCTATCGGACGATGGCGAAAGACTGATGATTGTTCGCACACATGAGCCGGAAAAAATTTATTGCAAAAACCGCACTCTGTACAAGCACTATGAAATAAGTGAGTATCTAGACAGTGGCTGTTACGTCAATGAGGAGGATACCAGCTTGTTGGGGCCTTCAGGATTTTTGAGTTGGAGGCGGGTAAATAGCCTTGGTTGACACTCTCTATTTCTCGGACTCAATTATCCGATTAAGCAAGAGATCACCATTGGCAAGGACCTTGATGGCAGAGAGGCTCTGTTTGCTATGGAAAACTGTGTCCACGGGGAGAGCCCTAGGACTTCGGGAGCAAACTCCTCTGATTGTAAACGATACAGCCTGCAGCCGAAAGAAGGTGAGAATGACAAAGGCATCTAGATTAACTTTGATCCTTGGATGTCTCAAGTCCAACAGGTAGTGATGTGGTTCAAGCCTTCAGGTTGATAGGTAATTGGGCCGTTGCGTCAAAAGAGTGGAGTACTAGTGTCTTCGGATCACTGGTCACTGAAGCGGGGATGCAAATTATGATGGTGTTGGATCATCCCTGTTCGAATGACTTGTTGTCTTTGCTTCTTGTTCTTGATGGGTAGTTCTCTCTTTTGTTATGCATATTCCTTGTCATTTGGTCATCCTCGTCTATGTCACTCTTACTATGTAATAGTTTCCTCTATTTAGAATGTCATTCTCGTCTAGATCATGAGAGTCTGAGCGCTGCAGATGGGTGCATTTTGGTGGCGTAGCAAGACTTCTTATGAAATATCATATCTTGTTGTTTATGTCAGTAGTAGTCACTAGTCGGTGTTTGAATGTTGTATATATCGATGTTTCGAACTATTTATTGTCTAGAACTCCTGCTGGGCTAAATGAGGGCATCACCATTCTGCAGTGTCTAGAGTATATCTCCTTTTTTCAATTTATAATTTGAGCTCGGTGTCCTTTCGATGATGTATACTTGTTTGGGCCGGTGCGGTGTCGTTGAATATGGGCCGAGTAGTAACGCAACGCCAAAGAGGTCAATTATGACTCTCAGGCCGGGCTCTCAAAAGATACTAAAAAATGCCGAGCTCTCATAAAAGAGAATAAGGACTCTTAGGCCGACATGTGGGTGCCATCGGTGTTTTCGTGCGCTTGCGCGCCGAGAGCATATTGGCGCGTGTTAGAAATTCATGCTACCTTTTTGTCCCCAATCTCCTGCCCCTCCCCCACCTCTGTAATCTTGATTCCTACTCGAGTTCAACTAAATCCCCCTCCTTTACTCCCTGTACTCAAGCACGCTACCATGTGTCCGGTCAATGAGGATCTATGAGCCGCAGATCCTAAGGTCCGTCCTACCATCGGGTGCTACATGTTGTCGCTCAACAGTGGCATGGCGGCGCTTGACGACCAGTTTGCCAGCAAAGTGCTGATGGGAACCATCAATGGCGACCGGCCTCTCGTCTCACCGGACGACCTTGTCAAAGCTCTTGGCATTGGGCAGGACGTCCAAATAAGTGACTTGCTTATCAAAGTCTGTCCGCCACCGGCTGATTTCTTCGTCAGGTTTCGGACAACTTTCGACTGCAGTCCTGTGTTCGAATCTTCCTGGTGTTTGTTCTACAATGGTGCACTGGTGAGCTTTGATCGGTGGCACCCATGATGGGGCTCGGTGCCCTCTGAGCTTCAGTTTTAACAAAGCTTACCTTCCACGACATGCCTCAACGTGCTTGGAACAGCGAGTCCACGAATGAGCTTATCAACGACCTTGCAGGTGAGCTCGTAAGTATGTTTGTTCCTCTAGAAAGCTGGGCTCTGACTGTTATGGCATGGATGATGAAGCCGTCCACAATACCGAAGGTGATTGGTGTTGAGATGCTGGTGCAGGAACTAGGGTTGTACTATTCGTCGCCACCAAGGCCGCCGCGCACCATGTTAGGGATGTAGCTGTATCGAGTGTTCGTGGATGTCGAAGAAGTGTTCAATCCATCAACCGAAGTCCTACCGCCACCGCTGGTGCCAGGGTCCATAGATGACGTCCACTACAGGAGTCAATGTTAGAGTTTCCCCGTGTTGCTCGAAACGATGGATGGCACAGGGCCTACTCCATCGCGCAGCGGAAGCCAGTGCTTCTTTGGGAGAAGAATCAGGGATGGCTGCCCGGATGTGCTCTAATTTGAGGTAACAACTGAATCTTGCCAGCTACTAGTTAAATCTAAGCTATGGGTGTGAAGCACTGATGTGCTAGTACATTTGATTGTGACATGTTCTATTTTGGTACCTGAACTTTTTTTAGAAAGGGTTGTGCGTCAACTTAATGTGCTACCAGAACTTATGGTGTTGTCCGTCTGTTTTCTTTGCACAACATTCAAGATATTTCTCGGTAATTGATAAAGATGATGAACCGTTATGTAGGAGTTCGTTGGTGTCAACATAGCCCTACCCGTAGCGATCCACTGCCTCCACCCTGATTGTGCCCCTCGCGTGAAATTTTTGTATGCAAGTTCAGTGTGCTATGATGTTCTATATGATTGTGTCAATTATATAAGTTTTTACTGAGCCTCAGCAATGCATATAGCTGAAAGATGTATTTACGTGCATCAACCGATGGGTCTCTCTCTCTCACACCCACACATGCACAAGTGGGACCCATTGAATTATTTCTTCGCTCGTGACAACTTTTAATTAGGTTCCACTATACTCCAACTTTTTTCTTAAGTTATTCATTGAGCTCACTCACTTCAAAAACTTGTACAAAAGCCTTGTTTGGGCCTTTCTGGCGTCGCTGAATGTGGGATGAGTAGCCATGTAAAGTTGTACTATACTACACATGCCTTTTTTGAATATCAGCAATGCAATTGGGACGACAGTTGTACACAATATCCTGGTCAACTTATTATTCTCCGCCCCACTAGGATGCATTAGGCTTAACAAGAAAATGGGCTTGAAGAAATAATAAATGGGATGTAATTATAAAAACTGGGCAGTAATTATGAAAAAATGCACAAAACACATAATTAGTTTAAAAATATATATTTTGGATTTTGGGAATTTTAATTTCATTACTTGTTGCGCATGCAATATTTCATTGGATTTTTACATAATATAAATTTATTTTGAAATTATATTTAATTTGACTAGAAATTTCGGGATAAAAATATTTCGGATCCCATCAAAATGTGGGAAATTTTATTGAATTCTTTTTTGAGTGGTTGGTTGAAATTATTAATCGTTGTCCAAGCTAGAAAATGGGCTGTACTTTTAACAAACAGTAAATGGGCTGTAGTAAATTCCATTAGAAGTCAAAGATGGGCTGAAAATTCTGACAAATCGCAAATGGGCTATATGTTCATTGCCACACACGTGAGGGCCTACTAAGTTGATGTGTACGCAAGGCTTTGTGAACTTATAGTCAACACACTGCAGCAGTGTCCGTTGGATGTCCATCCAACGGATGTCATGCTTCTTCTTCAATCTCGGCAATTCTTGCTTTAGCCACCCAAAAATGATTCCTCCCCCTGACATCTTGGGCGATCCATTTTGGAGACTGACCTGTGGGCCTACTAAGTTGACACGTACCAAGGGCTTTGTCAACTTAGTCAATATAAACAATTCTAGCTGCAGTGACCGTACGATGTCCATCCAACGGCCATCGTGCTTCTTCAACCTCTGGTCCTCTTGCTCCAGCCGCCCAAACCAGCGCCGACCGTGCCGCCTGCTCCTGCCTCCCATGTCCGGCTATGCTGCCACCACTAGCCATGCCATCCCTCTATACTCACCCACACCTCTTGTTATTCTCCGGCGACAACAGCCTCACACCACAGCCGAAGCAGTCAACCCACATACTCCCCTCCGCATGGACATCCACTGTTGCGTCTTCCCCGGCTCCGCGCCATTCCCTTCCTAGTCCTTGTTGTCGTCCACTGCCTTGGTGCTATCGACGCGGCATGGTCAATGTGGTCAACGAAGGACAGCCATCAAAAGAGGACTTTAGGCGGTGAGGCTGACAACTGGATCCAACAGCTACATCTTCGAACACAAGGAAGTGACTCCTTATTACTCACAAAATAAAAATGATTCCTCCCCCTGACAGCTGGGACCGACCAGCTATATCTTCACACGCAAGGAAGTGCGCCCTTATCCTCCGTAACCACTAGGACCCACCCAGTAAAAGCGTACGTTGCGTTGTATGTCTGCTCATGCACTTGTACGTACATACTGGTCGATCGGTCTCTTTGCAAGTATGAACCGTGGCCGAGTAGGTAGCAACACATGTCGTTGTAGAGCACCCGACATAGAAGTTCACGCAGTCCCGTCTAAGTCCTGTAATGTACGTATAGCCATTGGGCAAAAAATACGGCCACATACGTACATACAGGCGGGGTCTCGAGCGTGTACCCGCGAATACATACGGACGGCCAGGGCTTGTGTACATGGAGAGGCAACTAATAGCATCAACGGCGTCCTGTTTATCAGGCAGCAAACCAGCTAGGTTGGAACGGAGAAACAACTTCCTATTCATCGAGAGGCAACCGACTGGGTCGGAATGCGTCTTGTTCAACGGGAGCCAACCGGCTTGGACGGAATAGCCGAAATGGCGTCTGGCGTGCCATAGATCGAAGGAAACAACCTTCTGTTTGACCGGCCATGGTGGAAATGGGATCTTGGTCATCGGGAAGGGTCGGGTGTACCGCAAAACGGAGGAAACAGACTTCTCTTCGAGTGCGTACAGTCGAAATGGGGTCCTGTTGATCAGGAGGGGTGTGGCGTACAGCAAAACGGAGGAAATGGACTTGTGTTGGAGCGCCTACAGCTGAAACGGGGTCCTGTTCATCCACTGCATACCACGTCGCTCCAGCCTCCATGGGCTATTCATCCACCGTCGACCTCCTCTAGCCTCCACAGGATACTGTTCACCCACGGCTACTGTTCATCCAGCCTCCACCGTCTGTTGTTCATAGAGCCTCCATGGGGTCCTGTTCATCCACCGCCAACCGGCTGGGGTGCGGCGGCCTCCTCGGGTCCAATTCATCCAGTGGCAACGACCTACTACCACAGGGTCCTATTCATCCAACCCCCATCGTGAACTTTTCATCCACAGCCAACCAACCGGCTCAAATCACCACGTCTCGACTCATTCTACATACCGCGTGCATGGTAGCAACGGTCACTGTTCATCGAGAGCCAACCCAACACCGGCTGGCTATGTCTCGCACGGGCGCTTGATCAGCTTCAGTAAGCAGGAGCAGTGATCGATCGCTCGGGTTCAGTTAGCAGCAGCAGCGAAGGAATTGCTCGGGTTCAGTCAGCAGTGAATGAATCGCTAGGGTTCAGTTAACAGCAAAGGGATCGATCACTCGGTTTCAGTAACGTGCGATCCCTTAGGTTCAGTTAGCCAACGCCTCGCACACACGCGCGTACACGAGAGAAATGCACAAACCACAATGCATCGCTCGGCCCCGACCACCCACAGTAACTGGGAACTCCGCGATATTTTCCTCGCCCTCGCTTCTACCACAATTTTTTCCGTCATGGAAGGCCTAAAGAATGTCATGCAGCTGCGTCTCCGGCCTGCCCAGGATGAAAATCCCAATTTATGTCATGATTTTTTGTCATAGAAGTAGGAGCCCACCACATCAATAATGATACCGGGGTTTTTCACAATTATCGTCATAGAAGTGTCATAAGATAGACAATTTTTTTCGTTTGGCCCAAAATGTCACGCTTATGTCTTCTTTTGTAGTGGATGCTGGGATTTAGGGGATTATCCATGGAGGAATCGATAGGTGAGGTTGGGAGGCAAGCGTAGGCGACGAGCGAACCCTAAGATACTACTGCCTCCATTTTTAAATACAGAGGCCACAAACACTAAACGAGGCAAAAATTGATTATGCTGCCTCATACTAGCAACCCATGATTTAACTACTCACGTGTATTCTTTGGATCATTCATGTCCACTCAATTTCCTCTAATTTGCACGTGCCGTATTAATTAATGAGTAAACCAGAAGACAAGCTAGCTAGGAAAGCAGACCTTAATTTTTAATTGGTGCCTGTAATTTGAGTTTGAGGCCTTCTATATAACTAAATGGAGGGAGTACATGTTTCAGATAGATCATATGTCTATTTTCTTTCCTACACATATATATTCATTTTTATATAGGTAAAGTAATACATATAGATTCATTTGCAAACATTAAACAAAAATGATTCATTTGCCAACTATAATAAACAAACGGATTTATTATGATTCCCAATGATGAACCAGATAGACCAAGGTTGTGTCGTGTTCATGTCGTGTGCAGCATACACATTAAGCAAAACCTTGCGCCTCGAGCTGAGCCTTTGTGATTTGAATCTAAATATCACACTACACGAATTCCAGCCCGATGAAATTCCCCTTTTTCCCAAGTCCATAATAACAACCCACTAGTTTAGTAACTCCGCACCAATCATGCCAATATGTTCATTTGGTTTGTGACTAAATAATACTGAACTATTTGTACATATGCACTACGAGTCAGAATAAATGATGCTCATGCAGATGCACTTGGCACCACGGTAATAAATAGGCGTGCACTGGTACATCGAGGTGCTATACAAATCGTTTTAACCCCTTTCCGCGACGGCATTTGGAACCGTCACCATGTGAGTGTGGGCGATACGGGGGTCCTTCACACACGACCCAGAAACCATCGGGGATATGCCCTCCTGGCACACGTGCTCGTCAAAATGAGGTCGTGTGCGACTGGTGAGCGCTCAAATACGGTAATACGTATAGTAGAGCTAAAAAATACAATTATATAGCCGAAATTGTTTCTTGTCACAAGTACATCCCACACAGTTAGTCCCCACTAAATGTTTCCGTTCGTATGTACATCCCACACAGTTGCTCAAAGGAAAACGTTTCCGTTCATAGGTACATCACACACAATTTCCCCTGTTAAATCGTTTGTGATAGCATGATATTAACAATTTTATGTTTGCGTTATTGAATGTGTCACACACGGTGCATAGAAGAAACTATGTGGCAAAGGCTGTCCACCACACACATTTTGTATGTGGTAAACGTTTACACAAGGTGGCCTAACACAAACAGTTTTCAAGAGGATGTCGTGTGTGTGAAGTGGAGATTGATTGCACACGTAGTGGATCCTAGATTTCTAATCTTCACGTCTATCGTAGACGATCCTAGAAATGTTTCTAATTTGCACTTCTATCAAGAGGATGTCGTGTGTGTGCAGTGGGAGATTGATCGCACACATAGTGGATCCTAGAAACATTTCTAATCTGCATGTCTATCGCAGACGTTTCGCTTTTGCAAAATGTGGGCAATGTAATCCCTAATTTAAAAATCACATTTGTTGAATTTGGAAGCAGGTAATCACTTATTTCATATCCAACCATGTTTATTACAAATATAGGTTCAACCACAAATGCATAATTCGATGCACAGGTACATATACTGAAGAACTACAGAAGCACCAAGTAAAGAATGATGAACCATAGTTGTACTACATACTGTAAAGAGAGAGGCGAAAGACATTCTGGTTGCTGGATAAGGTGTAGAGGAATGCCCATATTGTGCCCTCCATGCGTAATGCACGCATGACTCTAGGCCAACCCCTTTTGATGGCTGCCCGTCCATCCTTCACTTTCTTCATTACGACTTCTCGATGCTCATTGTAGTCTAGATGAAATACTTTAACCTTCATTGTGTCCACCAATCATGTACTTTGTGAGGTAATCTTGAGTGAACTGCTCTGGGAACCACTATGAATGAGAAAGATTCAGACATTGTTGTCTAACAACTCATTATGCGCAGTAAAAAGAGAAGGCTGCAGAGTTTGTAGTTACCATCCTACAGCTCATTGTTGTGTTGGATAGTGCATAAACAAATAATTTTCTTGCCACTCATATCTTTTTGCTAATAATCCTTATCAGTTTCCTCACTTGATGCTTGTTCGTGAATATTTCATTGCCCCATACGGAAAAAGGGTCGATGCGTGGATCCTTGCCAAGGGCATATGTACCTACAAGCAACACGTCAATATTAGAAGCAAACAAGTGTCCAGGCCAAGATATATATGCACTACATTATGGAACGACGGAGGGAGTACAAGCCGAGGGATGAATCTAACCTCGATAGAAAATGGTGGCCACTCTCGTTGTTGTCCTGCATAAGTAGTGGAAAGGCATGATAAGTACATCAACCTTAACATCAAACAAATATAGAAAAGGTAAAAAACATCATCTCCAAATGATAGCTTGAATGTGTTGGTTTCATCATGCTGTTAAAGTAGATATAAAATGGAAGGAAATGTTACCGACAGTAGGCTTAACAACCATCGAATATTGCAATTCAAACTATATTGTTGAAAATGAATAGAACGTGGGTAATTCTTAAACATCACACTGGATAAATGTGTAAAACTGAAATAAAGGGCATCTGTTAACTACACCAGGAATAACTAGAACCAAATATAGCCATTCAAACTGGTATTGATGTAGTCGAATAGCACAGTTCCGACTTGCACATAACGAACAACACATTGTGAATGACTGAAATAAACAAGGCAGAAATGACCAGTATAACAACCAAATATAGCCATTGAAAACTGGACACAATCTCATTGCAACCAACCTAACAAGCAAATACAGATAAACAGGGCATCTGCTTGAAAATTGGACAAATGCTCACTGCAACCAACCTAACAAGCAGATACAGATAAACAAGGCATCTTCTTGGTAACTGGACAAATGCTAAAAAAGCAACCTAACAACCAAATATGGATAAACAAGGCATCTGCTTGATAACTGGACAAATGCTCACTATAACCAAACTAAGAATCAAATACATATAAACAAGGCATCTGCTCGATAACTGGAGAAATGCTCACTCCAACCAACCTAACAACCAAATACAGATAAACAAGGCATCTAATCACTATAAACAACCAAATATAGACAATGGTAAAACTTAAGTGGACAATTCATACTTAAACATCACATGGCCCTATTGAACAATACATTTTTGCACAATTGAAATAATTAAACACGCCACAGTTAAAGCACCACATGACAAATGCTACTACAACAAAGGGTACAGGTTGGCAATCTGGAAAAGGAAAGATGTGTTGATAGGATGTTTCCTCACATTTCATGGACGGGATCCTTCTAGTTGGAAGACCACAGACCCATGGTGCGCTCTCTGATGTCACAGATGGGTTGTTTCACCTTGGAAGAACCTTCATGGGTGCCCTCGTCGTGGTCGTGGTCGTGGTCGATGAGATCTGACTTGGCAATTGAGGATCCCAAGCCGCCACCATAGAACGTGTCCTTCAGAAATGACAGAATGGGCTCGATGGCGTATAAAGATCGCAATTCCTTGACAGCTTGGCGGGAGAGATCAGCGGCAAGGCCATCGAACAGATCGACGGTGGTTGAAATAGAGGGGTTGGGGATGGACCACTTAACATGTGACATGGCCTGCGTGAAGCCGTCGCTGTGGACAAGCTTGATGTCGTAGCCAGCTTTCCCGACAGACAGTAATACGTGAGCCCGCTTACATGAAGCCTTCGGTATGGCAACATAGTCAATGTCTTCGCCGACTTCTGCGGCGATGTGTTGCTTCGGGATCGACAGGTCGAGGAGAACGGCGACCACCTCGCCAACGTCCGCTGGAGAGGCCATGATAAACCTCTTCATGGCCGAATGCTCGTCGGGCTCCCCGAGATACATGGTCAAGCTTAGGCTATGACATTCTGGAGTAGGGGATGTGGATCTGGTGGGAAGGGACACTACAGTACTCATCTAAAAATTCAGGGGAGTGGGGCGACGGTATGGGAATCGCAGTGTAACCTGAACTTTATTATCTAACCTAGGACGAACAAGCAGACCGGCAGGGGTTGGCGGCGGCGCTAGCAGTGCCGGTGGCTTCGGCGTCTCCTGTGGCGGTCACGAGCTAGGGTCTGAGGGGGGGAGTGGGTGGGTGGGGGACTATGGGGGTGTTTGAAGATATGCCGTGACTACTGAAAATTTTAGTAATGGTGAGTGGAGATGGTGGTGGATGAGGGAGGGCGACGGTTCAAATGCCTTGGCTACAACAATTTTACTATAAGGTCAGTGCTGGAGGAGTGTGGGCGACGATTGAAGTACGGTGACTACTAAAATTTGGGTAAAGGAATTGATGTGGGGAGGGAGTGCCCAAGATTGCGCATGGTCCAATAACTATATGCATGTCTGATAATGATACGTCTCCGTCGTATCTATAATTTTTGATTGTTCCATGCCAATATTATACAACTTTCATATACTTTTGGCAACTTTTTATACTATTTTTGGGGACTAACATATTGATCCAGTGCCCAGTGCCAGTTCCTGTTTGTTGCATGTTTTTTGTTTCACGGAAAATCCATATCAAACGGAGTCCAAACAGGATAAAAACTGATGGAGATTCTTTTGGAATATATGTGATTTTTGGGAAGAACAATCAACGTGAGACGATGCCCGAGGGGGCCACGAGGCAGGGGACGCGCCCTGGGCCCTCGTGGCCAGCCCTTAAGGCTGTTGGTGCCCTTCTTTCGTCGCAAGAAAGCTAATATCCGGATAAAAATCGTATCCAAATTTCAGCCCAATTGGAGTAACGGATCTCCAGGAATATAAGAAACGGTGAAAGGGCAGAATCTGGAACGCAGAAACAGAGAGAGATAGAGAGACAAATCCAATCTAGGAGGGGCTCTCGCCCCTCCGCCGTCATGGAGGCCATGGACCAGAGGGGAAACCCTTCTCCCATCTAGGGAGAAGGTCAAGGAAGAATAAGAAGAAGGGGGGCTCTCTCCCCTCTCTTCCGGTGGCGCCGGAACACCGCCGGGGCCATCATCGTGTGACGGCGATCTACACCAACACCTCCTTCATCTTCACCAACATCTTCATCACCTTCCCCCATCTATCTATAGCGGTCCACTCTCCCGCAACCCGTTTTACCCTATACTTGAACATGGTGCTTTATGCTTCATATTATTATCCAATGATGTGTTGCCATCCTATGATGTCTGAGTAGATTTTCTTTGTCCTATCGGTAATTGGTGAATTGCTATGATTGGTGTAATTTGCTTGTGGTTATGTTGTTGTCCTTTGGTGCCCATCATATGAGCGCGTGCGTGGATCACACCATAGGGTTAGTTGTATGTTGATAGGACTATGTATTGGAGGGCAAGAGTGACAGAAGCTTCAACCTAGCATAGAAATTGATGCATACGGGATTGAAGGGTGACCAATACATCTTAATGCTATGGTTGGGTTTTACCTTAATGAACATTAGTAGTTGTTGATGCTTTCTAATATTTCCAATCATAAGTGCATAGAATTCCAAGTCAGGGATGACATGCTAGCAGTGGCCTCTCCCACATAAAACATGCTATCGGTCTATTAAAGTAGTCAATTGCTTAGGGACAATTTCGCAACTCCTACCACCACTTTTCCACACTCGCTATACTAACTTTATTGCTTCTTTACCTAAACAGCCCCTAGTTTTTATTTACGTGCTCTTTATTATCTTGCAAACCTATCCAACAACACCTACAAAGTACTTCGAGCTTCATACATGTTCTAGGTAAAGCGAATGTTAAGCGTGCGTAGAGTTGTATCGGTGGTCGATAGAACTTGAGGGAGATTTGTTCTACCTTTAGATCCTTGTTGGGTTCGACACTCTTACTTATCGAAAGAGGCTACAACTGATCCCCTATACTTGTGGGTTATCAGATAATAAGGGAAAGTGGCGGAACCACCGATTTTTATAACGCTCAAGGTGGGTAGTTTGTTTTTATATATTTAGCTAGATGGTCTATCCACACGGTTCTTCCTAATTTTCAAATAAACTTACCCGCCTTTAGCTAGCACAGGTGGTGATTTTACAGCGCACTTGCATTGCACACGGTTAAGCCAGTACATCCACCCTTTGCTGCGCAGTCGTGGTGATTTTAGAGCACACTTGCATCACACACGGTTGAGCTAGTACCTCCAACTTTGCTCGCACTAGCGTAGGCGTGGTGATTCACAGTGCACTTGTATCGCACATGGTTAAGATAATATACCCGTGTCCGTGGAGCGTCTTCAGAGTCTTTGCAGCAAAAAAATGTTAGAGAGGGTCATAAGACAGCCACACCAGCATGTGGCCCAAAAATATATGAGTGAAAAGGGAGGTTTGTGATGTTCAAAATTCCAATGCACAACTTTGACCGTGTGAGCCCACGGTTGGGCGCATCGTCGAAGATCAATGAGGGGGGCCATAAGTCAAGAACCACCTGGAAGTGGCCAAATATATGTAGGAATATTGGGGATGTTTAAGACATTAAATACACAATGCATAACTTTGATGGCACCTGCTTCGCAAACCCGAAAGCACCCTTGGATATACCTATAATGACATAATGTCGTACCTAGCTATGATGCTTGGCCCACCACCTCCCACTCCGTGTCAGTGGGGTGGATGCACGTAATGATCGATACTTTGGTCATACATGCATGTCACCATGACCTACCATAAGACGGACCAATGAATCTATCGTTTGGTCAAACGACAATTATTGTTGTCGATAAACCGCTTGGGCCAATAGATTGAAACCATCATAGAAATCGCATGAGAGGGAGCACAAAACCAGCGCCTCTTGCATGCGGCCCAAAATGATGTACGTTGGGAAGGGGTGATGTGCATTTTCAATATAGAATAATGTGCAATTTAGATGTGGTGCCTACCTCTCGATATAGACAACAACCATGAAAGCATGGTAGTTAAGGACGAGATACGCAGGGTATGATGTAGGTCGAACCCAGCAATCTGAGCATGTGGGAGGGAATCCTGACAACACATGAGCTCAAGCTTTGGTTGAGCGACATGTGACGGTGACCGGCCCTAACACGAAGTAGGAGGAATCCATTCATGGCCAACACATACCCCTCATTATCGGTCAAAGGGATGATATATATATACACACACTCGGGGAGCCCACAGATATGAGTGTCGTCACAAAAAACTGCACAAGGGAGACGTGGTAGATTAGAAGACCCCATATAAACTACATGGGGCCCTAAAATATGTATGCGTATGGTGGTGTGTTTAAATCCTGAATGCACAACTTCGATGGGCTTCCAACTACATTACAAACCGAACACCGTACCCGACTCCAAGCCTGGTTCGATATGTATGATGTCGGTTACCCAACTTCGATGCGGCGGCGGGAGGGGGGAGGGTGCTCGTCCCACGCATGCGCTCAAACTTTATTTGGTCTAGTATGGGACAGATCTATATCTATACCCTTATTTAGTGTGCGAAAACTTTGAAAGTTGGTCGTCGGATGAAGCCAATCCGACGGTACAGAAATGGCAAATCCGAGTACTACTAGCCGTTGGATATCATCTACATTCCACCAGATTCAGCCACATGTATAATCTAGAAGACTCCACGGTTGAACTTAAGCATAATGCACGAACATCAAAACACAAGCACTTCTCCTTTGTTCTAGAAACTTCCATATCTTAATTGAACAATTTTTTTTAAATGAATTGTCACTTTTTGTTTTTACTTTATGCTTTACAATGCACAATTGCATGAATCTTAAAATAGATTTTTTTTATAAAACTAATTGATTTTGGGTGAGTTGAACTATATGAATTAAACGAACATCTACATCATGTATATATGACTCAAAGCTTGCATGCTATAGTGTGGTATTTATTCATAATTTGGATACCAAATCTCATGCATGCAATGCATGTGTACCTTACTAGTATTAATAGGAAACCATCATGGTCAAACCCTTCGCGTTGTTGGGTAAAAGGGATAGATTGTGTGGGCCCCCTAATTGTCGGTAAATGATAGTATATGTGCACAGATATGTGTCGTGTCTATAAGCCGCACAAGGGAGACATGCTCGTGAAGAATACCCTGCCCCCTATACCCTGCATGCACTACAGAAAAAGACACTTCTGTGATGATACGTGTTTGTCATAGTAGATCATGTTTTTTGTCATGGATGTACATCCATGACAATTTTATGACATAATCAAGATAGTCATACCTGTGCTGTCGTAGAAGTGTTCCATGACATTACCAAAATTATCATCATGGAAGTGTCAACATCCATGACGATAAATCGCGCATCATAGCAGTGCTTTCGTCAAGGGTTGCCGACACATGGCATCCACCATAACGGGTCGCTGTTACCATATCGGGTTCGGTTTTGGATCTGATAACCTGTTAACAGCCTGGACGAAGGAGGATTTTCCACATGTAAAATTGTCATTGGCCGGAGGAAACATGTGGTGGCTCACCGTTGGGAGAGATGTCATCCATTCATTGGACAGGAGGCACCTATGATACGTCGACACGTGGCATGGCCCAACAGAGTCCCATTCCAGTGAAAAGGCTGGCCCATTTGACTTAGTCAAAAGGTAACGGGCTGGCCCAGGGAAAGCCTGTTAATGGCATGTTCGTATACCGCCCATTTACGGCCCGCTAACTCCCGTCCCTTTATGGCCTATCGGAATTAAGCCTAGTAGCTTCATCTGGGTCGTCCAATATGATTCCAGACCATTATTACTTCCGGCCCATGTATGGCCCATGATGTCTTTGGGCCCATATGAGACCCTTCGTAACTATGGGCCCAATAAAGGCCCAAGATGAAACTTGCCCATAATAAACAGTGTATCACTTTATACCCATTAACGGCCCATTATTCCGTCATCCGTTTCCTTCCCGTGTTAACTTTTGGCCTTTTATGGGCCCATTTAGGGCTCATTTCTAGAATTCGGTAAGTTACGGTCCGTTACTGGTCTGTTCTGTTTGTGGGCCAAATTCAGTCCGTGTTAACATTGGGCCCATTTGTGGCCCGTTAACCCGTTGGGCTGTTTGCATAGCGTTATGAAATATGGCCAATTAACGGCCCGTTATGGTCCACGAATAGTACGACCCATGTTTGGCGAAATGATTATATGCCCCGTAGAAGGCCCATGGATCATCTGTGTGACGCCCTGAGACCATTGCGCCAGGTGTCTTCCAGTTTTTCACTGTCGTTGCCATGTCATTTGCTTGCGTGTTGCATTTTATCATGTCATCATGTGCATTGCATCATGATGTTTCTGAAACTTGCATCCGTCCCGGTCTCCTCGCTTCGTCCGTTGTCCATTCTAAGACCAGTCACACTTGCACGCGCCCGCGGCATGTCCGAAATATTATTTTATAAGTGGCAGTAAAATGTTCTCAGAATGGGATGAGAGTTGGTGTGCGGTCTTATTTTAGAGTAGGTAGGCCGCCTGCCAAGTTTCATTGCGTCCGGAGTCCGTTTGACGCCCCAACAGATAACTATAGCGGCAATATAGTCGGTCTAACATCGGACATTTTCGGTATCCGGAAATAGTAGCCGGGCTTGATCGGATTGTCTTGGGAGAAGGAATATCCTTCGTTGACCGTGAGAGCTTGTGATGGGCTAAGTTGGGACACCCTTGCAGGGATTTGAACTTTCGAAAGCCGTGCCCGCGGTTATGGGCAGATGGGAATTTGTTAATGTCCGGTTGTAGAAAACCTGAAGTTGACCTTAATTAAAATACATCAACCGCGTGTGTAACCGTGATGGTCTCTTCTCGGCGGAGTCCGGGAAGTGAACACGGTGTTGGATTTATGCTTGACGTAGGTTGCTTCTAGGATCACTTCTTGATCATAGTTGTTCAACCGTGCTTTTGCCTTCTCTTCTCGCTCTCATTTGCGTATGTTAGCCACCAAATGTGCTAGTCACTGGCTGTAGCTGCACCTCATACCTTTTACCTTACCCATAAGCTTAAATAGTCTTGATCGCGGGGGTGTGTGATTGCTGAGTTCCCGTGACTCACAAATACTTCAAGGAGGATCTCGATGAAGATCTTGTCCTTTGTGTTGTTTCGTTCTAGTTGATCAGTAGTGGAGCCCAGTTGGGGTCGATCGGGGATCTGTTTAGCTTGTGGGGTAGTCTTCTTTTATTTTGGTTCCGTAGTCGGACCTTGATTGTATCTAGATGATGTAATGCTTTATTCTTGTATTGTGTGAAGTGGCGATTGTAATCCAACTATGTATCTCTGTCCCTTATGTATTACATGGGTTGTGTGAAGATTACCTCACTTGCGACATTGCTTTCAATGCGGTTATGCCTCTAAGTCGTGCTTCAACATGTGGGAGATATAGCCGCATCGAGGGCGATACAAGTTGGTAATCAGAGCCTTCCCCGACCTTAGTTGCCCCTGCTTGATCGAATCGCTGGCGTTATTGAGTCCAGAAATGTTTTGAGTCATTTAGGAATTATATATATTTGAGAGATAGGACTTCTTTTTACTCCTCAGTCCCTTCGTCGCTCTGGTGAGGCATCCTGACATAGAGTTTTGACTTTTCTCTTCTCAAATTTCACTAAAAAAATTTAGGATCACGCGGGTATCTTGGGATCGTTCCGATCGATTTGTGACGAGAACATTGTTCTTGGTGCCTCCTGTCATTTAGGGGTTGTGGCAGTGTCCCAGGGAGTTGAGCTCCGAGGTGTTGTCGTCACAATTTTATCGTTGCAGTTCTGGAATACCTGAGTTTAGTTTCGCCGACATCGAAAATCTCTTTTATGCAGTTGTTGGTGAGATAACCTTGATGCCACCCAGTACTAGGGCGGGAGTTCGGGAGTATTGCCATAACTCGTATAGCGGATGCTTTTCGAAGGTTGAGGCAAATGATTTTTGAAGGTTTCTTGGTTATGTGTTGAAGGATTGATACAGCTGGATGTAGGATTTGTTAGTTTGGGTGAGATATTATGCTTCCCCTGTATCCCCAACACCTGATTGCATAACCGGGAAATTTCGGTAGTTTATAAGTGGGAATTCAAGTAGCTCTTAGGATATCTTTCCGACAGATATATGATATGAAATTGGGGTTCGACGTCTAGTGGTCCACCTATTCACGGTTGGTTTTACAGTGGTCTCGTTGTGTCTTAAAGAGTCCTTGGCTATGCCGACTCAGGGACGCTTCGTATGTCATGTGCACTGCCTTGTACATGATGGTGTTGTACGATCGAGCCCGTGTAGGCCCCACCACGAAAACTTCGGACGAAATCTCTATCATATGTTTGTTCCGGCTTATTTTGCAAGCCAATCCTTTGTTTTGTTTTGAGTTATGGTATTCGAGTTGCTTCAAAGTCAAGTGTTGATTCCATACCTTTCCGAAACGGTGTTCTCATACGCTGATGTGAATACCAAACCTTCATGATAATCGAGACTGTCATGTCAATCCTTTTCAACCGGCGTGTTTCTCTTCAAGTGGATCCGATCATTTCAACATTTGCAAGATCCAATCTCAGTTTTTCATCAACGTTGTTCATTTCATCCGTCTTCAAGTTGATTTTGTTTTCCCTCGCTCCCACCCTTTTTCTTCAAGGACTCATATATCTTAATAAAGTATCCATTTTATTCTTGTGAAGACTCTTCATTCTTGTCTTTGAATGTTCTTATCCGGTGATGCTCATGAAGATTCTAACGGAGCTTCTAGTTCATCATTCTCCATTATTTTCTTCTCCGGTGGTTTCAATTCAAGCGTTATTGTTCATATCTTTTTCCTTGTTTCAATGTCTTCTCATACCGGTGCACCTCATAATCATCCATTTCTCGCTATTCTATTGTTCCGGTGCCTTAAAGATATCTCAGAAGACTCGTCTTGTCATTCAAAATCCATTCAAGTTCTTTTCGAGGTTGTTATCTGATTCAAGCCACTTAATTCAACCGGTATAATCTCTCTTCAAGATCATTACAACGGTGTTTCCTTGAGTGGGCCCTAACCCACAGGTCTTTTCCCAGGATCTTACATGACTCTTCTAATTCTACCGGAGTTATTCTCAAATTCATTTCAAAAGTTTGACGTAACAATGATTCATCATCAGTCACATATATTTCTCCAAGATCTTTTAAATTATTTTCATCGTTGGCTCTACCTCTTCGCTTTTGATTCTTCCGGAGTGTCTAAACGATTCATGGTGGTGTTTCTCGTCGTCTTTCTAGGATTTTGAAGACCGAAGAAGAGTTTTTCCTCCATATCTTGCTCCATTCTTTTCAAGATTCGTGATTCTAGCTTGTTGCCATCCGCTCATAATTATTTTCGATTGTGAGAATTATTTTCACCGATCCGAAGCAATTCAAGAGTCTTCTCAGTTTGATTATCCGGATTCCATCAAATTCAGGTTTATTCATTCTCAGCTTTCAGTTATCATTCTCTAAATCTTACCGGTGCATCGATCAAATATTATCTAATCAGTTCGTGATCTATTCGTCCTCTTGTATCTAAATTCTCTCAAGCATCTTCATTCGTTCTCTAATTCTTCCCGGTGATTCTTTTCTTTACTTCGTTCATTTTTCAATCCTTACGGTGGTTCGTTCAAGAGTTCTTCTCCTTCGTTGTCATACAGATTCATTCGTTCTTCATCATACCGGTGGATCATCGAAGACCGTCAAAAGTTTGTGCCATATATCTTCTTAATCCTTTCTACGAGAATGAGTACTATGACAAATCCATTGTTTGTCATCAATTTAATTGCTGAAGGATGAGCATAAGGTAATTCTTTATTCTTGTTTCATCCAAGTGATTAATTCCTTATTCCGGAGGTTCATCAAAATTCTTGATTTTCTTTTGATCATTTTTTTCTTTCTCGGAGATCCAAGCTCTAATTATCACAGAGATCCATCTAAATCATTACAAGGTTTCACCTTGTGTTTTCAACTTCTCTTTCTTTCCGTTATCCTTTTGTTACCGGAGTTGGTAATGGAGGCTACATGGTGGTTCACCAAGGATCCTTTTTCACTCTTCTATTGTTCTTCAAGATATCTCTCAAAGCTATGATCCGTCAAGCTATACTTCAATTATTCTTCATCTTGCGTTCCGAAGTACAATTCGTTCTATCTTATCTTTTGAGATGGTGTTATGTCTTTCTTGACAATTTCCCTTCATGTTTCATGGTTCACATGTTGTTAAGGATGAGATATTTTAAATCTGTCAACCTCTTCGTTGGAGTGATCTTGGGTTATATTTCACCTGAAGTTTTCCCTAAAGGATTGTTAGTTTTGGGGTGCTTATATATGAACCTAGTTCTTCATTTATCCTTCCGGTGAAATAAGCTTCTCATATACTTGTTCATATCAGTCCAATCTATTGTTTTTCCGTTAGTGGCAGAATTTCACCTCATAGTTTTGAGATGTTCTCCATAAGCCCACTACAACCTTGGTCTTTTCGTTGTTGATTTCCCAACAACTTCGTTCAATCCTTCTTTTAAGGATGCTCTCTCAAATTCATTTCAGGCAGAACTTGTTGCCTTCTTGTCTGTTCTTTTGGGTCCATTCTTATATTTCTTCCGAAGGCTTTGTGAGGTTGCTCTCTTCAACTCATCTTCTTGTTTGTCAGGACCTTGTTCTTTTCATGCTTATCCGTTTAACCGGAGTATTGTGCCCTTTTGCTCAAGTTCTTTTCATTTTATCATGTTTGTGCCTTATGTTTCAACCGGAGTGCTGTCCGAATTTGTTCTTCCTTGAAACTCTTCCCTACTGGAGTGCTTTCAACTTTGTTCTACTTTGTTGCATTGTTACTTTCAATTTGTTCAACTTCTCAAGGTTCTTTGGTTTCACTCGTTTGTCAAAGAAGCAACTTAGTTTTACCTCTTCTCCTTCTCTTCTTTTTCCCTCCGGTGCCATTCTAGATCTTGGGACGAGATCCTCTCATAGTGGTGGAGTGTTGTGACGCTCCAAGACCGTTGTGCCAGGTGTCTTCCAGATTTTTGCTGTAGTTTCCATGTCATTTTCTTGCGTGTTGCATTTCATCATGTCATCATGTGCATTGCATCATCATGTTTTTGAAACTTGCATCCGTCCCGGTCTCCTCGTTTCGTCCGTTGTCCTTTCTGAGCCCAGTCACACTTGCACGCGCCCACGGCATGTCCGAAATATTATTTTATAAGTGGCTGGAAAATGTTCTCGGAATGGGATGAGAGTTGGCATGCGGTCTTATTTTAGAGTAGGTAGGCCGCCTACCAAGTTTCATCATGTTCGGAGTCCGTTTGACGCCCCAACGGATAACTATAGCGGCAATATAGTCGGTCTAACGTCGGACGTTTTCGGTCTCCAGAAACAGTCACCGGGCCCCTCTCTCTCTTCTCTTCTCTCAGCTCGAGCCCTTCTGCACAGCCCACGAGTGCCAACCGACCTCTCGCGTGCGCGTCTGAAACTTCCTCGGAACCGACCCGGGCAGTCGTCATCGTTGTGTCCGGATCATCCCCAAACATCTACAAAACATCATCATTTTCTTATTTGGACACCCTAGCTATTTATTCTCAACCGTATGATTTTAATCGGATGATCAAAATACCCCTCCTTCCCTATATAAAAACCCTAGTCCTAACCCTAAAATCTAGGAGTTTTGTCCCTCACCCCGCCGCCGCCGCATCTTCCTCGGGATCCCTCCTGGACCAACCAGCAGCCTCCTCCCCGCGATCCACCAACCTCCTCGTTCTGAGAATCGAACCAACCAATGCGCTCCACCAATCATCCAATCCACCATCCAACCATCTCCCTCGTTTTGCACCACCGCCCAACCACAGCCGCCCCCGCTCCTCCTCTACTTCTTGCCATCGATCCCGAATGGATCGTGTAGCTGCTCGAGGCCCCGAGTAGGAGCGGTCGGCCTCATCCCCTCATCCTGCCGCCGCCAGCGACCAGCAGGAGCTCGTCGCCGTCATCCTCGCCTGCGCCACCGTGCCTCTTCGCCAGCCGTACGGCTCGTCGCAGCATCCCCAGCCTCGTGAGGGACCCCTCTGCTTCGATCCTCGCCCCTGCGCCGTCTTCCCCGCGCGACGCAGGAGACAGGAGACCGGCGACCACCCTGGCAAGCTCCGCCGCCTGACCTCAGAATGGCTAGGTCCGGCCTGCCTCCGTCAGCACCGCCGCGCCTCCATGGACTTCCCCGGCCACCGCATGCCCGTCCTGGAGCTCGTCCGCCTCCCCTGCTTCGGCCTTGCCGTCGAGCGCCGCCTTCGCCCGTTTCCCCGTCCCCGGCGACGTCTGCAGCTACACCAAGCCACCACCGCTGGCTCTGCTTCACCTGAACCGGGGTCCTTGTTCTCCTTAACCCCGCGCGAAGTCCCCTGCCGCCATGGACGTCCCGATGCAAGAGCTCGCCGTTGACCATGCCCGACGTCGCCAGCCTCCGGATCCGTCGAGCCCAGGTCTCTCTGGCCTCTCTGTCGCGGGATTCTTCGCGTCCTCCGGTTCATCCAGTTGCCGCCTGCATCGAGCGGGACAACCCCGCGTTGACCCCGTGCTTGATTTGGCAACGAAGTCGCTCGCTCCGCTTCGACTGCATGCACCTGGGCCGCCTCCCCTTCGGCGGTTGACCAAGGCCCATCAATGCTAGGTCACCCAAGGCCCAGGGTGAGAAGCCCCTGGCATATCCTCTGATGGGCCTCCTGTTCAGATGCGGCCCACATAATGTTTTTCCCAGTCTTGCGAGTTTGTCTATTAATCCAGTGCTTTTCCTGTTTTGCAGAAAACTCCCTAAGCTTCATGTATTTAATAACTCACAACCTGTGCATCAGATTAAAAAGATCTACATATGTAAAATGCTTAGTTTTTCATCTAGTTTCATAATAATTCTTTTTCATCCATGTTTAAAATGTTTAAAATGATGTTTGCATATAATTTGCCTATTGCCATGTTAAAATGCTCTAATTCATAACTTAATAACCATAGCTCCAAACCTAATAAACTTTATATGTAAATGGGGTAGAAAAATGCCTAGTTTAACATGGTGGCCTTACTTTGCATGTTTAACAACTCTAAAATATGGTTTAGGGCAGAACAGTACCAAACCATAAAATATGCATGTGAGGATTTTCCGGAATTGTTGTTCGTTGTTTCTGGCCTCATTTAAACTTGCCTAGATAGGTAGTTTTAATTTGTTTCACCCTCTTGCCATGCTTAACAACATTTAATATTGTTGGGTACATAAACGAGATCGAACTAAATAATTGAATGTGGTATTCTGTCAATATGCAACTCGTTGCATATTGAGCTCCACTTAACTTGTAGTTTTGTTTGTGCATTTTGCCATGCCATGTATCATTAAACCGGACATGCATCATACTTGGTTGTGCATCACGCCATGTTTATGTGATGGTTGTTTACTATGTTGTTTGCTTCTTTCCGGGTTGTTTCCCTCGTTAGCTTCGGTTCCATTTTGGAGTTGTGAGGATCCATTCGACTACGTCCGTTTGTCTTCTTCATGGACTCGTTCTTCTTCCTTGTGGGATTTCCGGCAAGATGACCATACCCTCGAAATCACTTCTATCTTTGCTTGCTAGTTGCTTGCTCTTTTGCTATGCCTATGCTGCGATACCTACCACTTGCTTATCATGCCTCCCATATTGTTAAGCCAAGCCTCTAACCCACCTTGTCCTAGCAAACCGTTGTTTGGCTATCTTACCGCTATGCTCAGCCCCTCTTATAGCGTTGTTAGTTGCATGTGAAGATTGAAGTTTGTTCCTTGTTGGAACATGGAGATGTTGTTCCTTGTTGGAACATGTTTACTTGTTGGGATATCACAATATCTCTTATTTAATTAATGCATGTATATACTTGGTAAAGGGTGGAAGGCTCGGCCTTATGCCTGGTGTTTTGTTCCACTCTTGCCGCCCTAGTTTCCGTCATATCGGTGTTATGTTCCCGGATTTGGCGTTCCTTACGCGGTTGGGTTATAGTGGGAACCCCTTGACAGTTCGCCTTGAATAAAACTCCTCCAGCAATGCCCAACATTGGTTTTACCATTCTCCACCTAGCCTTTTCTTTCCCTTGGGTTCTGCAGACTCAAGGGTCATCTTTATTTAACCCCCACCCCCGGCCAGTGCTCCTCTGAGTGTTGGTCCAAACTAGAGCCCTGTGCAGCGCCTCCTCGGGGAAACTCGAGGTTTGGTTTTAGTTGTATGGAGAGCTCATCTGAGTGTGCCCTGAGAATGAGATATGTGCAGCTCCTATCAGGATTTGTCGGCACATTCGGGCGGTGTTGCTGGACTTGTTTTACCATTGTCGAGGATGTCTTGTAACCTGGATGCCGAGCCTGACCGGATTGTCTTGGGAGAAGGAATATCCTTCGTTGACCGTGAGAGCTTGTGATGGGATAAGTTGGGACACCCCTGCAGGGATTTGAACTTTCGAAAGCCATGCCCACGGTTATGGGCGGATGGGAATTTGTTAATGTCCGGTTGTAGAAAACCTGAAGTTGACCTTAATTAAAATACATCAACCGCGTGTGTAACCGTGATGGTCTCTTCTCGGCGGAGTCCGGGAAGTGAACACGATGTTGGAGTTATGCTTGATGTAGGTTCTTTCTAGGATCACTTCTTGATCATAGTTGTTCGACCGTGCTTTTGCCTTCTCTTCTCGCTCTCATTTGCGTATGTTAGCCACCAAATGTGCTAGTCGCTTGCTGCAGCTCCACCTCATACCTTTTACCTTACCCATAAGCTTAAATAGTCTTGATCGCGAGGGTGTGTGATTGCTGAGTCCCCGTGATTCACAGATATTTCAAAAACCAGTTTGCAGGCGCCGATGTTACCGAGCAGGTGACGCAACTAAGCTCAAGGAGGAGCTCGATGAAGATCTTGTCCTTTGTGTTGTTTCATTTTAGTTGATCAGTAGTGGAGCCCAGTTGGGGTCGATCGGGGATTTGTGTATCTTTTGGGGTAGTCTTCTTTTATTTTGGTTCCGTAGTCGGACCTTGATTGTATCGGATGATGTAATGCTTTATTCTTGTATTGTGTGAAGTGGCGTTTGTAAGCCAACTATGTATCTCTGTCCCTTATGTATTACATGGGTTGTGTGAAGATTACCTCACTTGCGTCATTGCTTTCAATGCGGTTATGCCTCTAAGTCGTGCTTCGACACGTGGGAGATATAGCCGCATCGAGGGCGTTACAATATGACCCGTAGAAGACCAATGGACCCTACGGCCCATAGAAGGCCCATGGATCATAAGGCCCATAGAAATCCCATGGATCCTATGGCCCATATTAGGCCCATGGATCCTACGACCCACAGGAGGCCCATGGTTACAACAGTCCGTGTGTTGCCACCTAGTTACCAAAAATAGGTTATTATGGCCACTAGAAAGAAGCAGAAAAAGAACTGCAGTGACTACAAGCAAACAACTAAACAAGACAATAAGGAAATAAATAAACAAGCAACTCACGCTAGCCTATTACAGCTATTACACATATTACATCCACTAGGCATCAAAGTTCACCAGTGCAAATATAGGGAACAAAGCAACATATTACATACACTGGCCATCAAAATTGGCCACCAGTGCAAATAAACGCGGAAGCAAAACAAGTCCGTAACTGAAACAACTTCAGGAGAGCTCACGAAACGTTATCCTAGGTATCCATCATGCTGGCAATAAGCTTAGCAAGCTTATTAGCTTTGTCCTGTTTGGCGCTAAAATCCTCCAACGCTTGCTGTTACACCAGAAAGTATGCATCTGAATGCTCCAGGGAATTCCGCAGTCCTTCCGCTTCTTGTCGCAACATAACTAATCGATGTCCTTCAGCTTATAGTTAAGACTCGAGAAACCGAACTGATTCAGATAGTGAGTTTGAATAGCTTGTGCAAGTAGTAGTGCCAGTAACTCGAACAGTAAACAAAGACAAGACTTTGGGGTTGCCTCACTATCTTCAAGATAGTTTTCCTTAGCTGTTTTATCAGCTTTTTTGGAGACCAAAAAGGATGTCTCATGATCCTGAACCTTATCTGCATTACTTCTGTTATTATTGCTTAATAAGGCACTCTTTCCCAATATTCTGTCAGCATTCTAAAAGAAGAAACAAGCAGACACATAACAGGTTTAGCATGTACTAGTAAGGTGCCCAAGATTAAACTACCAAGTCTTCTATTGCCAAGTGGTACATTATAAAAGCATCAAACAAACATATATCTATGTCCTATGGTCACTGCATTGTCTTGCCAAATCAAAATGGAGACATGGTTCAAATCATATCAGTTCAAGAGAAAGCAGCACTAAAAGAATACAAAGCGTGGGAAACTAAACGGCACAACAAGATTTCAGATAGGTACCACGGGTCTACATGTACAACAACACTATTGGCCCTGTTATGATGCTAGTAATGTGCATGATATGAGACGTCAATTGTATAAACAATTGAAATTGGAATCAATAGAGCTATTTATAAGAGCAAACCTGTTAAAGAAACATGCGTAAACATACCTGTTGTGCCACTGGAGTTTCCATTGGATAGTTCAATTAAAAATAAGTTTGTATGAGTAAATACAATGATACAAGAGCAAACAAGTATGCACGATAGCAATGGAATCTTAAATGAGAACAGTTGTTCTTCAGGTTTAAGCACTTGTTCTACATGAACAGAGTACAGTAAGGCGCAAGAATATAGTACTTAAAATAAAATGAGCTCATAGATCTTACCACATTCTTGGTTTGGGATCACTAAATAACAAGGCGTTCCTAGTCATCGTCCAGTAAATGTGTCTCAGGAGAACGTAAGGGAATTTGATGAGTTTCTTTGCCAGTGAAGTACGTTTTCTTCAGGTAATTCCGATACTGCCACCAAGCATTCTTGAAGATAGCAGAGGTATTAGCACAGGTTACCTCATCGTGAGTTTCCAAATCGGTCCTTCTCTATAGATAAAAATGGGAAAATTTGCTGTATTATAACCGTCATGGAGGTAGAATGTATGGGACAAAGCAAAATAATTGCCATGAGTAACATTATTTACACATAACTCCTGGAAAACACCTGCAACTGGCATTTTCCTTCATCTTTAGTATAATATTTCCATGATGGGAAGATACGAACATAGGATTTAACAACATCAAATGTGATAGATGCTAAACTATGAATGGCTGGTTGTGCTACCTCCACATGAATAGGTGTACTAACTGATGGAGTTGGGGTTTGCCGTGGTAGTACTAACGCTTTGGGCACTGGAGCTGCCTTACAAACTGCTCTTGTTTGGGAGATCTGTGGTGGAGATGGGGCTGTGTCAGCAGGAACCAGGTTACTATCTGCTGGGGTTGGGGTTAGATTGGGTGACGCTGGTTCTCTGTCCATCGCCGTAGGGGTAAAATCTGCGAGAGTCTGGGTTATGTGTGGTAGGGCTGGTTCTCGTGCATGTACAACCGGGGTGCTATATCCACCAAGAGGTAGCATTGTTTTATTTGAATACCATGTTTTTACTCCACTAGATACTTCCATCACCCGCTCCAATTCAAATGGCTGATAAACAGGACACATAGTTGAATGTACAGACATTGTATGAGAGACAGTTGCAATAGATAGTGTGGAAAAAAGAGAGCATTAAATAATTGAAATGTATATTGTTTAACTAAAAACGGATATCATGACATAATTTCACATATATGATGTATATCTAAACTGGATAGCATATCATAACATAATTCAGAGATATGGTGACTAACTAAACATGATCGCACGACATAATTCACATACATGTTATCTAAGTAACCAGGATCGCATGAGTTAAATCACTTATGTGATTTATATGCTAAGCGGAGGGCATTCACATAAATGATGTATGAACTAAGAACATGGTGTTCAATATTGTGTATATGATGTCTAAACTATGCAATGCAAGACACGACATGCATGATATGAGCAGTAGAACTGTGCCAAGTTAGAGCATACACCTTGGTGGGGGAATAGGACTGGTCATCTGTCGTTGAGTCCATCTCTAAGGACCTATTGGGACCCAGCAAGAGATCTGCTTCGACATGTAGCACTGTCTTCTCTGAAGGCCTTGTTTTCACTAAAGATTTTTCCATCACACACTCAAATGGCTGATTCATAGGAAGAGTAGTTTGATGTACAAACATTTTCGACAAATGGACATTTAATGAAGAAAAGGATGGGCTAGATATCATTCAAATATATGATGCCTGGTTAAATAGGATGGCATTGCACATTTCACATATATTATGGCTGGCTAAAAGACATGAGACTGCATAATTCCCATATATGATATTGAAACTAAACAGGTGGCATTATAGAACATGTCTAAACTAAGAAGATGACAGATATGATGTCGAAAGTAGGCACTTCAAGGAAACATATGCATCATATGACTAACATCATCATGCCAAGTTAGAGAAAACACCTTGGGGGTAAATAGGAGTGGTCAGCTGCGTCTGAATCCGACTCAGAACAAATATCTTCCTCTGGATTACAATCTGGAGAGGGGGGAGGGTTTGCCATTGAACCCACCATGGAGCGATGTCTACATGACATTTTATTGGCACGCAAAACTCTTCTCGTTTTCTCTACATGTTCAACATGACTGTGCACAATATCTGAGATGCATACAAAAAAATAGTGAGATTATGTAAGGAGAGCATGCAGAAATCTAGAGTAATGGTAAAAACCAGTGGATGGATACAAAAATAATGATAGCAGGCTGATGATTGCTTTAATTTAATAAAAAGACGGATGATGATTGCTTTACTATTTTTCCCACACAAGATGAACAACATAGGCATACCCTAGGTGAACTAGATATTAGACGGAGATACTATTCATTGCTGCCTCGATATGTGCCCCACAACTATTTTAGAACTCAAGTTTGAACATCAATTTGGATCTGACTTGGAGTCTAAGAGGTGAACAGGACAATAAAGTAGCAGGTAATATTAAGCAATGCATAACATAAGCAGAAACAAAAGAGTGCGACCTCTCTTGTGGACCCGTGTACTCCTCAGGTTCATCTGCTGAGTCGATGATGGTGATGTCGTTGCGGTGGGTGCCGGTGGTAGGGAAGCAGATCTGAGGTGGCGAAAGACGATCAGGAGTCGTGATGTTTGGTTTGGTGGATGCTTCTGTCGATGGAGCAGCTCAGGTGAGGTGGACGACGTCAGGGCAGGAGCAGGACAAACCACACAAAGTTTTTTTTGACACCCACCTATAACTGAAGTAATTCCGCAAGGGCTCATTTGGCTTGCATGATTCTAAAAATGCAGGGATAGGAGGAAAAACACCGGAATAGGATAGGAATGCACATGGGAAATAGAGCATTTGTGAACACAGGATTTCTGTTAACTTGGGTGTTTGGTTCATAGCAATTGGAGGAGCAGAGGAATGCAAAGAAACATGGCCAAAATAAAGTGAAACCATATGAAAGCGTGTATAGTTAGAATGTTATTCTGCCACTAATGCACTTGGTCTTGTTTTCATGCATAGGATTGGTCGCCGAAGAAGTTGAGGTAGAGGTGGCTCTAAACTTGACATGAATGTAGAGTAATAAGTGATGCGACAAGTGTACAAACTCTTTGCCATAGCCGTGTTGACCTCAGCATCATTGGGTTGGTCGCTGAAGAAGTTGAGGCAGAGGTGGCTGTCAGAGATGTGGAGGAAGATCTGAGGAATCTGTAGATGGTGTCCAGGGCACTGCTCTATTGTGATGGACCTTTCCATTATTGGAGCAGCTCGGGTGAGCCGTAAGACGTCAAGGCTGAAGCATCACAAGATAGACATCATTAATCTCAAGTGGGATTCTAATAAAATCTCCAATAGATGATGTAAAATTCATTACCAAAAAGTGATAGATGTAAAGTTTACATGACCAAAAATCACCTGACTACAACAGATGAGGTAAAAACTGTTGACTCTGAACTTAATTGTCGAAACTAAAATTTACTATGGAATATGAATGTTATTGTCAAAACTAAACGCAATGTTAGTAGAGAGGCACTTCACAGGGGATAGTCTAGGGAGGGCCTGCAGTTCATCTTCAACCTACACCCCGTTGAGCCGCCAACCACCACCGGCCTAACCCCGCGCCACCTCGCCACCCCGAAACAACTCCCCACCGCCGGTCCGCCGCCGCCTCGCCGCCCCAAAACAACTCCCATCGCCTGTCCGCCGCCGCCCTGGCTAGCCCTCTAGCCCCCCCATGGCAAGCTTTTTCTCCAGCGATCCCCACGCCACTGCCCCATCATCACGCCCCACCGCCGGCAAGCAGCACCTCACCCAGAACCCTAAGATAGATAGTGGGGTACCCCTCGCCGCTGTGGGTGGTTCTTCCTTTACTCCGGTGAGACCCCCCACCCCCTGAAAATCGACTGGTCCAAAAGTCGATTCAGTCGACTGAAGTGTAGCTAAATCGGAGCAGATCAGCAACACGAGCGAGGGGGAGAGAAGTAGCAGCAGCGTGAGCGAGCGAGAGCCGGAGCAGCAGCAGCTGGGCGAGTGAGTGAGCGAGAGCCCGAGCGGCAGCAGCAGGAGCAGTAGCAGCGCGAGGACCGAGCGACAGCCCGAGTGGCAGCAGCAGATCCGGCTGGTATGGACGCCGCCGCCGAAGGGGCCTAGCACTAGGGAGAGCCACCGTGGAGATGTCGTCTGTGGCGCCGGCTTCGAGGTGGCCGCTCCATGGGGGTGTGGGATAGAGCACCGTCGGCGTTGGTAGGTTGAGTTAAGGAGAAGGTGTGATGCGATGAGTGTACAAACTCTTTGGTGGCGTCGAGTAGGCCTCGGCTTCCTCCGAGGAGTCGGTGAGGATGTTGCGGTTCCGGTGGAGCAGGTTAAAGCGGCGCTGTGGGGATGGAGAAGCTGTGATAGACAAGGCGATCGACGGAGCAGCTCCTTGGAGGTGGAGGACAGGGCGGCCGAACCGGCGGGATGACGAGATGGATGACGGATCCTCATCCGGGGAGGCGGATGAGGGACATCGACCTGTTGCGGTGGACGACGTCGTCGGGGAAGAGGCTCCGGCTAGGCAGCAGTGAGGTGGCGGACGGAGGAGAGTGGGGGTTCACGGCTGGAGCGGAGAGGTTATGGCGGCCAGATTTCGATTGGCGAAAAGGAGGTGATGGGATGGGGGAACCATGACTTAGGGATGCACTTGTCCAAAATGTAGGGTGTGTTACTAATGTACCCCCACCGATTTGAACTAGTGGCCCTTTCGGCTTAGGGTTAGAAGGGGGATTTCGCGTGTCGAGATTTGACAGCTGGAGGGAGTTTTTGTGCGCGTTGTAATTTTGGTATAGCAAGGTGCGGGTTGTGAAGGCGCCAGATTTGGGAGTACGATATCTAAATTTTTGGGATATAACAAGGTGCGGGTTGAATTTTAGGGACAAGCCTAACGTGTAATATTGTACTTGTAGTACATGCCAAAACAATTAGCACTTCCCTCAACGAAAAAAAAGAAAAAATAAAACTATTCACACCACACAAAGAGAGAGTCTTGTCCCGTTTTACTATACAAATGCTATGGATCCATGTTATGTCCTATTAATTTTTTTCGCTGGCTGTATAATGCATGTAACCTACTCATGCCAACATTTTAGTGCATTCCAAATGTCTATACTACCTCTACAATTTGAACTGAATTTGAATTCGTTTCTCTATTCAATAAGAATCTACAATCATGATTGTTGCCAACTTCAACCATCATTTGTGTATTACCTTGACAACACACCACATGATTACTATAGAGATAGATATGAACTATGTGTACTATATGAACTCAAAATTCAATTTTCTGAATACACTTGATGTTGATTCAAAATAATAGTACATTTGATGTACTAACTAGATATACATAATCTAAACCATGTTTCATATGTACTCTGTGTTTATCACACAAAGTATATGTAACACCCCGGATGTAACTTTCCCAAGTTAATTTATTTTATCGGGTTCGGGTCTTTGTCTCCGTGTGTTGTTGTCGTTGTCATGCATCTCATATCATGTCATCATGTGCATTGCATTTGCATACGTGTTCATCTCATGCATTCAAGCATTTTCCCCGTTGTCCGATTTGCATTCCAGCGCTTCGTTCTCCTCCGGTGGTCATTTCTAGCTTTCTTTCGTGTGTGGGGATTAAAAATTTCCGGATTGGACCGAGACTTGCCAAGCGGCCTTGGTTTACTACCGGTAGACCGCCTGTCAAGTTTCGTATCATTTGGACTTCGTTTGATACTCCAACGGTTAACCGAGAGACCGAAAAGGCCTCGTGTGTGTTGCAGCCCAACACCCCTCCATTTTGGCCCAAAACCCACCAAAACCTTCTCCGTCATCTAGAGCGTTCGATCACGATCGCGTGGCCGAAAACCGCACCTCATTTGGACTCTCCTAGCTCCCTCTATGCCTATTTAAAGAACCCCCATTCCAAATCTCGGATCCCCACCCCGAAACCCTAGAAAAATCCACCTCGCACCGGCCGGACACGTCCGCCGCCCCACCCGGGCCAATCCCGCACCGCCACGTGGCAGCGTGCCCACATCGCCGTGCAGCCACCCGCGCGGGCCCGCCAGGCCCAGCGCCGGCCCCCGCGGCCCGTAGCCGTCATTCGCCGGCGGCCTCGAGCCCGTCGGCTACAGTAACCGCCGAAGAAACCCTAGATCTCGTGGTTCTTTTTTTTCCAAGTCCTCGGAATTTCCTAGTCCATATGCTCGTGTTCATGGCGTCGTATCTCCGTATCCGTAACTCCAATTTTGGCATATAGCATATCAAAATGTTCATCTCAGAGAGTACATCATTTCATTCCATTGAATCATTTTCATTTGAGTTCATATTGATGCCAGAAATGCTGTTAGAAGAGGGCTACTTGAGATATTTGTTAGATCTGCTGCTCCATTTAGACATTTGTCATTTTTGCCATGATTATTGTGTGCATGATATGCCCATGAGTTCTACATATGTTTTGTCAAGGGTTTTGTCATCTTTCTAGAGGTGCAATCCATGTATTTTTGTGATGTGTGTGGTGACTAGCACGAGCTTGCAAAATGGTGCACTTGGTAATTCTGATTTCAGGGACTTAGCATTTCCACTAAGTCTTTGAGCTGTTTATCTCATATTGACATATGTTCATGTTGTTTCCTAGTGATCCGTGCCTCTTTTGAGGATGATCAGTAAGGATGTTTTGTTAATCTTGTAGTGCTCTATCCATCCATGTCTTTGTTTGCAATTATGGAGCATCCTAGCTTGAGTCAATCGAGCTCTACTTTTGCTACTTTCTGAATCTAGGCAGATTGTCAACTTGTTTGCAATTTTGCTGATGATGTTGTAGTTGACCCGTGCATGCTATGCTGTTTTTCTTGCCATGTCTAGCTTTCATTTTTGTATTCCTGATGGGTGTATTCTTAGCTTGTCATGACTTGCACCGTAGTGAGTGCATCGAGCTCGTAAACATGCCTACTTGAGTTATGTTTCAGCATGTGCCAGTTTTCACTAAGTATGAAAACTGATTATGTTTTTGCTATGTTCACATGCTTGCAATTGTATTTTCTGATCCCTTTTGGCTCAAGGTCACTAAGGGACTTTTGTTAAGCTCTTTGAGTAGCTCCATGCCATGCTTTACTTTTCCATGTTCAGTTCCTGTAGCATGTAGTTTGTTGCTCCGAAGAGTGCTACCTGATCTGAAATTCCACACAAGTGTAAATTTCACTAAGTCTGAAATATGTTTGTCATATGCATTTTTGCCATGCTTGTTTGAACCTGTTAATGGATGAATTGGCCGTAGCTCAGTGCTAGACTTTTGTTAAGCATCATGAATGCATCCCTTCCATGTATTTTGTTGTCATGTTTGGGTGATGTAGCATGTTCATCTTGCTGCATTTGGATGGCTACTTACTGTAAATCATAGAACGTGGTCATATTTGAATCGCTTGTCATTTCCAAACCGTAACTCCGATTCCGGCGTTCTTTATATCGTTTTCAAGCGATTTCATCTCATCTTTCCAGTGGCACACTTGTATTCCCAAGTTGAGGCCAGGTCCATGCATCCTTTATCAGATCTTGCATATGAATCCCGCATATCATATCATCTTTGCATCATCTTGTTTGGTCCTTGCACGTGGTTGATTGTGTCCTTGTTGCTTGTTTGTCTTGTTTGGTTAGAGTCGGGAGACGAGTTCGCTAATGAGGAGCCCGTTGAGTTTGCTTTCGAGGATCCAGTCAACTCTGGCAACTTTGCAGGCAAGATGATCATACCCTCGAAATCACTACTATCTTTGCTATGCTAGATTGCTCGCTCTTTTGCTATGCCAATGCTACGATGCCTACTACTTGCTTTCAAGCCGCCTCAAATTGCCATGTCAAACCTCTAACCCACCATGTCCTAGCAAACTGTTGATTGGCTATGTTACCGCTTTGCTCAGCCCCTCTTATAGCGTTGCTAGTTGCAGGTGAAGATTGGAGGCCGTTCCTTGTTGGAACTTTTATTTACTTGTTGGGATATCATTATATTATCTTGTTATCTTAATGCATCTATACACTTGGTAAAGGGTGGAAGGCTCAGCCTCTCGCCTAGTGTTTTGTTCCACTCTTGCCGCCCTATTTTCTGTCATATCGGTGTTATGTTTCCGGATTTTGCGTTCCTTACGCGGTTGGGTTATAATGGGAACCCCTTGATAGTTCGCCTTGATTAAAGCTTTTCCAGTAATGCCCAACCTTGGTTTTACCATTTGCCACCTAGCCTCTTTTTCCTTGGATTTCCGGAGCCCGAGGGTCATCTTATTTTAACCCCCCCGGGCCAGTGCTCCTCTGAGTGTTGGTCCAAACTGTCAGCCGCCGGTGGCTACCAGGGGCAACTCTGGGCTGGCCTACCAGAAGTTTAGACAATCTGAGTGTGCCCTGAGAAAGAGATATGTGCAGCTCCTATCGGGATTTGTCGGCACATTCGGCGGTGTTGCTGGTCTTGTTTTAACCTGTCGAAGTGTCTTGAAGAACCGAGATACCGAGTCTGATCGGAACGTCTTGGGAGGAGGTATATTCCTTCGTTGACCGTGAGAGCTTGTCGTGGGCTAAGTTGGGACTCCCCTGCAGGGTTTGGAACTTTCGAAAGCCGTGCCCGTGGTTAAGGGCAGATGGGAATTTGTTAATGTCCGGTTGTAGATAACTTGAACCTTAACTTAACTAAAATGAATCAACTGAGTGTGTTACCGTGATGGCCTCTTCTCAGCGGAGTCCGGGAAGTGGACACGGTGTTGGAGTAATATTTGCGCAGGTTGTTCTCTAGTTTCTCGCTCGCGCTTTGCCCCCTCTTCTCGCTCTCTTTTGCGAACAGGATAGCCACCATATTTGCTAGTCGCTTGCTGCAGCTCCACCTATTTTTTTACCTTGCCTTACCTATAAGCTTAAATAGTCTTGATCGTGAGGGTGCGAGATTGCTGAGTCCCTGTGGCTCACAGATTACTATTACACCAGATGCAGGGCCTGATGATTCCGCTCCAGGAGACACGTTTGAGCTCAAGTGGGAGTTCGATGAGGATTCCCAATGTTACTATGTTTCCTTTCCTAATGATCAGTAGGGGTGCCCAGTTGGGGGTGATCGGGACCGTGTCGCATGTTGGGTTCTCTTTTATTTTGGCGCCGTAGTCGGGCCATGCGTGATTGTTTAATGTAATGTTATTTATGTACTTGATTGACATGGCGAGTGTAAGCCAACTATGTTATCTCCCCTTTTATTACATATATATTACATGGGATGTTGTGAAGATTGCCTAACTTGCGACATATGCCTTCAATGCGATTATGCCTCCAAGTCGTGCCTCGACACGTGGGAGATATAGTCGCATCAAGGGTGTTACAAGTTGGTAATCAGAGCCTTCCCCGACCTTAGGAGCCCCATTGCTTGATCGCTTTTAGTGGTCGAGTTGTGTCTAGAAAATGTTTTGAGTCATTTACGAATTACATATCGGAGAGTTTAGGAATTCTTTTTACTTCCCAGTCTCCTCATCGCTCTGGTAAGGCATCCTGACGTAGAGTTTTGACTCTTCTTGATGAGGTCATGACTACCTTGGATACGACCAAAAATATTGCATACATGGATATTTGTCAGGTGATTTCTAATGCAAACTATTCAATAGTCTATTTATGTTATCCAGAACAAAAATACTTCACACAATTTTGTGTTTTGTCTAATTGCAGGTGTATGGGACATTTGTACAATCCACATATGAAGATAAGGGAAAAGGAGATGTTTAGGTTGTGTTCAAAAAGTCCTCTCACGTCACTTTTGGGCCAAGAGAAGATAGAGTCCAAGTCTCTCATGGTCTGGATTCACATTCGAACTGCACAGACATACCTGACTCAAAACGCCAACAACTTTTTCATACGGACTCCGAATTAGGTGATTCTTTTTTTCTTGGAAACTAGATTTCGTGATCCTTCCATCACAATTGTATTCACCTTCAAATTCATCCGGAGCGTTGAGTTACAGACGAAACAATCTGATGTTGCAGCAGAATCCGAGTCAAACTACAAGCCCAAAGGTGTTGCATCACCTCCACTCGGGCCCATGAGCCTTGTACGACCTAGGGTTAGTTTTAGGCTGCCTTGGGACGTCCTCCCACCTCCTTGGCCGCCACCCCTTGCTCCTATATAAGTAGATCCATCTAGTAGCTTTTTCCTTGGGATTTATTTAGTTAAAAGTTAGCCATTGCAACTTCGTGTACTTCGTTTGTGTCCAACGACCAGACCAAGACCGCTTCCGGATCCCCACCATTATCAATACCTCATATATATTTGCAATATTCAGATTGCTTTATCATATTCTTGCTCGTTTTTCGATTGCTTGCAGGAATAGACCTTTGTGGTCAGGCTGACCGTGCTTCCGGCATCGTTAGTAACCTCAGGAGATTGGTTTAGCGATTGATAAGGCGCAACGTCGTGCACGTTTGTAGTCGAATCGTCAAAGTCGTCTCCACCAAATCGATAGTTATCATCTCATCGAAAGATCGGGACACCCTCGCCTCTATCAAGTGGTATCAGTTTTCAGGTTGTTCGGTGAGAATTTCCAGTTTTCCTAGATTAGATTTATTTTCTTACCTATTGTCCAAGAAAAATCCAGAAAAAGAGTTAGATCTATCCATCCTTTGTCCAAGACAGTCTGAGCCTTTGCAATTTTCTTTTCATTGCTTGCATAGTTGAATTATCGGTTGCATCGTCGTGTCGAGTTGCTGGTCTTAGTGTCTTGGTCGTTTAGAGTTTCGAGTTCTGTTCACATTAGTCACGTCGCCGCTGCATCGTTATCCCTTCCGCTATCCACCACCCATCCATCAATTTCCTCCACGTGCTACCCACCGTTCATTGTCATAATCATAGTTGAGATCGTTCCCATCTTCGCTTGATCCAATGTACATCTTATCTAGTTTGTTTTGGAAAGAGGGAGAGAGAAAAAAAGATAGAGAAAAAAAACGAGAGAAAAAAAAGTAAAAAAAAGTCAGAGAAAAAAAAGAAAGGAAAAGAAAAAAAAGTGTGAAAAAAAAGAGAGGAGAAAAAAAACAAAATTCGGATTTATCTAGACTCAATCTCGTAGTTGAATTCGGATTGGAATCTGTTTTGTGCACTGTTCAGTAAAACAGGCATAACTTCCTCATATGAAGTCTTTTTTGGCTCCGCGAGTACTCAAATGAAAGCTAGCGACGAGCCGCATCTAAATAGTTGCAGAAGCTAGTTCAGTATTTGGCACCTCAACATCAGCTTCTAAATAGGTCTACTGCTATTGTGATCTTCACTTATATCTTGCTGTCCAGAGCTACTTCATATCCTTTATTGATGCTAGTTATGCTACGATGTGACCTCATTAGTGTTCTAGGCTCGCCTCTCTAGTTTGGTCTAGCCTAGGACCAGCACAGTACCGTCGTTGAGCGTTTATTCAACATTGCATCTCTGAATTGATTATTGCTAATCTTTTGCTACCATATATAGCCAACCCAGCTCCACATATTTCTACACCGTGTATACGTACGTTCCCCTGGCAATCGTTTTACACAATCTTCGGAGTTATTTGACACCGCTGGTTGCCTGTCACCACCTGCCGCATGGTAAGAACTTGTAAGATATTGATATTTGCTTTACTGTGAGCACTTTACAACCACATCCAAGTAGTTCATAGGAACACTATTCTCGAATTTTGGTTCTTGTTTCTACTAATCATGATAGGTTCCAGAGATAGAAGTTCTTGGATGACGGACACATCTTCACCATCACGAGAGTTGGGACAACACACACAAGCATATGGTCAGGTCATCTCTTTACCATCATTTGAGGGTAGATTTAATCCTGCTATTTATCTAGCTTGGGAGCTTGAAGTAGAACAAGTTTTTAGTCACCATGATTTTTCTGAACTTGAGAGAGTACGAGCTACCATTAGAGCATTTACTGGTTTTGCTTCTGTTTGGTGGAGTGTACATTGTAAGAAAAACATTGATAACCAACCCACAACTTGGAAAGTTTTGAAAGCTATAATGAGACAACAATTTTTTCCTCCTTACTATCGTCGTGAATTGCGTCGCAAATTGGAGCAATTAAAACAAGGCAGTAACACTGTTCATGCTTACTACCAAGAGTTCAAATCTTATATGCATCATTGTGACATAGAAGAATCTGAGGATGATACAATGAATAGATTTTTTGGTGGTTTGAACCATGATATTCAGGCAAGATTTCAGTATATTCCTCGTTGCATTACTGGTATGTATGTCCATACTTGTACCTTTGAGAGACAAATACAGGAGGATGCATTGGGTGACTACAACAACTACTATTCCAGTTCATGCTCACCACCGCCGGTTGGTTACTCCACTATTGCACCTACTAGAGCAGCCCCACCTCGGATTGTGAGCGCGATATCATCTCAAGAGTATGGTACATTGTCAACGTCCGTACCTACATCAGCTACATCTCTACGAGGTAACAGTAAAGGTCTTGATGATATAACTTCACATGAGAATGAAGCATGCCTAGATAACTTGAATGCATCATGTGTTGAGTTACCTGTTGATTTGAGCACACCACCTATTTTAGAGACTCTTGTTACTGTCATGAATGCGTCATGTGATCAAACAACTGAAATATCAACAATTTTGAGTGCACCCATTGAATTAACTGTTAATGCAAAAGAACCAATGTTTAATCATTTTGATATGACCTCTAATCTTGATGATGATTCTGTGTCCAATGACTTATTGCATGTTTGCTTATTTAAGCATGTTGTAGCATGTAAATTTGATGCAAGTAAGGTTTATTCATCGAAGTTAGGATGGTTTAATGATGAACATTGCCAATCTTTTAAAGTGAATAAGAGCTTCACTTATATGTGCAAACTGAGTTGCAATATTTTCATGCCTTCTACTTCTTGTGATAATTTTTTGGCTTTAGATTTTATGAAGAATGAAAGTTACTCATGTATACATGTGACATATGTGCAAAAATCAAGGGAAGTTAAAATGGATGACATATACATATACAACATGTACACCTTGTCTCTTTTGTTAGCCACATTTCAGATTAAGCAATGCCGAGGACGGCTTTGTTTTCAAAAAGGGGAGGATGATGAGGACATGACTACCTTGTATACGACCAAAAATATTGCATACATGCATATTTGTCAGGTGATTTCTAATGCAAACTATTCAATAGTCTATTCATGTTATCTAGAACAAAAATACTTCACACACTTTTGTGTTTTATCTAATTGCAGGTGTATGGGACATTTGTACAATCCACATATGAAGATAAGGGAAAAGGAGATGTTTAGGTTGTGTTCAAAAAGTCCTCTCACGTCACTTTTGGGCCAAGAGAAGATAGAGTCCAAGTCTCTCACGTTCTGGATTCAGATTCGGACTGCACAGACATACCTGACTCAAAACGCCAACAATTTTTTCATACGGACTCCGAATTGGGTGATTTTTTTTGTTGGAAACTAGATTTCGTGCTCTTTCCATCCTAATTGGATTCACCTTCAAATTCATCCAGAGCGTTGAGTTACGGACGAAACAATCTGACGTTGCAGCAGAATCCGAGTCAAATTACAAGCCCAAAGGTGTTGCATCACCTCCACTTGGGCCCATGAGCCTTGTACGACCTAGGGTTAGTTTTAGGCTGCCTTGGGATGTCCTCCCACCTCCTTGGCTGCCACCCCTTGCGCCTATATAAGTAGATCCATCTAGTAGCTTTTTCCTTGGGATTTGTTTAGTTAAAAGTTAGCCATTGCAACTTCGTGTACTTTGTTTGTGTCCAACGACCAGACCAAGAGTGCTTCCGGATCCCCACCATTATCAATACCTCATATATATTTGCAATATTCTGATTGCTTTATCATATTCTTGCTCGTTCTTCGATTGCTTGCAGGAATAGACCTTCGTGGTCAGGCTGACCGTGCTTCCGGCATCGTCAGTAACCTCAGGAGATTGGTTTTGCAATTGCTAAGGTGCAACGTCGTGCATGTTTGTAGTCGGATCGTCAAAGTCGTCTCCACCAAATCGATAGTTATCATCTCATCGAAAGATCGGGACACCCTCGCCTCTATCACTTCTCTTCTCAAATTTCACCAAAAAAAAATTTAGGATCACGCGGTATCTTGGAATCGTTCCGATGGTTTTATGATGAGAACATTGTCTTGGTGCCTCCTATCAGGGGTTTTGTGGAAGTGTCCCAGGGAGTTGAGCTCTGAGGTGTTGTCGTCATAATTTCATCGTTGCAGTTTTGGAATACCTGAGTTTAGTACGCCGACATCGAAAATCTCTTTTATGCAGTTCGTTGGTGAGATAACCTCGACGCCACCCAGTACTGGGGCGGGAGTTCGGGAGTATCGCCATAACTTGTATAACAGATGCTTTTCGAAGGTTGAGGTATTTGGTTTCCGAAGGTTTCTTGGTTATGTGTTGAAGGATGGATACAGCTGGATGTAGGATTTGCTAGTTTGGGTGAGATATTATGCTTCCCCTGTATCCCCAACACCTGATTGCATAACCGGAAAGGTTCGGGAGTTTCATAGGTGGGAATTCTAGTAGCTCTAGTTCTTCTTCCATGGATATTGGTTTGAGATTGGGATTTCTTACCGATTATTCATTCTTGATCCGTACCTTGTTGATTTATTTCTCTACTTTAATTCTAAGTGGCTTCTCAATTTATGGATATGTGACCATTTCAAGAGGAATGCATTCGTTCATTTTGTTCGGATGTGAAGACTATATGTTACAATTTTCATTCCGTTGGATTCAGCTTCGATATGTGTCTATCAATGTGCTAATGGATGTCAACCTCTTCAGGATGGCTCCTCCAACGCGCACGACTCCGAATCCTAATCCGCCACCACCTCCACCTCCTCCGGAGGCATGGCAAGCTATGATGGCCGCAACCAATGCAAACACACAGTTGATCATGCAAATTCTCCAAGAGCGCAATCAAGGCAACCAAGGGAATCAAGGCAACAATCAGAATCACTTTGCTACACTCAACCAGTTCCTTGCTAACGGGCAAAGACTTTCAGCAATTGTGTTGAGGCAACCGATGCTGACGATTGGCTTGTGGATCTGTGCAAGCATTTCGAGTGCAGTAACGTCAGGCCTGAGGACTTTGTTAAGTTCGCTTCCTTCCAACTCAAAGATCAAGCTGCAGAATGGTTCCAGCAGTACAAGGACTCCAGAGGTGGACGTGTTATCACCTGGGATGAATTCCATCAAGATTTCTGAGCTCATCATATTCCTCAGAGCGTGGTTGAAAGCAAGCGTGAGGAATTCCGCAACCTGAAGCAAGGCTCTTTGTCTGTCTATGACTACAACAAGTTGTTTCAGAAGCTCACCCGCTTTGCCAAGCAGGACGTCCCTGATGAGAAGAGCATGATATATTAGTTCAGGGGTGGTCTCAGAGAAGAAATTCAGCTAGCTCTTGTTCTCTTTGAGCCCTTGAGGTACGATGAGTTCTACAACATGGCATTGAAGCAAGAGGCTGCTCAATTGAGGTGTGATGCTTCCAAGAAGTGAGTCAGAGATGTTACTCCTTCTTCCTCTACTCAAGTGGCCAAGCAGCAGAAGTATTGGCTTCCTCCTCCTCCGTTCCATCAGCCGTATCAGCAAAAGAGCAAAGGTGGCAGTGGTTCTTCCCACCCACCCAACCCTGGCTTTCAGAACAAGACTTAGTCTCAAGCTCCAAGATCGAGTGCTCCGTATCACCGTCCGCTTTCAGAGGTCACGTGCAACAAGTGCCAACAGAAGGGTCACTATGCCAACAAGTGTTTCAACCAGAGACGCCTTCCTCCTCCTCCTCCTGTCAGATCGGCAAGTACAGCTGTGGTCAAGCATAACCCCAAGTACGCCAAGGTCAATATGGTGAATGCAGCTCAGGTAGAGGATTCATCAGATGTCATCATGGGTAACCTTCCTGTTAATGATATTCCCGCAAGAGTTCTTTTTGACACTGGTGCATCACATTTCTTTATCTCGAGACCTTTTGCATCTAAGTATGGGTGGTTTTCTCAAGTTATGCATAAGCCATTAGCAGTTGTCTCTCCGGGTAAATGTTTGGTCGCTAACTATGAGGTTCCGGATATTTCAATCTCGATGGGTGATTTCAAGTTTCTGGCTTCTCCAATGATCCTTGGTAACTCGGATATTGATCTTATTCTCGGGATGGATTGGCTTTCTAAGCACAAGGCTCAACTTGATTGTGCAGCCAGGCAGATTCAATTGACTCATTCGTCTGAGGATGTAATTGTCTTTGCCGCTCGGGATAATACTATCCGTCTATTTTCTCTCAATGAGAAGGGTGAACTCGATGCCATCTCGCAAATTCTAGTCATTTGCGAATATCAAGACGTCTTTCCAGAAGAGCTTCCACGAATGCCTCTGCACCGGCCAGTTGAATTCATTATTGATCTTGAGCCAGGCACGGAACCTGTGTGCAAGCGTCCTTACAAGCTCGGACCTGAAGAGTTGAAGGAGCTGAAGAAGCAACTCGATATTCAAGAGAAAATGGGTCTCATCCGGCCTAGTTCTTCTCCGTGGGGTTGTGGTGTTCTTTTTGTGAAGAAGAAGGATGGAACGGACTGACTTTGTGTTGATTACCGTCCATTGAACAAGAAGACCATCCAGAACAAATACCCACTTCCCAACATCAACGAGCTATTCGAACAACTCAAAGGTGCCCAAGTATTCTCCAAGCTTGATCTCCGTATGGGTTATCATCAGATTTGAATCCGTGAGCAAGATATTCCCAAGACGTCTTTCAGGACAAGCTATGGTTCATATGAATACACTGTGTCTTTTGGTCTCGTCAACGCTCCTCCGACGTTCTCTCGCATGATGAACTTCATCTTCAATGCCTACACCAATGACTTCGTTTTGGTCTATCTCGACGACATTCTAGTTTTCTCGAAGAACAAGGAAGATCATGCCAAGCACTTGTGTTTGGTACTCGATAAGCTCAGGGAACATCAGTTCTACGCCAAGTTCTCCAAGTGTGAATTTTGGCTCGATGAGGTTCTTTATCTTGGTCATATCATCTCTGCCAAGGGGATTGTCGTGAATCCTGAGAAGGTGTCTGCAATTGTGAATTGGGAACATCCTCAGAACGTGAAGCAACTCCGTAGCTTCCTCGGTCTCGCAAGCTATTGCCGAAGATTCGTTGAAAACTTTTCTAAGATCGTGAAGCCTCTCTCAAATCTTCTCCAGAAGCACGTCAAGTACGTTTGGTCTCCGGAGTGTGACATTGCTTTCAACACTTTGAAAGAGAAATTGATCACTGCTCCAGTTCTGACTCCGCCTGATGAATCCAAACCGTACGAGGTCTTTTGTGATGCCTCTCTCCAAGGTCTTGGCGCAGTATTGATGCAAGAGAAGAAAGTTGTTGCTTATACCTCTCGCCAGTTGAAGCCTAATGAGAAGAACTACCCCACTCAAGATCTCGAGTTGGCGGCAGTTGTGCATGCTCTTTTGACTTGGAGACATCTTCTATTGGGAAGAAAAGTGGACATCTTCACTGATCACAAGAGTCTCAAGTACATCTTCACTCAGCCTAATCTCAACCTCAGGCAAACTCGATGGGTCAAAATGATTCAAGAGTATAATCCGAGTATCGAGTATACTCTAGGCAAGGCCAATGTGATTGCTGACGCATTGAGCAGGAAAGGTTATTGCAACATTCTGATTCTTATGCCTTATCAACCCGAGCTTTGTGAAGCTTTCCGCAAACTTAATCTGCAAATTGTTCCTCAAGGTTTCCTCGCCAACCTTCAAGTCTCTCCTACCTTGGAAAATCAGATTCGTCAAGCCCAGTTTCTTGATGCTATGGTGAAAAAGGTGAAGATTGGGATTGCCAAGAGTCAACCCAAGTACAAGTGCTACCGCCTTGATGACAAGGACACTCTCTTCTTCGAGGATTGTATTGTTGTACCCAAAGGTGAACTTCATAAAGTGATCATGAACGAGGCTCACAATTCTCTCCTCACCATCCACCCTGGGAGCACGAAGATGTATCAGGACCTCAAGCAGGCTTATTGGTGGACTCAAATGAAGCGCGAGATCACTCAATTCGTGAATGAATGTGATGTCTGCAAAAGAGTGAAGGTAGAACACCAAAGGCCAGCTGGTCTCCTCCAACCTCTTGCCATTCCAGAATGGAAGTTTGACCACATTGAAATGGACTTCGTGACTGGGTTTCCAAAGTCCAAGCGTGGCAATGATGCTATATTCGTTGTCATCGACAAACTCACCAAAGTGGCTCATTTTCTGCCTATCAAAGAGTCGATCACTGCAGCTCAATTGGCGAAACTCTATACCTCTCGAATTGTCTCTCTGCACGGTATTCCACAAGTGATCTCTTCAGACCGTGGCAACATCTTTGCATCCACGTTTTGGGATTCTTTTCAGAAGGCCATGGGCACCAACATCCGCTTCAGCACAGCTTTCCATCCTCAAACTAGCGGTCAAGTCGAGCGTGTCAACCAGATTCTTGAAGAGATGCTCAGGGCTTGTGTGATCTCCTTCGGCATGAAGTGGGAGGATTGTCTTCCTTATGCTGAATTCTCCTACAAGAACAGTTTTCAAGCAAGTTCGGGCAAGGCCCCGTTTGAAATTTTGTATGGCAGGAAGTGCCGTACCCCTCTCAACTGGTCTGAAACCGGTGAACGTTAGCTTTTGGGTAATGACTTAATCACAGAGGCAGAGGAAATGTGTAAAGTCATTCGAGACAAACTCAAAGCAGCCCAATCCCGCCAGAAGAGCTACTATGATAGTAAGCACCGTGATTTGGCTTTCGAGATCGGAGATCATGTTTACCTCCGCGTCTCTCCTATGAAAGGTACTCGTCGCTTCGGTATCAAAGGGAAGCTTGCCCCCAGATACGTGGGACCTTTCAAGATTGTCAGCAAGAGAGGCAACCTCGCCTATCAACTCGAGCTTCCTTCAAACTTTGCAAATGTTCATGACGTGTTCCATGTCTCTCAGCTTCGAAAGTGCTTCAAGACGCCTGAACGCACCATCAACTTCGAGGACATTGAGCTCCAAGGAGATCTCTCTTATCGTGAGCACCCAGTTGCTATTCTTGAAGAGACTGAACGCAAGACTCGCAACAAGTCAATAAATTTCTCAAAGTCAAGTGGTCACACCATTCCAACCGTGAAGCTACCTGGGAACGCGAGGATCACCTCCATTCTGAGTACCCGGTGTTCTTTCAGTCCTAGATCTCGGGACGAGATCCTTTCGTAGTGGTGGAGTGTTGTAACACCCCGGATGTAACTTTCCCATTTGTATTCCAACTCTTGCCGTTTCCGGCGTTAAGTTAATTTATTTTCTCGGGTTCGGGTCTTTGTCTCCGTGTGTTGTTGTCGTTGTCATGCATCTCATATCATGTCATCATGTGCATTGCATTTGCATACGTGTTCTTCTCATGCATTCGAGCATTTTCCCCGTTGTCCGATTTGCATTCCGGCGCTTCGTTCTCCTCCGGTGGTCATTTCTAGCTTTATTTCGTGTGTGTGGATTAAACATTTCCGGATTGGACCGAGAATTGCCAAGCGGCCTTGGTTTACTACCGGTAGATCGCCTGTCAAGTTTCGTATCATTTGGACTTCGTTTGATACTCCAATGGTTAACCGAGGGACCGAAAAGGCCTCGTGTGTGTTGCAGCCCAACACCCCTCCATTTTGACCCAAAACCCACCAAAACCTTCTCCATCCTCTAGAGCGTTCGATCACGATCGCGTGGCCGAAAACCGCACCTCATTTGGACTCTTCTAGCTCCCTCTATGCCTATTTAAAGAACCCCCATTCCATATCTCGGATCCCCTCCCCGAAACCCTAGAAAAATCCACCTCGCACCGGCTGGACACGTCCGTCCCCGGCCGTACACGTCCACCGCCCCACGCGGGCCAATCCCGCACCGCCACGTGGCAGTGTGCCCTCATCACCGCACCGCCACCCGCGCGGGCCCGCCAGGCCCAGCGCCGGCCCCCGCGGCCCGTAGCCGCCATCCGCCGCCCGCCGCCCTTCTCCTCCCGAGCCGGCGCCGCGCTCCACCGCCTCTACCGTGGATCCGCCACTCTGGCCGCCGCGCGCCAAGGCCGAGCTCGCCGCCCCGCTGCCGTTCTTCGTCGCCCCATGCCGGCGCTCGCCGCCCCGGCCACCGACGCCCCATGGTGCCCTCTCCGGCCACCCTCTGCCGTTGTCCAGCCCCGTCGCTGGCAGCGCCCTCGTCGGCCCCGCGTCCCCGAGCCGCCGACGAGCTCTCCCTGGTCGGATCCGTCACCGGCGGCCTCGAGCCTGTCGGCTACAGTAACCGCCGAAGAAACCCTAGATCTGGTGGTTCTTTTTTTCTAAGTCCCCGGAATTTCCTAGTCCATATGCTCCTGTTCATGGCGTCGTATCTCGGCATCCATAACTCCATTTTTGGCATATAGCATATCAAAATGTTTATCTCAGAGAGTACATCATTTCATTCCATTGCATCATTTTCATTTGAGTTCATCTTGATGCCCGAAATGCTGTTAGAAGAGGGCTACTTGAGATATTTGTCAGATGTGCTGCTCCATTTGGACATTTGTCATTTTTGCCATGATTATTGTGTGCATGATATGCCCATGAGTTCTACATATGTTTTGTTAAGGGTTTTGTCATCTTTCCAGAGTCTCAACCCATGTATTTTTGTGATGTGTGTGGTGACTAGCACGAGCTTGCAAAGTGGTGCACTTGGTAATTCTGATTTCAGGGACTTAGCATTTCCACTAAGTCTTTGAGCTGTTTATCTCATATTGCCATATGTTCATGTTGTTTCCTAGTGATCCGTGCCTCTTTTGAGGATGATCAGTAAGGATGTTTTGTTAATCTTGTAGTTCTCTATCCATCCATGTCTTTGTTTGCAATTATGGAGCACCCTAGCTTGAGTCAATTGAGCTCTACTTTTGCTACTTTGTGAATCTGGGCAGATTGTCAACTTGTTTGCAATTTTGCCGATGATGTTGTAGTTGACCCGTGCATGCTATGCTGTTGTTCTTGCCATGTCTAGCTTGCATTTTGTGTATGCCTGATGGGTGTATGCTTAGCTTGTCATGACTTGCACCTTAGTGAGTGCATCGAGCTTGTATACATGCCTACTTGAGTTATGTTTCAGCATGTGCCAGTTTTCACTAAGTATGAAAACTGATTATGTTTTTGCTATGTTCACATGCTTGCAATTGTATTTTCTGATCCCTTTTGGCTCAAGGTCACTAAGGGACTTTTGTTAAGCTCTTTGAGTAGCTCCATGCCATGCTTTACTTTTCCATGTTCAGTTCCTGTAGCATGTAGTTTGTTGCTCCGAAGAGTGCTAACTGATCTGAAATTCCAGACAAGTGTTAATTTCACTAAGTCTGAAATCTGTTTGTCATATGCATTTTTGCCATGCTTGTTTGAACCTGTTAGTGGATGAATTGGCCGTAGCTCAGTGCTAGACTTTTGTTAAGCATCATGAATGCATCCCTGACATGTATTTTCTTGTCATGTTTGGGTGATGCAGCATGTTCATCTCGTTGCATTTAGATGGCTACTTACTGTAAATCACAGAACGTGGTCATATTTGAATCGCTTGTCATTTCCAAACCGTAACTCCGATTCCGGCGTTCTTTATATATTTTTTCAATTGATTTCATCTCATCTTTCCAGTGGCACACTTGGATTCCCATGTTGAGGCCAGGTTCATGCATCCTTTTGTCAGATCGTGCATATGCATCCCGCATAGCATATCATCTTTGCATCATCTTGTTTGGTCCTTGCACGTTGTTGATTGAGTCCTTGTTGCTTGTTTGTCTTGTTTGGTTAGAGCCGGGAGACGAGTTCGCTAACGAGGAGCCCGTTGAGTTTGCTTTCGAGGATCCAGTCAACTCTGACAACTTTGCAGGCAAGATGATCATACCCTCGAAATCACTACTATCTTTGCTATGCTAGATTGCTCGCTCTTTTGCTATGGCAATGCTACGATGCCTACCACTTGCTTTCAAGCCGCATCAAATTGCCATGTCAAACCTCTAACCCACCATGTCCTAGCTAACCGTTGATTGGCTATGTTACCACTTTGCTCAGCCCCTCTTATAGCGTTGCTAGTTGCAGGTGAAGATTGGAGGTCGTTCCTTGTTGGAACTTTTATTTACTTGTTGGGATATCATTATATTATCTTGTTATCTGAATGCATCTATACACTTGGTAAAGGCTGGAAGACTCAGCCTCTCGCCTAGTGTTTGTTCCACTCTTGCCGCCCTAGTTTCCGTCATATCGGTGTTATGTTCCCGGATTTTGCGTTCCTTACGCGGTTGGGATATAATGGGAACCCCTTGATAGTTCGCCTTGATTAAAGCTTTTCTAGCAATGCCCAACCTTGGTTTTACCATTTTCCACCTAGCCTCTTTTTCCATTGGGTTTCCGGAGCCCGAGGGTCATCTTATTTTAACCCCCCCCCCCCCGGGCCAGTGCTCCTCTGAGTGTTGGTCCAAACTGTCAGCCGCCGGTGGCTACCAGGGGCAACTCTGGGCTGGCCTACCGGAAGTTTAGACAATCTGAGTGTGCCCTGAGAAAGAGTTATGTGCAGCTCCTATTGGGATTTGTCGGCACATTCGGGCGGTGTTGCTGGTCTTGTTTTAACCTATCGAAGTGTCTTGAAGAACCGAGATACCTAGTCTGATCGAAACATCTTGGGAGGAGGTCTATTCCTTCGTTGACCGTGAGAGCTTGTCATGGGCTAAGTTGGGACTCCCCTGTAGGGTTTTGAACTTTCGAAAGTCGTGCCCGCGGTTATGGGCAGATGGGAATTTATTAATGTCCGGTTGTAGATAACTTGAACCTTAACTTAACTAAAATGAATCAACTGAGTGTGTTACCGTGATGGCCTCTTCTCGGCGGAGTCCGGGAAGTGGACACGGTGTTGGAGTAATGTTTGCGCTGGTTGTTGTCTAGTTTCTCGCTCGCGCTTTGCCCCCTCTTCTCGCTCTCTTTTGCGAACAGGATAACCACCATATTTGCTAGTCGCTTGCTGCAGCTCCACCTATTTTTTTTACCTTGCCTTACCTATAATCTTAAATAGTCTTGATTGCGAGGGTGCGAGATTGCTGAATCCCTGTGGCTCACAGATTACTATTACACCAGATGCAGGGCCTGATGATTCCGCTCCAGGAGACACGTTTGAGCTCAAGTGGGAGTTCGATGAGGATTCCCAATGTTACTATGTTTCCTTTCCTGATGATCAGTAGGGGTGCCCAGTTGGGGGTGATCGGGACCGTGTCGCATGTTGGGTTCTCTTTTATTTTGGCGCCATAGTTGGGCCATGCGTGATTGTTTAATGTAATGTTATTTATGTACTTGATTGACGTGGCGAGTGTAAGCCAACTATGTTATCTCCCCTTTTATTACATATATATTACATGGGATGTTGTGAAGATTGCCTAACTTGTGACATATGCCTTCAATGCGATTATGCCTCTAAGTCATGCCTCGACACGTGGGAGATATAGTCGTATTGAGGGTGTTATAGTATAGTGCCCCGCACCCTACATTATGACAAGTATTTAGCCGTGAGCTACAAAAGCCACACATTAGCCCAAATTATAATCAATGCTCTACATTATGATATATTCTTCAAGTATCCGTATCCACTTTTTTAAAATGAATTATGATCTATGTTCGTCTTTAACACCTTCACGATCCTCTCCTCTTTGTAGCTAGCTAGCGCTAATTTTCTATCGTGCATGCACACGCCTGCCCCCCACTCACCCTCCCTTAGTGTCCCCTCCATCGTGCATGTTCATTATTTCTCTTTAGGTCGTTCACCCGCAGTGTGTGTAGGCCCCCCGACTCCTTCTTTCCGGCACACACCGGTCAATATGCCTCTATAGCCAAGTGTGCCTACCACAAATACATACTTCCCCTCTTCTCTTCTCACCGTCCATGCCCCCTATTTCCAATACAGTTCCACGCAGGTGCACACTCCCGCCCCTCTTTTCATCGATCTCACACATGCACACTCCTCCCCCTTGATATAGTAGGCCTCTCGCACCACCTCCTAGACGGACCCCTCTCCTCCTGTCTGTCTCTCCGGACCTTATTTGCTTCTAACACATGCATGCATGTATACGTACTGATCTCCCTACATATAGCTAGGTCGGCTATAATTCTTTTTCCCCATGCACCGATAGACTTACCTCACTAGTTATGTGTCTCCCTTTCTCAGACACACGACGGTTGATCTTCCTATGTTGTTTCGTATGCTTACCACAACCATATCGTCTCCCTTATAATCATTGCATACCTCCCGACCCGTCTCTCACACGCACGTGCATAGACAGACAGACATCCCCACCCTCTCTTATTGATATAGCACTCGTACCCTCCGTTTGTCTAGCAGGCCTCTCCCACCATTTGTGAGACGCCACTCCACCACCAACCCTCTGACACTCTACCTTTGTCTTTCTCCCAACATTATTACTCTGCTACACATATCCATTGATGCCGATCGATCTCCCTCTATACATAGCTAGGGTTCTCTCCTTCTCCACACATATACTAGTCGGTCTACATCTCTATAGTTAGGTCTCTGCCCCCTCCCCCCACTACAAAAAAAAACACATCCGTGACATTTTGGGCCGAACGAATTTTTTTCCTGTCATGCTTATGACACTTCTATGAAGATAATTGTGACAAAACCCGGTATCATCATAGATGTGGTGGGCTCCTACTTCTATGACAAAAAAGCATGATAGAAAATGGGCTTTTCGTCCTGGGCGGGCCGGAGACATAGTTGAATGACATTCTTTTTGCCGTCCATGATGGATAAAACCATGGTAGAAACGAGGGCGAGGAAAATATCGGGGGAGTTCCCGGTTACGGTGGGTGGTCGGAGGCCGAGCAATGCGCGTTTCTCTCATACGTACGCGCATGTGTGCGAGGCATTGCACTCTAATTGAACCCGAGCGAGGCATTGGGCTCTAACTAAACCCGAGCGATTGCACTGCAGGCTACGCGTTACTGAACCTGAGCGATCGATCAATCCCTTGCAATTAACTGAACCCGAGTGATTCCTTCGCTACTACTGCTAACTGAAGCCGATCGAACACTGCTGCCTCCTTCCCTTGATGAACAGTGTGCGTTGTTGAGGGGGTTTGGATGAACAGTTCCCGGTGGGGGGTTGGATGAACAGGACCCCGTGCTAGTAGAGGCTGTTGCCGCTGGATGAACAGTACCCTGATCGATTGAGCCAGTGGACGAACAGGACCCCGTGGAGGGGTGGATGAACAGGACCCAGTGGTGGGCTGGATGAACAGGATGACCCCATGGAGGGCTGGATGAACAGTAGATGGTGGAGGGCTGGATGAACAGTAGCCCGTGGAGAGGGCTGGTTGAATAGTAGCTGGTGGAGGCTGGATGAACAGGAGCTAGTGAATGAACAGTCTCATGTGGGGGCTGGAGGAGGTCGACGGTGGATGAACAGGAGCCTGTGGAGGCTGGAGGAGGTCGAAGATTGAAATAAACAGTATCCCATGGAGTCCCATTTTGCAGTACGCAACACCCCTCCCGCTAAACAGGGCCCCCGTTTCGACCGTAGCACTCCAACACAAGTCTGTTTCCTCCGTTTTGCGGTATGCCACACCCCTCCCGATTAACTGGACCCTGTTTCCACCGTAGGAGGTCCGTTTCTTGCATTTTGTGGTACGCCAGACCCCTCCCGATGAACAGGATCCCATTTCCGGCGTGGCCGGTCGAACACAAGGCCATTTCCTCCATTCAGCGGTACACCAGGCCTCGTTTCCATCGGCTGTTCCGTCAAAGCCGGTTGGCTCCCGATGAACAGCACACGTTCCGTTGCCTCCCGATGAACATGACGTATTCTGTTGCCTCCCCATGAACACGATGACGACGCAGTTTCTCCATTCCGACCCAGCCACAACCATGTACACAAGCCCTGGCCGTACGTATGCGCAAGTAGGCGTTCGAGACCCCGTCCGTATGTACGTACGTGGCTGTATTTACTTTCTTTCACCCTGGCCGCTGTACGTAGATGTACATGCTACGTGTGCGTCTCTACTACGACACGTGCCCTTCCTAACACAGCCACGGTTCATTGCTGCAGCCTACAGACGGACCGATCGACCCGTATGTACGTACAAGTTCGCGACCAGAATGACAATGCTACGTACGCTTCGACCGGGTGGGTCTGGACTGTCAGGAACTTGCGTGTGAAGATGTAGTTCGTGGGTCCCAGTAGTCAGGGGGCGAATCATTTTTTTGCCCGTAATATGGACGCACTTCTTTGCGTGCGAAGATGTAGCTGGCGGGTCCCAGCAGTTAGGGGGAGAAAAAAATTATTTTTCAGGGTAAAAAGGATGCAATTGCGTGCATGCGTGCATGGGCGTGGTGCGTCCCCGCTATCACCCTCTCATGTATAGTCATCTTCCGATGACTCTCATTTGTTGACCATGTTGACCACACCATGCCGAGCGCACCATGGCTGGTGGACGATGGTGAGGCCCCAGACTGGAACGACCTGGAGATGGGGAAGGCGTGGCAGTGGAGCCATAGATGGACAGGAGTGGGAAACTTGACTGGTTCGTTGCGCGGCAGCACTGCCGCCCACAGGAGACAGGAGCAAGAATAGAGGTTGAAGAAGGAGCACGGCTATTGGATTAACTTCCAACGGTCCAGCTGCTACAGTCATTTGTTGATTAAGTTGACAAAGCCCTGCGTACATGTCTGCTTAGTAGGCCCAGAAGTCAGCCACAAAATCTGCCGGGGCCCAGCTGTCATCGGGAGGAATGGTTCTTTCGCATAACAAGGAGACACTTCCTTCCATGTGAAGATACAGCTGGTGGGTCCCAGCTATCAAGGGGAGGAAATAGATTAATAAGGAGGAACTTTCCTTGTGTGCGTCCATGGACCTCGTGGGTCCCAGCCGTAAGGCTCTCCACGTACAGACATCTTCTGATGACTCTCGTTTGTTGACAATGTCGCGCCGAGTGCAGCGAGGCAGTGGACGACGGCGAGGCCCTTGACTGGAACGACCTGGAGATGGGGAATACGCGGCGGTGGAGTTGTAGACGGAGAGGAGTGGGGAAATTTACTCTTTCGGGTGCGGGGTGGGCCTACACTTGGCAGAGAATAACAGGAGGTGCGTAGTGGAGGGGTGGCCTGGCCGTCGGCGGGGCAGCATTTCGCTTAGGCGCGCAACACAACGCCCCTGGATGCTGGAGCCTGGAGTAGGCGGTCCCGGCAGCACTGGGGGAAGAAGACGAGAGATTGAAGAAGAATGCCGGCCGTTGGATGTAAATCCAACGCCTTGCTTAGGATTCGACATATTGGCCCACATGTCAGCCAGTCCATTTGTTTTTAGTCCATTTGGTGGGATGGGTGAAACAATGATGTAGCATCTATGCAGCCCATTTATATATATGGTAGAATTTAAAGCCCATTTGCATTTTTCTCAAAATCCGCGGACTTGCTGGGCTAGGTGAAAATATCATGTTGGCTTGGACAGAGAAATGTTATAAACACATGACTGCACATCTATTACTGCATTGGTCAGTAAAATCTTTGCAAGCTTATGTACGCAATCACTAGGAGTTAACTTGACATGTTATATATAAACAATTATTATTATTATATTGTCAGAACTTTCAATTTACGAAATAAAATATCATTTTAATTTGATGAGTTAATAGGACATGGGCTATTATTATTTTTTAGGCTAGACGTGGGACTGTTGATTTGGTTCTAGGGAAAAGTACTGGGAGAAAACTCAGTTTACATCGAAAAAGAAAGTGGGAGAAAATTCAGTTATAGCATTAATGAAAATGAAAAATAAAAGGCAGTGGGAAGGTCTATAAAATGGTTGGACAAATGACAAGTTTAACGGAACCTTATGTTGTTTCTATTATATTTATATATGTGTAATAAAATAATATATAAATATAGGTTCAGTTTTGCATTCTTATAGAAAACATAGGTTCAGTTTTGCATTCTTATAGAAAAATGGAACTGAGCTGTGCGTCTTCCTGAAAAAACAAACATAACTTAGGCTGCTGATGTTATAGACAAGCTAGGTTGGGAGGCCCACAAGCCACTTGATACCTACTAGATCCAAAAAATGTTCAAACATGTCATGGGTAATAAAGTGATTCGCCCTGCAGCTAGGGGGAGAAAAAAATTATTTTTCAGGGTAAAAAGTATGCAGTTGCATGCATGCGTGCATGGGCGTTGTGCGTCCCCACTGTCACCCTCTCACGTATAGTCATCTTCCGACGACTCTTGTTTGTTGACCACGTTGACCACACTGTGCTGAGCGCACCATGGCCGGTGGACGACGGCGAGGCCCCAGACTGGAACGACCCGGAGATGGGGAAGGCGCGGCAGTGGAGTCGTAGATGGAGAGGAGTCGGAAACTTGACTGGTTCATTGCACGGCAGCACTACCGCCCATAGGAGACAGGAGCAAGAACAGAGGTTGAAGAAGGAGCACGGCTGTTGGATTAACTTCCAACGGTCCAGCTGCTAGAATCATTTGTTGATTAAGTTGACAAAGCCCTGCATACACGTCTGCTTAGTAGGCCCAAAAGTCAGCCATGAAATCTGCCGGGACCCAGTTGTCATCGGGAGGAATGGTTTTTTCGCATAACAAGGAGACACTTCCTTCCGTGCGAAGATACAGCTGGTGGGTCCCAGCTGTCAGGGGGAGGAAATAGCTTAATAAGGAGGAACTTTCCTTGCGTGCGACCATGGACCTCGTGGGTCCCAACCGTAAGTCTCTCCAGGTATAGTCCTCTTCTGATGACTCTCGTTTGTTGATAACGCCTCGCCGAGCGCAGCGAGGCGGTGGACGACGGCGAGGCTCCAGAGTGGAACGACCCATAGATGGGGAAGACGCGGAAGTGGAATCGCAGACGGAGAGGAGTGGGAAAATTGACTGGTTCAGGTGCGGGGTGGGTTGTAACACCTCGGATATGATTTACCCAATATGTAATCCAACTCTTGCCGTTTCCGGCGTTAAGTTATTTTATTTTCTCGGGTTCGGGTTTTTGTCTCCGTGTGTTGTTGTCGTTGTCATGCATCTCATATCATGTCATCATGTGCATTGCATTTGCATACGTGTTTGTCTCATGCATTCGAGCATTTTCCCCGTTGTCCGTTTTGCATTCCGGCACTCCATTCTCCTCCGGTGGTCATTTCTACCTTTCTTTCGTATGTGGGGATTAAACATTTCCGGATTGGACCGAGACTTGCCAGGCGGCCTTGGTTTACTACCGGTAAACCGCCTGTCAAGTTTCGAACCTTTTGGACTTCGTTTGATGCTCCAACGGTTAACCGAGGGACCGAAAAGGCCTCGTGTGTGTTGCAGCCCAACCCCCCTCCGAGTTGGCCCAAAACCATCTCCATCATCTAGAGCGTTCGATCACGATCGCGTGGCCGAAAACCGCACCTCATTAGGACACTCCTAGCTCCCTCTACCTCTATATATAGACCCCATCCTAAAAATTCGCGGTTCCACTCACCCCCTAACCCTAGCCCCGCTCCATCCACACGGCCGGACAACGTCCGCCCGCCGCCGGACAAACCACGCCGCTAACCGGGGCGTGCCACGTGGCAGCGGGCGCCCCACTTCACCCCCACCACCGACGCGGGCCCGAAGGCCCAGCGCCGGCCCTCTCCGTCGCCCGACCGGCCCGACCGGCCTCCCGTGTGTGCCGCACTCCGCCGCCCAAGTCCGCCGGCCGCCGCCCTACAGCACCTCGTCACCGGCCGCCGTGCCTCCTCGCCACCACCGCCCGACGCCGCCGGCCGCCGCCTCCCCAAGTCCTCGCCGCCGATGCCGCTCCTCGTCCACGCCGGCCAAGACCCCGACGAGCAGCGCCCCGCTCCGGCCACCCTCGCTCCGGCGGCCGACTTCATCTCCGGTGAGCTTCAAGTCCCCGGCGAACCTCGTTATCCATGCGGCCAGATCTGGATCCGGATCTCGGATGGGTTGACTTTTTATCCCCGAAACCCTAATATTTTGCCCTTGTTCATCGCATTTTAACTCCGCATCCGTAGCTCCGTTTTGGGCATATAGCATATCAAAATGTTCGACTTAGAGAGCACATCATTTCATCTCATTGCATCATTTTCATTTGAGTTCATCTTGATGCCCGAAATGCTGTTGGAAGAATGCTATTTGAGATAATTGTCAGATCTGCTGCTCCAATTAGATATTTGTCATTTTTGCCATGATTATTGTGTGCATGATATGCCCCTGAGCTCTACATGTGTTTTGTTATATGTTTTGTGATCTATCCAGAGGTGCAACCCATGTATTTTTGTGATGTGTGTGGTGACTAGCACAAGCTTGCCAAGTGGTGCAATCGTTAATGCTGATTTCAGGGACTTAGCATTTCCACTAAGTCCTTGATCTGTTTATTCTCAATATGCCATATGTTCATGTTGTTTCCTAGTGATCCGTGCCTCCTTTGAGGATGATCAGTAAGGATGTTTTGTTAATCTTGTAGTGCTCTATCCATGCATGTCTTTGTTGCCACACTTTTTGAGTGTATGTGATGTGGGACCCTAGTATGGCTTGCCTAAGGTGTGGCTTGAACCAAACACCCAACCCAGTTGTTCAAACTTGCCTAACCTTAGGTGTGGCAACCTTAGCCAAACTTAGTCTCAAATTAAATCTCCAAGGGCGCAACCGCGCGAGCGAGGCGACAGTCATGGTAGGTGCGACCATGATATGGGCTGCTAGCAGCCCTTGGATCTGAGATCGGACGGTCGCATGCTAAGTTGCTGAAAATTTACAGAACCCTCCAGGATACGATATTCACCCATAGGTCTAGAATCACGCCATGCAAACATCTGATCTCAGATACAAGGGCTCTCGGAAGCTTCGTATCACCTGTAATTTTCCCGATGCTTGACATGACATCGAGAGCCATTTAATTGGGCTTCGAGTAGACATGACATCTAATTGGGCTCCCCATAGTACTATGCAAGAATCCATTTATCCAGCAGGCAAGACACTACCCTGCCGTTCCCACGCCCCCACTCGGCATTTTTACAATCGATAAACCGCTCCTAGTCGTCCCGTCATTTCACATTACAACAGTTCTAGTAATCCTAACCCTCCTTCGAAATCCATGGCGTCCCAAATCTCCATGATTGGCGGTGAGTTCAAGGTTTGAACCATCACGGGCAATGAGTTCGACGTCATCTACACCCGCTCTTCTGCAACGGTGAAAGAATGCCTTGCTCGCTTCAAACGCATGTTCGAAAAATCAAATGATGAGTGGGTCACTGGGATAGATGTTGAGTACACCACAGTCCTAGGAAGGGAGAAGAATCTAAAGGAGGCAGAGAAGAAGAAGCCTGCCGTGATCCAAGTTTGTGTGCATGACTTATGCTTGGTCTACCACATATGCCATGCCGACATTGAGTGCAAGTAATTTAGGAAGTTCCTCAAGGTCGGGTAGGCCTCGTTGTAGGCAACCCCTTCGACCGCCAGAAGGAAGGGATGGTGCCCTCCCATGATCAGCCTTCAATGCTGACCTTGGCAGGAGCCATGGTTCATCCTTCGTACGGTAAACTAAAGAAACCTCCGCACACATTTCATCATGCATGGTAGTGGAATGTACTAGATATAGACCACATCCACTGCCCTGCAATGGCTGGCTACCTTTGTTTCAATATCTACAAGGGTTGGATGAAGAGCAAGAGCCAAGTGTGCGTTTCAACCAAAGAAGTATCATCCAAGAGGAAGAGGGACAAGGATGAAGTCAAGGAAGTGGACGAGGACTCCGAGTAAGGTGGCAATGTCATTGATCATGGTAGTTCTAATGCAGTGTCTACCAGATTAGTTGCTTAGTTTAATTTCTGGTGTGCTTAGTTTTATTTGAGGGGTCTATTGTGCTGAGCCCCCAGCAGAACTATGTTATGTTTCTTCTTGTTATCGTAGACTACTCTACACATGAAACTGCCACACAAGCGTTCGGGCTGCGCTTGGCTCTTCGCCTCTTCGGGAAGTCGAACAATGATGGAGTACTACTACATACTTCTGGCCATCTGACACCGATTGAACTGCTGCATGTCCACTGCGTGCGGGAGGGAGAGCGTGTTGCGAACAAAAGCTTCTCCTAGTCCTGCCAGCCACCATGCTCATGGGAGAGGGAGGGACGAAGCTTCATTGATTTACTGCTCCTGCCTATGCGTGCATGATAGGTGGGCCCAACAGCCTGGTGGCCCACTTGTCATGCAGCCAAAGGCAGGTGCAGCCACCGGATCTCAGTCCACGAGGGAGAGGGCATTATAGTAATCAAACTTCTCGTCTTGTACGAGTTGACGCGACACATCAAAGCACTACACTCGATATATTTCAATAATTTGCATTTACCGATGCATGCCGTGACTCTCCTTTTGATACATGCATGTGTTGATTTAATGCTCCTTGAAGTAGTATGAATATTTTGTGACGGCAAAGCTTTGTAATGCCCCGGCCCTAATAAAGTGAGAGATGGTTGTGCACAAGGAGGGTGAGATCATGCAGACGGAACAGGACCCCGACGATGGAGCTCCATGTGGTCTCGATGGACCTCAGCTTGCTCCTCTGCCCCTTGTGCCTCCGCCCCTTGAAGCCTTCAGTGTATGAGGTTCAAATACACCTCGTCCGTTCGGCTGATCGAGCATGGTGCAGGTTTCTTAATTGACGTGTTGTTGATATGTCTCCAACGTATGTATAATTTTTGATTGTTCCATGCTATATTATATTGATGTGTTGTTGATATGTCTCCAACGGCTGACCGAGCATTGGGATTTATTATACACTTTTATATTATTTTTGGGACTAACCTACTAACCGGAGGCCCAGCCCAGAATTGCTGTTTTTTTTGCCTATTTTAAGGTTTCGCAGAAAAAGAATACCAAACGGAATGAAACCTTCAGGAACGTGATTTCGGAACGAACATGATCCAGAGGACTTGGACCCTACGTCAAGACATCAACAAGGAGGCCACGAGGTAGGGGGCGTGCTTACCCCCCCCCCCCAAGTGCGCCCTTCGGTGATCACGGAGGGCTTCTACATCAACACCATAGCCCCTCCGATGAAGTGTGAGTAGTTTACATCAGACCTACAGGTCCATAGTTATTAGCTAGATGGCTTATTCTCTCTTTTTGGATCTCAATACAAAGTCCCCCCTCTCTTGTGGAGATATATTCGATGTAATCTTCTTTTGCGGTGTGTTTGTTGAGACCGATGAATTGTGGGTTTATGATCAAGTTTACCTATGAACAATATTTGCATCTTCTCGGAATTCTTTTATGTATGATTGGTTATCTTTGCAAGTATCTTCGAATTATCAGTTTGGTTTGGCCTACTAGATTGATCTTTCTTGCAATGGGAGAAGTGTTTAGCTTTGGGTTCAATCTTGCGGTGTCCTTTCCCAGTGACAGTAGGGGCAGCCAGGCAAGTATTGTATTATTGCCATCGAGGATAACACAATGGGGTTTTCATCAGACTGCATGAGTTTATCCCTCTACATCATGTCATCTTGCTTGAAGTGTTACTCTGTTCTCTTGAACTTAAAACTCTAGATGCATTCTGGATAGCGGTCGTTGTGTGGAGTAATAGTAGTAGATGCAGGCAGGAGTATGTCTACTTGTCTCAGACGTGATGCCTATAAACATGATCATACCAAGATATTCTCATAACTATGCTCAATTATGTCAATTGCTCAACAGTAATTTGTCTACCCACCGTGAATACTTATGCTCTCGAGAGAAGCCACTAGTGAAACCTATGGCCCTCGAGTCTATCTTCTATCATATTAATCTTCCAATACTTATTTATTTTCTTTGCCTTTTTTACTTTGCATATTTATCATAAAAATACCAAAAATATTATTTTATCATATCTATCAGGTCTCACTCTCGTAAGTGGCCGTGTAGGGATTGACAACCCCTTATCGCGTTGGTTGCGAGGATTTATTTGTTTGTGTAGGTGCGAGGGACTCGTGCGTGGCTTCCTACTGGATTGATACCTTGGTTCTCAAAAACTGAGGGAAATACTTACGCTACTTTGCTGCATCACCCTTTCATCTTCAAGGGAAAACCAACGCAAGTGCTCAAGAGGTAGCAAGAAGGATTTCTGGCGCCGTTGCCGGGGAGGTCTACGCAAAAGTCAACATACCAAGTACCCATCACAATACCCTTATCTCCCGCATTACATTATTTGCCATTTCCCTCTCGTTTTCCTCTCCCCCACTTCACCCTTGCTGTTTTATTCGCCCTCTCTCTCTCTATCCTCCCTCTCTGTCCTTATTTGCCTCTTTTTGCCCGTTTCTTGTTTGCTTGTGTGTCGGATTGCTTGCTTGTCACGATGGCTCAAGATAATACCAAATTGTGTGACTTTACCAATACCAACAACAATGATTTTATTAGCACTCCGATTGCTCCTCTTACCGATGCTGAATATTGTGAAATTAATGCTGCTTTGCTGAATCTTGACATGAAAGATCCGTTTTCTGGCCTTCCTAGTGAAGACGCCGCTACCCATCTAAATAGCTTCGTTGATTTGTGTGATATGCAAAAGAAGAAATATGTGGACAATGATATTGTGAAATTGAAGCTATTTCCTTTTTCGCTTAGAGATCGTGCTAAAGCTTGGTTTTCGTCTTTGCCTAAAAATAGTATTGATTCGTGGAATAAGTGCAAAGATGCTTTTATCTCTAAGTATTTCCCTCCCGCTAAGATCATCTCTCTTAGGAATGATATTATTAATTTTAAGCAACTTGATCATGAACATGTTGCACAAGCTTGGGAGAGGTTGAAATTAATGATACGTAATTGCCCTATGCATGGTTTGAATTAGTGGATGATTATACAAAAAAATTACACTGGATTGAATTTTGCTTCTAGAAATCTTTTAGATTCGGCCGCAGATTCACTTTTATGGAAATCACTTTAGGAGAAGCTACTAAACTCCTAAATAATATTATGGTTAATTATTCTCAATGGCACACTGAAAGATCTACTAATAAGAAAGTGCATGCGATAGAAGAAATTAATGTTTTGAGCGGAAAGATGGATGAACTTATGAAATTATTTGCTAATAGAAGTGTTTCTTCTAATCCTAATGATATTCCTTTGTCTACTCTGATTTAGAATAATAATGAATCTATGGATGTGAATTTTTTGGTAGGAATAATTTTGGTAACAACGCGTATAGAGGAAACTTTAATCCTAGGCCATATCCTAGTAATTCCTCTAATAATTATGGTAATTACTATAACAATTCTTATGGAAATTATAATAAGATGCCCTCTGATTTTGAATCTAATATTAAAGAATTTATTACTTCGCAAAAGAATTTCAATGCTTTGATTGAAGAAAAATTGCTTAAGATTGATGAGTTGGCTAGGAACGTTGATAGAATTTATCTTGATGTTGATTCTTTGAAACTTAGATCTATTCCTCCTAAGCATGATATCAATGAGTCAAAGCCATGAGAATTTCCATTGATGAGTGCAAAGAAAGAACCGCTAGGATGCGTGCTAAGAAAGATTGCATTATAAAAGCATGTTCTTCTAGTTTCCATGATAATAAAGATGAATATCTAAAAGTTATTGATGTGTCCCCTATTAAATCTTTGTTTTGCAATATGAATCTTGATAATGATGCGACTGAATATGATCCACCTTTACCTAGACGACATTTCAAGAATTCGGAATCCTTACATCTTGATGCTAAAATTGTTAAAAGCGGGATTGAAGAAGTCAAAACTTTAAATATTAATGAACCCACTATTTTGGATTTCAAGGAATTTAATTATGATAATTGCTCTTTGATAGATTGTATTTCCTTGTTGCAATCCGTTACTAAACATATCGTTGATGCTTTGATGCAATCTTATGAAGAAAAACTTGAGTTGGAAGTTTCTAGCCCTAGAAAACTTTATGATGAGTGGGAACCTACTATTAAAATTAAAATTAAAATTAAAGATCATGAATTCTATGCTTTGTGTGTTTTGGGTGCTAGTGTTTCCAAAATTCCAAAGACTTTGTGTAATTTGCTAGGTTTCTGTGATTTTGATGATTGCTCTTTAAACTTGCACCTTGCGGATTCCACTATTAAGAAACCTATGGGGAGAATTAATGATGTTCTTACTTTTGCAAATAGGAATTATGTTCCCGTAGATTTTATTGTTCTTGACATAGATTGCAATCTTTCATGTCCTGTTATTCTTGGTAGACCTTTCCTTAGAACGATTGGTGCAATTATTGATATGAAGGAAGGAAATACTAGATTCCAATTTCCGTTAAGGAAAGGCATGGAACACTTACCTAGAAAGAAAATTAAATTACCATATGAATCTATCATGAGAGCCACTTATGGATTACGTACGAAAGATGGCAATACCTAGATCTATCCTAGCTTTAATGCCTAGCTAGGGGCATTAAACGATAACGCTTGTTGGGAGGCAACCCAATTTTATTTTTATCCCTTGATTTTTGCTCCTGTTTAGTAATAAATAATTTATCTAGCCTTTGTTTTGGTTGTGTTTTTTGTGTTTAATTAGAGTTTGTGCCAAGTAGAACCGTTGGGAAAGACTTGGGGAAAGTCTTTTTAATCTTGCTGTAAAAAACAGAAACTTTAGCGCTGAAGAGAATTGCTGCCATTTTATTTGGAACGTTCTATTTTGTTAATTATTTTTTAAGATGATTTATATATAAATTACTCACGTCCAGAAATTTATTTTAGAATTTTTGGGTTTCCAGATCTTGCGTTAGCTACAGATTACGACAGACTGTTCTGTTTTTGACAGATTCTGTTTTTTCGTGTGTTGTTTGCTTATTTTGATGAATCTATGGCTAGTAAAATAGTTTATAAACCATAGAGAAGTTGGAATAAAGTAGTTTTAACACCAATATAAATAAAGAATGAGTTAATTACAGCACCTTGAAGTGGTGTTTTGTTTTCTTTCGCTAACGGTGCTCACGAGATTTTCTACTTTAAGTTTTGTGTTGTGATGTTTTCAAGTTTTTGGGTGAAAGATTTGATGGATTGTGGAACAAGGAGTGGCAAGAGCCTAAGCTTGGGTATTCCCATGGCACCCCAAGATAATATAAGGACACCTAAAAGCCAAAGCCTGGGAATGCCCCGGAAGGCATCCCCTCTTTCGTCTACTTCCATCAATAACTTTACTTGGAGCTATATTTTTATTCGCCACATGATATGTGTTTTGCTTGGAGCGTCTTGTATGATTTGAGTCTTTTCTTTTTAGTTTACCACAATCATCCTTTCTGTACACACCTTTTGAGAGAAACACACATGATTCGGAAATTATTAGAATACTCTATGTGCTTCACTTATATCTTTTGAGTTATATAGTTTTGCTCTAGTACTTCACTTATATCTTTTAGAGCACGGTGGTGGTTTTGTTTTATAGAAACTATTATCCTCTCATGCTTCACATAGATTATTTTTAGAGTCTTAAATAGCATGGTAATTTACTTAAATAATTTTAATATGATAGGTATTCAAGACTAGTAAAAACTTTCTTATGAGTGTATTGAATACTAAGAGAAGTTGGATGCTTGATGACTGTTTTGAGACATGGAGGTAGTGATATCAAAGTTGTGCTAGTTGAGTAGTTGTGAATTTGAAAAATACTTGTGTTGAAGTTTGCAAGTCCCATAGCATGCACGTATGGTAAACGTTATGTAACAAATTTGAAACATGAGGTGTTCATTGAGTGTCCTCCTTATGAGTGGCGGTCGGGGATGAGTGATGGTCATTTCCTACCAATCTATCCCTCTAGGAGCATGCGCATAGTGCTTGGTTTTTGATGACTTGTAGATTTTTTCAATAAGTATGTGATTTCTTTATGACTAATGTTGGGTCCATGGATTATACGCACTCTCGCCCTTCCATCATTGCTAGCCTCTTCGGTACCGTGCATTGCAATTCTCACATTGAGAGTTGGTGCAAACTTCACCGGTGCATCCAAACCCCGTGATATTATTCTTTTACCACACTTGTGCTTCAAAGTAGCACCATAATCTTCATGATAGAGAGCCTTTTATTTTGTCACTTTCATATACTAGTGGGAAATTTTCATTATAGAACTTGGCTTGTATATTCCAACAATGGGCTTCCTCAAATGCCCTAGGTCGTCGTGAGCAAGCAAGTTGGATGCACGCCCACTTAGTTTCTTTTGTTGAGCTTTCATATATTTATAGCTCTAGTGCATCCGTTGCATGGCAATCCCTACTCCTTGAATTAACATCAATTGATGGGCATCTCCATAGCTCATTGATTAGCCTCGTTGATGTGATACTTTCTCCCTTTTTGTCTTCTCCACATAACCCCCATCATTATTCTATTCCACCCATAGTGCTATATCCATGGCTTACGCTCATATATTGCGTGAAGGTTGAAAAAGTTTGAGATTAGTAAAGTATGAAACAATTGCTTGGCTTGTCATCGGGGTTGTGCATGATGAGAGCATTCTTGTGTGATGGAAATGAATCATGACTAAACTATATGATTTTGTAGGGATGAACTTTCTTTGGCCATGTTATTTTGAGAGGACATAATTGCTTAGTTAGTATTCTTGAAGTATTATTATTTTTATGTCAATATTGAACTTTTATCTTGAATCTTTCGGATATGAATATTCATACCACAATTAAGAATAATTACATTGAAAATATTCCAAGTAGCATTCCACATCAGAAGCTCTGTTTTTATCATTTACCTACTCGAGGACGAGCGGGAATTCAGCTCGGGGATGCTTGATACATCTCCAACGTATCTATAATTTTTGATTGTTCCATGCTATATTATATTCTGTTTTGGACATTATTGGGCTTTATTATACACTTTTATATTAGTTTTTGGACTAACCTACTAACCGGAGGCCCAACCCAGAATTGTTGTGTCAGGACCCCGACTCAATGCCACATCGATCTAGCATGTAACACCTCATATCACTTTGCGGCCTCACGCACGGTATTCCCACGGGTGTCGCCTTACCTTTGCCCAGGACCGTTTGCGCCTTTTGGCACACGTATATGACAGTGTCGCTAGCATCCATATGATAAGGAGCCCGGGGCTGACATGGCTAGTCGTAAACCCAAAGTGGCACAGACTTACAGGGACAGGCATCCATGACCCAGCATCGAACGTGTCGGTCATCAGCGAGTGAATCCAGGCTGTAGCACTGGGCTAGCAGGACTCCGGTGAACCGGGCTGTAGCGGGCTAACAGGACTTCGGTATTCATCGCGTGACATTTCCCCGAAGGGACAGACACAGGACGAAGAAGGACACATGCCGGCCAGCCTAAGTGTTCCGGAGCAGTAGCAAGCTACCATGGCTCGGTGGAAACACTAGGAGACATTTCCCGATAAGAGAGGCTACTAAAGATAAACAACTAGATAGTCAGATCCCACACATACCAAGGATTTCAATAACATACACACAATATGCTCGATATGTGCAAACACAACATGGCATCACAACATGACTCTACGACTCAAGTAATTTATTCAATAGGCTCTGAGGAGCGAGATATTACAAACAAGGGTCTCACGACCCAACATTCAGAGCATACAAGTCAAAACACAAGCGGAAGCTATCATGTCTGAGTACAGACATCTAGAAATGAAAAAGGCTGAGAAGCCTGACTATCTACCAGATCCTACCGAGGGCTCAAGATCGTAGCTGAGGTAACAAGCTAAACGTCGAAGTCCACGCGAAACTACTAGTGAGACCGAAGTCTCTCTGCAAAAACATAAAATAGGCAAACGTGAGTACAAATGTACCCAGCAAGACTTACATCAGAACTATCTACATATGCATCATTATCAACAAAGGGGATGGTGGGGTTTAACTGCAGCAAGCCAGCTTTGACTCGGTGGCTATCCTAAACTACGACTGCAAGCGACTCTTTTGAGGTGGCGCACACGAGTCCACATATTCACCATATCAATACACCACTATGGATCCGCTCCCGTCTCCCTACGAGAACGCCATCCATAGCACTCACGCTTATCTTGCGCATTTTAAAGTATCCACTTTCACTTGTCTATGAACTGATATAAGCAACCCAGAAGTCCTTTTCCGTGGACACGGCTATTCGAATAGATTAGGTTAACCCTGCAGGGGTGTACTTCTTCACACACGCTCTCACCACTTACCGCCGTTTACACGACATGTACTCGGCAACCTTCAAGCGGAAGCCCAACGTGGGTGTCGGCCACGGCCTGCCTAAACACTCAAGTCTCTAGTCCAGGTTTATCGCCTATTCGGGTTCCATCCATGAGGAGATCCGGCCGGAGTTTCGCTCACAGCCCCAAACGATGTGTACAGGGTTCTGTGACACCAAACGGGTGCCCGGTTTACCCGGCCACGTGCCTACCGCATCACAGCCCACCCCTACGGTCAGCGCTGTCCACGGCCTCCAGCATACTACAAACACCAGAAACTACTTGCAACTCCTGGACAGAGGACAAGGGTGATTAAGAAGCCGAGAGGGTCCATTGGTTTCGGGCCCAATGCGTGGTAGTAGCTGAATCATGGATCACAAACACAGAACTCAGTTCCTGAGGACGGCTGCAATGAGACAACCCACCATGTACTCCTACATGGCCTCTCACCGCTACCTTTACCAAATCGTGTTCACACACTTAGCTCACACACGGTAGGACATGTTCACACGCCTCTGATTCATCCCCGATGAATCAGACCTGACTCAACTCTAAGCAGTAGCAGGCATGACAAACAAACATGAATGAGTAGGCAAAACAGGGCTCAAACAACTCCTACTCATGCTAGTGGGTTTCATCTATTTACTGTGGCAATGACAGGTCATGCAAAGGATAAAGGGGTTCAGCTACCGCAGCAAGTAACAAATATGTCGTTGTTGTCCTAATGCAGTAAAAGAGAGCAGGAGCGAGAGAGTGGGATTTTATCGGAATGAACAAGGGGGTTTTGCTTGACTGGCAGTTCTGAAGATAACATTGAGTCTTCATCAGTGTCAACGATCACATCATCGGTATCACGTCTATTGAGAGGGGACAAATACCGGCAACACAGAAGGGAACACAATCAATGCAATGCACAATATGATGCATGCTCATGACATGGCAATATGAATGTGTTTTGAGCTAATGCAACTAGCAACAGATTAAATGAAGTTGGTTTGAATATAAGATTCAAATTCAAACTCCATATGTGATTATTCAAATGCCATCTAATTGATTTGTGCTAAACAGCAGCTATAAGTTGTTCTAACATGCATGAAAATGGTACAGATGGATTCCTTGAATTTTTATGATAATTTTTCATATATAAATTATTTAATTTGGAGTTACGGTTAATTTTCTATGATTTATTGAAGTTTATACAATTTTCTGGAATTTCAGAATTAAATTAAATCCAGAAAACATTACTGCGTCAGCATTGCGTCACTATGACGTCAGCGGGTCAACGGGCTGGTCCAGGTCAATCCTGACCTGTGGGTCCCATCCGTCAGTGACTAACCTAACTAATCTAATTTAGTTAGTGGCCTGGGGCCCATTGTCAGTGTCTATTAAACTAACTAATATTTAGTTAACACTAATCCTAGCCTAATTGACAGGCCGGCCCCACATGTCATGGACACAGGGGGGGTCCCGCCGTGGTCAAAGTGGGTCAAACCCACCGGCGTTTAGCCGCCGGCGGGGTCAAACGCGGCGGAGGAGCTGCGGGTTTCGCGCTTCGGCGTCCAAACGGACGGAGGAGACCACCTACGGGCAGCTGGTGATCCAGCGCGTCGAGTGGTGCAGTCAGTTATGCCGGGGGCGACCTACATCGACGGCGGTGAGCTCGGTTGCGGCCGCCGGAGTTCGGGCGTGGGTGCGGGCAGCGTTGCGGTGTGCGAGCAAGCGAGCTGAGGCACTAATGGTGGCCTACGTGATGCGGTGAACAAGATGGACGGGTCGACTGAGCCGTTGCGTGGCCGGAGTCACGCCGGCGGTGAGCACAGGCGGCGGCGGGTGCGGGTGAGCTCGATGCAGCAGCTACGGCGTGCGAGAGAGGGAGCGGAGAAGGGAAACAGGGGCAGGAGCTCACTGCGGTGGCGACGAGGCGAACGGCGGGCTCGGGGAGGGGCTGGTGACGACGGGAGGTCGCCGGCGATCTCGGTGGCCCGAGGAGGAAGAAGACGTCGGGGACGGCGCTCCGAGGCTTCCGGCGTCACATGGGTTGGTGGAGACGAAGAAGAAGGCGCGGCAGTTCTTCTGGAGGCATCGGCGAGGCGAGGGGTGGCCGGTGGCCGCGGCGAACAGCGTCGGTGGCGACGGCTGCGCTCGGCACGAGAGGGAGAGAGAAACAGAGGAGGGGGAGAGCTCGGGAGAGAGTGAGGGGCGGTCGGGGAGGCCGCGTGTCGACGTCCAGGGCGTCCAGAGCGTCGGGGGAGAGCGATAAGCTGGAGCTGGCGAGGCGCGTGGCCAGCGCGCGGCGGGCACACGCTCGTCCTTCTGTCCAGGGAGGAAGACGACAGGGAGGCTGTGGTGGTGGGCTGGGCCGGCCACTTGGGCTGCCAGGTAAGCCCAGGTGAGATTCCTTCTCTCTCTCTGCTTTCTGTTTTATATTTCTGTTTTCTATTTTGTTCTGTTTTGTTTTGGTTTAGTAAAAATACTAAACCAGTTTATAAAATCCTGAAAATAATTATGTGGCTAGAACTAAAATATACCAAACCACATAAAATGTTCCAGAATTATTGGACATATATTAATTATATATAAAATATAAATCCAATGCAATTAGTTATTGAATTAATTCAAATGGCCAAAACAAATATTTCTGTGACTCCAAAAATATTGGTTTGAATTTTACCTCTTACCAATATTTCTATAGAATAACAGGAACATTTTCTTGGATTCATTTGAGAAGAATTAAATGTTGGTTATTTTTAGAGGTTTTCTGAGGCTTTTGAAAATTCCTCAATTCAAATTTCATTTGAATTTAAACATGATGCAGCAACGAAGCTAGTCCAAGGCCAGGGTAAAGCTAGGGATGTGACAACTCACCCCCACTAAACAAGAATCTCGTCTCGAGATTCAAGCGTAGGGTAAGGTGAAGGGTAACGCAGACTAATATACTCTTCACGATCCAGGTTGCACTTCATAGGAACGTTGATTCGATCACCATCATTGTCTTGATGTCTTGCTCTGAGAACTCCAGCTAATCATGACAAGAAGAGAAAAGGTATACTCTAGAAGGATCGATCTTCTCGAAGGTCGAACAACTCACGAAATGAGACATAGAACCATCTCTCGGGTTGAGACTCGAGATACACATCAAGAGGGGTGGAAGAAACGGATGACGAAGGTTCACTATGTGGACAATAATTCCACACTTAAGAAGGTGGTAAACGATTGTTAACGTAGCGAGGAGTTGAGTTGCCATGATACCATAACGATACACCTTAGGGAAGGTGACTCGTAGAGATATCCCCTTAAGTGGCAAAAAGAATTACTTTTGATTCAGAGATCATTGAAACTCTTTAAACCAGCCTAAGGCAATCACAAGCGATCATTTGGAGGGGGTCGGTATAATGGCATACTCAAACTTGGATGATGTGGATTACCTTGTTGAAGACAACACAATGGATGAATTTGCTTATCACCGGAAATGGAAGAGACCCATGGTAGAATGGCACAATGGCGGTGCAAGCTGGGAACAGAATGCAAATGGTGGGAATGATTCTGGTAACTGGGGAAGAACCCAACAATAGAGAGTGAATTCACTGTTTGAGAAGGTCATAGCATTGCCGAGGGAACTGAGAGCAATCCCAGCTAGTGCCGATGATAACACGTAGCGCTTGTGCGTGCTCTCAAGAACTTGAGCCTTTCCATAATCATCAAGGTTTTACCAATATCCGTGTCATGGATTTTGGCAACACAACTTACTACCATGATGAATACCGGTGGAAGATGCCGATGCAAAGGAAGATAACACCTTCTTAGATTTCACCTTGGCGAGGCCAAGGAAACAAAATCTGGATGATCGACCGAGAGACATTTAGCACTCCGCTTCTAATGTTCTCCTTGATGTGCTAGCGTAACCCATTCATAGATATGGTTTGATATCTAGAACATCAAGTAAAAGGTCGGACTTCGGGAGCAATAGAATCCATAAGGAACAGTTACGGAGGTAATTCCTACGAAATCCTTATGGGGAGGTGGCCAACTTCTTCAATCAAGATACTACAATAATAGGTCTTTCGGCTGGGTGTGTTGGCCACGACATCCACCTTACCGGTTATCGAGGGACCAATATTATAGTTCTTGGGAAATGTTCCAACCATCATATCTGCCTGAGATTCAGATCTGGTTGGTGTCAGGATATTCCAGACTCATCGAGTCTAGGAAGAAAAATGAAAGTTTGCAACACAAATCGACGAGATGACGTTGCGGGATTCTCGGGAGATGAACTACGATAGCAAGCTCCAAAACATGAGTTGGTTCTGCTACAAACATGTGAACACGCTGTCCCAGACAAACATGACCACGTGGTAGTCTTATAATAAAACACTACCGAGTTCAGGTGGGGAACCATCATTAATGACATCGAAGTCTCCACGCATGGAAGTCCAAAGAGTTCACCTTGGACAGACTCCTTTATCTTTGAACAACTCAATCAGTGGCTTGGTGTGCTCGGAACACATATGGAATGAAGGTTGCAAGTCTCCAGACCACAGAATACTTCGCACGTATGCATGACTGACTTGGGATGATTCCAGAGGAAGCAAAACTAACTTTCTCAAATCCACGGCGGCAACTTTCACCAAATGCACGTGTATAAGAGGAAGTCACTCCTTTCATCAAACAAATACTTCATGAGTTAGCATGAAGAAATGCTTTCAAAAGTTTCCAACACTAGCTTAATGTTCAACAAAATCATGGAGGAGATAAGGATGTTGTCAATGGGCTCAACAACAATTCTTCTGGGTTTCCTTTTAAAAGGAATTCCATAGTTAAGTGAACAAGTGATAGCATTGGTCAGACCCAAAAGATATAATGGTGTATGCTCGAGGGATCAACCACGAGTAAGACAACATTACGAACATCGTTGGTACTGATTTGATTTGACGATGGCCCACACTCAAATCAAAGGATTGATAAGACAATAGGTCCAACAACTGATCACAGGGACCAATCGATGAAGATATCATCTTTCTTCAACACACACTACACAAGAATATCCCTTTGGAACGAACTAAGTCAGACAAGCTTTTATCTTCCAACTCTCCAAGTTGTTGTCCAGCTTAACCAACTAGCTCAGGGATATCTAACACCGATTCTCGGAAAGAAGGTGGTTCATAAGAAACCAACTTGATCACGGGCTCAACATAACGGCCAGGTGACGACCTGGTGATACTTCCGAGAAGACATTCAGAAAATCACGAACCACCGGTATGTTACTAAGCTCGAGAACAATCTCGCTTTTGAGGGCAAGACGATATGATCAAATGAGTGAGGACTTGACAAGATCCTAACTCATCAATCGAAGGGTGCACCGAAATAAGGACTAGGTAGCACGATCAGTCTTAGAGGGATGATTTAAAAACCAACATGCTAAGATTGAAATTATTATCCTTTAACTACCAAGCAACGAGGTTGCTGGGAGTATTGATTTCACACGCCATGATTCATTTGTCGGCATTCCGGTTACAATAACACAGGAACCGAGGAATGAACAATGATGGCAAAAGTATCACTGTACAAGAGTTCATAGGATGGTGTGCAATTCCTATAACAATCCCGATATAAAAGATGGTAATACTCCGAGGTAGAATAGAGCAAAAGCTGGATTGGCATTTTGATCTGCGGAGTACAATTGTTTTGACCCAATCCTAGATATGGAAGAGGTACTGGAGTTTGTTTCTCCAAGTCATTCAGGACAGAATGGCTTGACGGACCACAAGGGTAATAGGCATCGATAAACGAACGCCACATACTCTTGACTATCAATTGATAGGCGAGGGTCGGAAACAACTAAGATGGGACAACTCAAAAGAACATATAACTTTCTGAGTTGTGGATACATGGGTTGGTATGCCGAACAAAGTTCAACATAATTCTTCCGGATGACCCATGCAGAAAGGTTGAGCTGGCAAAGTCACAAGATAGCATGGAGAACTCATAGAGGGCCTGTTGTGATCTTTTGATCCCACAAACTTCTGCCATAATGGTTCATGGTATTTGGAAGAACGATATACCACGGACCTCGAGGACTATCGCAAAGATTACTAATATCCTAAAGGAACGAGCAAAACTATCAACATGAAGTAAGTAGGGTGAATCTCGGGTTCACGAAACCAGGAACAGAATACCTATTACTAAGTAGCATCACGGGATGCTTTCGAGAATGATGGCTAGAATCATCACACTGGGAACACAAATCATGGCTAAATTACTAGATGATCCCCTGAGACACCTAGGGTCATAATAATTATTCCAACATAAAGGTCGAGGCAGTAGAATACCTCAACTCAACAATTAGTGTGATTGAGCTGGCATAAAGGAGCATCGAAACCAGAGGGAAAGGATTTTGCAAATGCATCAGACTATTTAGAAACCTGGAATGACTCGGACAGCATAACGGCTGTAAATGCTCAGAAAAGACTTGAGACATTCACAAAAATGGTGGCATAACCACTCAGAAGCACAATATCAAGGTTTCGAGATCAACAATTAACATACAGAGGATAGTAGGAACTGATACGAGGCTTAAGTCCAACAATCTATAAGTCTACGGATTAGTAACACGTGATCCTGATAGAAAGAAAAGATAGCCTAGTTCTTAATCCCCGCAGGAAGATAAGATGACTCAGATCAGAGGGCATAAGGTATAAGGAGTAAAAAGAGCCTTACATTCCATCCCACAATCAATTCCCTTATATAACTAAAGAATTTCTAGACTCAACTTCGATCAGTTTGGCTTGGTAATCCTACAGGCAGTCAAGCTCTGATACCAACGCTGTCAGGACCCCGACTCAATGCCACATCGATCTAGCATGTAACACCTCATATCACTTTGCGGCCTCACGCACGGTATTCCCACGGGTGTCGCCTTACCTTTGCCCGGGACTGTTTGCGCCTTTTGGCACACGTATATGACAGTGTCGCTAGCATCCATATGATAAGGAGCCCGGGGCTGACATGGCTAGTCGTAAACCCAAAGTGGCACAGACTTACAGGGACAGGCATCCATGACCCAGCATCGAACGTGTCGGTCATCAGCGAGTGAATCCAGGCTGTAGCACTGGGCTAGCAGGACTCCGGTGAACCGGGCTGTAGCGGGCTAACAGGACTCCGGTATTCATCGCGTGACATTTCCCCGAAGGGACAGACACAGGAACGAAGAAGGACACATGCCGGCCAGCCTAAGTGTTCCGGGGCAGTAGCAAGCTACCATGGCTCGGTGGAAACACTAGGAGACATTTCCCGATAAGAGAGGCTACTAAAGATAAACAACTAGATAGTCAGATCCCACACATACCAAGCATTTCAATAACATACACACAATATGCTCGATATGTGCAAACACAACATGGCATCACAACATGACTCTACGACTCAAGTAATTTATTCAATAGGCTCCGAGGAGCGAGATATTACAAACAGGGGTCTCACGACCCAACATTCAGAGCATACAAGTCAAAACACAAGCGGAAGCTATCATGTCTGAGTACAGACATCTAGAAATGAAAAAGGCTGAGAAGCCTGACTATCTACCAGATCCTGCCGAGGGCTCAAGATCGTAGCTGAGGTAACAAGCTAAACGTCGAAGTCCACGCGAAACTACTAGTGAGACCGAAGTCTCTCTGCAAAAACATAAAATAGGCAAACGTGAGTACAAATGTACCCAGCAAGACTTACATCAGAACTATCTACATATGCATCATTATCAACAAAGGGGATGGTGGGGTTTAACTGCAGCAAGCCAGCTTTGACTCGGTGGCTATCCTAAACTACGACTGCAAGCGACTCTTTTGAGGTGGCGCACATGAGTCCACATATTCACCATATCAATACACCACTATGGATCCGCTCCCGTCTCCCTACGAGAACGCCATCCATAGCACTCACGCTTATCTTGCGCATTTTAAAGTATCCACTTTCACTTGTCTATGAACTGATATAAGCAATCCAGAAGTCCTTTTCCGCGGACACGGCTATTCGAATAGATGATGATAACCCTGCAGGGGTGTACTTCTTCATACATGTTTCCACCACTTAGCGTCTACACACGACATGTGCTCGGCAGACTTCAAGCGAAAGCCGACGTGGGTGTAGACCACGACCTACCTAAACACCTAAGTCTCTAGTCCAAGTTTATCGCCTATTCGGGTTCCATCCATGAGGAGATCCGGCCGGAGTTTCGCTCACAGCCCCAAACGATGTGAACAGGGTTCCCGAGATACCAAACGGGCATCCGGTACACCGTGCCACGTACCTACCGCATCACAGCCCACCCCTACGGTCAGCGCTGTCCATGGCCTCCAGTAAGCTACAAACACCAGAAACTACTTGCAACTCCTGGACAGAGGACTAGGGTGAATAAGAAGTCGAGCGGGGTCATATTTCAGGGCCCAATGTATGGTAGTAGCTGAATCATGGATCACAAACACAGAACTCAGTTCCTGAGGACGGCTGCAATGAGACAACCCACCATGTACTCCTACATGGCCTCTCACCGCTACCTTTACCAAATCGTGTTCACACACTTAGCTCACACACGGTAGGACATGTTCACACGCCTCTGATTCATCCCCGATGAATCAGACCTGACTCAACTCTAAGCAGTAGCAGGCATGACAAACAAACATGAATGAGTAGGCAAAACAGGGCTCAAACAACTCCTACTCATGCTAGTGGGTTTCATCTATTTACTGTGGCAATGACAGGTCATGCAAAGGATAAAGGGGTTCAGCTACCGCAGCAAGTAACAAATATGTCGTTGTTGTCCTAATGCAGTAAAAGAGAGCAGGAGCGAGAGAGTGGGATTTTATCGGAATGAACAAGGGGGTTTTGCTTGCCTGGCACTTCTGAAGATAACATTGAGTCTTCATCAGTGTCAACGATCACATCATCGGTATCACGTCTATCGAGAGGGGACAAATACCGGCAACACAGAAGGGAACACAATCAATGCAATGCACAATATGATGCATGCTCATGACATGGCAATATGAATGTGTCTTGAGCTAATGCAACTAGCAACAGATTAAATGAAGTTGGTTTGAATATAAGATTCAAATTCAAACTCCATATGTGATTATTCAAATGCCATCTAATTGATTTGTGCTAAACAGCAGCTATAAGTTGTTCTAACATGCATGAAAATGGTACAGATGGATTCCTTGAATTTTTCTGATAATTTTTCATATATAAATTATTTAATTTGGAGTTACGGTTAATTTTCTATGATTTATTGAAGTTTATACAATTTTCTGGAATTTCAGAATTAAATTAAATCCAGAAAACATTACTGCGTCAGCATTGCGTCACTATGACGTCAGCGGGTCAACGGGCTGGTCCAGGTCAATCCTGACCTGTGGGTCCCATCCGTCAGTGACTAACCTAACTAATCTAATTTAGTTAGTGGCCTGGGGCCCATTGTCAGTGTCTATTAAACTAACTAATATTTAGTTAACACTAATCCTAGCCTAATTGACAGGCCGACCCCACATGTCATGGACACAGGGGGGGTCCTGCCGTGGTCAAAGTGGGTCAAACCCACCGGCGTTTAGCCGCCGGCGGGGTCAAACGCGGCGGAGGAGCTGCGGGTTTCGCGCTCCAGCATCCAAACGGACGAAGGAGACCACCTACGGGCAGCTGGTGATCCAGCGCGTCGAGTGGTGCAATCAGTTATGCCGGGGGCGACCTACATCGACGGCGGCGAGCTCGGTTGCGGCCGCCGGAGTTCGGGCGTGGGTGCGGGCAGCGTTGCGGTGTGCGAGCAAGCGAGCTGAGGCACTAATGGTGGCCTACGTGATGCCGTGAACAAGATGGACGGGTCGACTGAGCCGTTGCGTGGCCGGAGTCACGCCGGCGGTGAGCACAGGCGGCGGCGGGTGCGGGTGAGCTCGGTGCAGCAGCTACGGCGTGCGAGAGAGGGAGCGGAGAAGGGGAACAGGGGCAGGAGCTCACTGCGGTGGCGACGAGGCGAACGGCGGGCTCGAGGAGGGGCTGGTGACGACGGGAGGTTGCCGGCGATCTCGGTGGCCCGAGGAGGAAGAAGACGTCGGGGACGGCGCTCCGAGGCTTCCGGCGTCACATGGGTTGGTGGAGACGAAGAAGAAGGCGTGGCGGTTCTTCTGGAGGCATCGGCGAGGCGAGGGGTGGCCGGTGGCCGCGGCAAACAGCGTCGGTGGCGACGGCTGCGCTCGGCACGAGAGGGAGAGAGAAACAGAGGAGGGGGAGAGCTCGGGAGAGAGTGAGGGGCGGTCGGGGAGGCCGCGTGTCGACGTCCAGGGCGTCCAGAGCGTCGGGGGAGAGCGGTAAGCAGGAGCTGGCGAGGCGCGTGGCCAGCGCGCGGCGGGCACGCGCTCGTCCTTTTGTCCAGGGTGGAAGACGACAGGGAGGCTGTGGTGGTGGGCTGGGCCGGCCACTTGGGCCGCCAGGTAAGCCCAGGTGACATTCCTTCTCTCTCTCTGCTTTCTGTTTTATATTTCTGTTTTCTATTTTGTTCTGTTTTGTTTTGGTTTAGTAAAAATACTAAACCATTTTATAAAATCCTGAAAATAATTATGTGGCTAGAACTAAAATATACCAAACCACATAAAATGTTCCAGAATTATTGGACATATATTAATTATATATAAAATATAAATCCAATGCAATTAGTTATTGAATTAATTCAAATGGCCAAAAAAAATATTTCTGTGACTCCAAAAATATTGGTTTGAATTTTACCTCTTACCAATATTTCTATAGAATAACAGGAACATTTTCTTGGATTCATTTGAGAAGAATTAAATGTTGGTTATTTTTAGAGGTTTTCTGAGGCTTTTGAAAATTCCTCAATTCAAATTTCATTTGAATTTAAACATGATGCAGCAACCAAGCTAGTCCAAGGCCAGGGTAAAGCTAGGGATGTGACATGTTGTTTTTTGCCTATTTTAGGGTTTCACAGAAAAAGAATATCAAACGGAGTCCAAACAGAACGAAACCTTCGGGAATGTGATTTTCGGAACAAACATGATCCAGAGGACTTGGGCCCTATGTCAAGACATCAACCAGGAGGCCAGGAGGTAGGGGGCGTGCCTACCCCCCCCCAGGCACGCCCTCCACCCTAGTGGGCCCCCTGTTGCTCCACCGACGTACTCATTCCTCCTATATATATCTACGTACCCCCAAACTACCAGATACGGAGCCAAAACCCTAATTCCACCGCCGAAACTTTTTGTATCCACGAGATCCCATCTTGGGGCCTGTTCCGGAGCTCCGCCGGAGGGGGCATCGATCACGGAGGGCTTCTACATCAACACCATAGCCCCTCCGAAGAAGTGTGAGTATTTTACCTTAGACCTACGGGTCCATAGTTATTAGCTAGATGGATTCTTCTCTCTTTTTGGATCTCAATACAAAGTTCTCCCCTCTCTTGTGGTGATATATTCGATGTAATCTTCTTTTGCAGTGTGTTTGTTGAGACTGATGAATTCTGGGTTTATGATCAAGTTTATCTATGAACAATATTGGAATCTTCTTTGAATTATTTTATGTATGATTGGTTATCTTTGCAAGTCTCTTCGAATTATCAGTTTGGTTTGGCCTACTAGATTGATCTTTCTTGCAATGGGAGAAGTGTTTAGCTTTGGGTTCAATCTTGCGGTGTCCTTTTCCAGTGACAGTAGGGGCAGTAAGGCACGCATTATATTGTTGCCATCAAGGATAACAAAATGGGGTTTTCATCATATTGCATGAGTTTTTCTCTCTACACCATGTCATCTTGCTTAAAGTGTTCATCTGTTTACTTGAACTTAATACTCTAGACGCATGCTGGATAGCGGTTGATGTGTGTAATAATAGTAGTAGATGAAGGTAGGAGTCAGTCTACTTGTCTCGGACGTGATGCCTATATACATGATCATACCTAGATATTCTCATAACTATGCTCAATTCTGTCAATTGCTCAACAGTAATTTGTCTACCCACCGTGAATACTTATGCTCTCGAGAGAAGCCACTAGTGAAACCTATGGCCACCGGGTCTATATTCTATCATATTAATCTTCCAATACTTATTTATTTCCTTTGCCTTTTATTTTACTTTGCATCTTTATCATAAAAATACCAAAAATATTATTTTGTCATATCTATCTCACTCTCGTAAGTGGCCGTGTAGGGATTGACAACCTCTTATCGCGTTGGTTGCAAGGATTTATTGGTTTGTGTAGGTGCGAGGGACTTGTGCGTGGCCTCCTACTAGACTGATACCTTGGTTCTCAAAAACTGAGGGAAATACTTACGCTACTTTGCTACATCACTCTTTCCTCTTCAAGGGAAAACCAATGCAAGTGCTCAAGAGGTAGCAGTTGTTCGATTGATTTGTGCAGTGCAAGGGAGGGCACTTGGCCTACGCAGACTGCCGCGTCGAGCGCCCCGGGAACCAGCAACAGTGCCAGACGTGTGAGCGTGGCGGTGGCTTCAACATGCGGAACATAGCGGTGGACGCCATTCTCTCCTCGGTGAGGGTGGAGTGCCTGCACGAAGGCTGTGGGCTCTATGTCACTTACCACAAGCTCGTCGTGTGTCTGCTCGCGCCTTGCAAATGCCCCGTGCCCGTCTGCGGCTAAGAAGGCCCGCCACCGGCGCGAGCCCACCACATCAGCACTGTGCATCCCATGCCCGTGCACACGATTCAGTACGGCAAGGTCCTCCAGGTGCAAGTTCCACTATCGAAGCCATGGCTCTTTCTATTGGCGGAGGAGGACAGCCGTGCATTTTTCTTGGTCGGCGACGTGCTCAACATCGGCGTGCCTATCATCGTGTCGGTCGTCTGCATCAGAGCGGGGGCGTCCCCACTGCCGCACTACGTGGCCAAGCTATGTGCAAACATCCTGCCGGGGGAGCCCAAAGGCAGGACTGACACCATCAAGGTGGAAATGGACGTGACAATCAGCAAGGATCCCGGCGACGTCGCCGAGCAGGAGCTGACCTTCTTCACAGTTCTGCCCAAGATGCTGGCCGGGGCTAATCTGGTGTCCCTCTACATTCAGATTGACAAGCTCATGTGCTAAATGATTCTATAGTGCCTTCTGTTTATCTTAGTAATATGCTAATATAGGGGTTAGCTCGGCCTACTTTACCTTAAGAGATTGTGCATTTTAGTGGTGATGCAGCAATTACTTCGACATCAGATTAGCAATTAAAGTAATTTCCAACAGTCGAATGGTTATTTTGTGTCTATTGGATATAAAGATCTTTTGGGTAAGAAGTATAAGAGCATCTCCAATAGCTTGTCTATATGGATGTCTATACTCGTTTTCCATGACGTGAGCCCAAAAAAGGCGTCCAACAACTTGTCTATATGGCCTTCCAAATATATATATCCTCTAAATCGACCTCAACAATGTTCACGCCTGGACAATGTGAAGGCATCGTCTAAACTCAGCTGCAGCCATGATTTTTTGCTCTCCCTAGCGATGGCCCACCTGTCATGGTACCTGTATATAGACGTTCTGATGAAAAATTGGACGTGTATATGAGGGAATCTTTTTAGACCATTGTCTATATAGACATCCAAATATACACATGCTATTGGAGATGCTCTAACAACTTATACCTTGTCTGCTCAGGAAGTGTTGCATACTTGTGCGAGTTGACGCGACACGTCAAAGTAGTACTACTAGTAGTACTCCATCCGATCCTAATTTCTCTGCGCATAATAAGTCGAGGCGCAGATACCAAGGAGGGCCTGGTTGTGTCTATACTTGGACAACCCACCTGACTGTGCACCAGGCAGACGAAGCTCGTGTCGTGTTAGTGGCGTGTGCTTGTAGTTCAAATTTGAATTATGCACATTAAATGACCAGAAACTCAATTAATGTATAAAAAGGCCAAATGAACCCAAAATAATTAAAAAATTTAATAGGGCACACTCATGTAGTTCTATGTTGCTTCTGTAAAGAAACTCAAGGGGGCAGCTGTCGGTGTCAAAACCGGCGGATCTCGGGTAGGGGGTCCCGAACTGTGCGTCTAACGTCGATGGTAACAGGAGACAGGGGACAAGAAGTTTTACCCAGGTTCGGGCCCTCTTGATGAAGGTAATACCCTACGTTCTTCTTGATTGATATTGATGAGTATGAGGATTACAAGAGTTGATCTACCACGAGATCGTAATGGCTAAAACCCTAGAAGTCTAGCCTATATGATTATGATTGCCTCTACGGACTAAACCCTCCGGTTTATATAGACAGGAGGCTAGGGTTGTACAAAGTCGGTTCCAGAGAAAGGAATCTTCATATCTGAACGCCAGGCTTGCCATCCACGCTAAGGAGAGTCCCATCCGGACATGGGAGAGAGTCTTTTGTCTTGTATCTTCATGACCCATTAGTCTTGCCCATGTCCAACAGGTCAGATGCCCGAGGACCCCTTAATCCAGGACTCCCTCAGTAGCCCCTGAACTAGGCTTCAATGATGATGTGTCCAGTGCGCAGATTGTCTTCGGCATTGCAAGGCGGGTTCCTCCACCGAATACTCCAAAACAGCCTTCAAACACAGAAAACATGTCCGGCTCTGCAAAACGAGTACCACACACATATGCAGAGAGTATAATATTTTATGAGTCCAATCCACTAACAACTTTTGTAGCGTGACATCACTCCACAGACCGGTCATTATTTCGAACCATTTTTTCTTTAGCCTCCCGTTCCACGTTTCAAGATGCGATTTTCATTAATACGGGCGTGGGTAATCCAACCACGCCGCCAACACGACCCTTGGGGAATAAGCGAGTTTTAAGGCGAGTGGGGATGCGCTTGATATTCACTGCCTTTATAAAGGTATAAGGATTCACCTCTTTCACCCACGCCTTCCTTCTCTCTGCCCATCCATTCTCGAGCTCCAACGCCCAAGCTTCCATCCTTTCCAACTCAAAGAAGCACTCCAGCCATGTCTGGATCCAGAGCACAAGGCAAGTGGATGGTTTCCTCCGTCAAGGAGAAGGACATCACCAAGCTCCGGGAGGCTGGGTACTTAGCCAAGGAAATCGCCCACCGACTTCCGGCCAAGGGACAGATCGTCCCCAGTCCGGAGCCCCATGAGAGGGTCGTGTTCATCCCCCACTTCGTCCGCGGGTTGGGATCTCCTCTCCACCCATTCATTCGCAGACTTATGTTCTACTACGGGCTGGATTTCCACGATCTAGCCCCCAACTCCTTCCTCAACATCTTGGCATTTATTTTTGTGTGCGAGGCCTTCATCCGTATCCCACCCCACTTCGGACTGTGGTTGAAGATCTTCAACATGAGGTTGGAGGTGGTGGACGGCCAACATGCAGAGTGCGAAGGCACCCTGGTGAGAAAGCTACGCAATGTCACATGGCCCAAAGGTACCTTCGTGGAGACCGTCAAAGGGTGGCAACAACAGTGTTTCTACGTCACAGAGCCTCACGATGCCACCTGGGCTCTGACCCCTGAATTCCAGTCCGGCACCCCGATGCGGCTCACCTCCTGGCTAGAGAAGGGCCTGGACTGGTCTTCGTCGGACGAGCTAACAGTTCTTAAAATGCGCATTAGGAGCATGGTAGACAAGAACGTCAAGCTTGTCAATGTGATCCAGGTGATGCTCGCTCACCGGATCCTTCCGTGCCAAATCCAGACTTGCCACTTGTGGGAGTTCGATCCAACCAAGCACCAGACCTTGCAATAGTTCTTCAGCACTACACATGAAGACATCTGGAAGGTGCTCTTCAACGCCAACGAGACGTGGCCGGCGACTGCCGAGGAGCACGGGCATGACCTGGCCCATCCCGCTAGTGCGGTAAGTTTTCCGTATTTCAATGTGTATCCTTTACTTGCTTACTCAAGGAAGATGTTTAAGATTCCCTATTTATTTTTTCAGGACTGAACAAAGAAGGCGAAGCAGATTCGGTGTCCGGCTCCGCTGCCCGCAGAACCTGCTATCCCGCTTCTGACGAAGGTGCTGGTTCCGGCGCCCTATCAAGAGCCAGAGAAGAAGGCCAAGAAGGAGGCCAAGGGGACCAGAGGTGGCCTCCGCCATACGGGCACTTTGGACGTGACATCCGAAGGTGCTGAAACTCACTCCCCTCCCACCACCGACGACAAGGAAGAGGAGGAAAGCAACTCTCGCCCTGAGGGGGGAAGGAAGAAAAGGGCGGCCTCCACGCATCTGGAGGCAGAGGCGTCCAAGAAGGGGAAGGCCTCCGCCAGGGACAACTCCGCATGGGAGATTGATAGCAGCTGCGAGTGGCGCCCCAGGATAAGCCCCTGACTGAATCGTAAGTACTCGAAGACGCAACAAATACCTAGCCTCTTTACTTCATAATTTTAACATGTTAAATCATGCACTTGCAGTCCAGCTCGTTCCGATCTCGAGCAATCCTTATCATCGGGAAATTCGCTGGATCCGAAGGTGATGGACAACGGGTCCCTTCCGGCGGCCTCCTCTCCCAAGACTACGAAGGACGCTGAAGTGCTATCCCGAAGGACCCTCCCGGCTTAGGGGGAGGCATAGGAGGCCATCATGGTGGCGCCATAGGATGATACCTCGGCCACCGGACAAATGGGGGAGAAGATCCCCATGGAGCGTAGCGATGGGGGCCATATCCAATTCGGCCCCCAGCCGAATACAATCCCGGAGACCTATACGACTCCAGAATCCGGCAAGCAGCCTCCTTCGAAAGAAGGAGGTGCACTGATTCAACCGGTGACCTCTGTCCATCCAGAGACACCGGATACTCTAAGAGCTTCCATTGTTGAGGGACACCGTATCCATATGGGTACGGTGAATGAGAGGGTTCAATCTGTTAATAGCAAACTGAACGAAGCCTGCACCATCCTCCTAACAGGCTTTGAGGTAAGCGATGCAATTGTAAAAAAGAATGTCATATTATAGATAGTAGCCCCTGATACTCTGTCCGGTGTTCGGAAAGAAAAGTTGGACAGAGGATCAAGTAATTTTCGCAGGAGACTAACCAAATATGTCTAAGCAGGCGTCATTGCTGGCTGTGACCTCTCATGCTGCTGAGGTGTCCGGACTAAAGCAGAGTCTGGAGTAGGCCGAGGAAGAGCTCGGCCGTGTAAAAAAGCAGCTAGAAGACAAGCAAGGTATGCAACGACCTTTTGTATGTCCGGAAAGGATGAATGATTTGTGCTGACCGTAATGCCAAGATATTTGCTTGAAGCGGCGACCGAGGGGAGGCCCTCAAGAAGGCGCTGGCCGAGGCCGAGGAGAGAGCAGGAAAGGAACAAGCCGCCCGCGAAAATCATGAGGCCAGGGTCGGTGAGGTCCAGCAGGAGCTCCAGGACACCATGAAGATTTATGAGTACTTGGAGCGCCGCGTTGTGGATCAAGAGTCTGAACTCGCCAAGGCCCGCCAAAGCGCACAAGATGCCCGGGTCGAAGCCCAGGGCGCCCTCCAGGAAATCCAAGAGACCAATAAAATTGCGGTGGGTCAGGTGACGGTGTCCTGGAGTAGGGGGTACTCAACACGTCATCTCTCGATCTGATAGATTGGGCCGAGGACCCCTGTGGCCGTATACTCATGGGCCAATTCGGACAACTGTCGCATACAAGGAAGATTCCACAAGACTTGGCGATCAAGACAAGGACTTCTCCCCACCGGCGTATTCGGCTAGGACTCTTGTTAACCTAGGCCTCTGGTGCATTATATAAACCAGGGCTAGGCTAGTCGATAGATCATATATACACATCAACAATCATACCATAGGCTAGCTTCTAGGGTTTAGCCTCTCTGATCTCGTGGTAGATCAACTCTTGTACTACCCATATCATCAATATTAATCAAGCATGACGTAGGGTTTTACCTCCATCAAGAGGGACCGAACCTGGGTAAAACATCGCGTTTCCTGCCTCCTGTTACCATCGGGCCTAGACGCACAGTTCGGGACCCCCTACCCGAGATCCGCCGGTTTTGACATCGACATCTGGCCGTCATTATGCAGAGAAAATATGTGAGGAAGAGGTATCTCTTACTAACCCGGATTTGGAGTTCTCCAGGAGCGTTTGCGGATTTACCGCACAGTGTTGTTATTGTTCAGGCTAGCCAGCTATCTTCTCCCGCGCAAAACCGGGTCATAAGTGTCGTGAGGGCCGCCATGGACTTCGGCTTTTCTTGGCCGAGGTGTCGGGCGAGCCATTCGTCGTGGATGCTATGCTTAAAGGCCGCTAAGGCTTCGGCATCTGGGCAGTCGACGATCTGGTTCTTTTTAGTTAAGAATCTGGTCCAGAATTTCCACACTGTCTCTCCGGGCTGTTGAACTATATGACTTAAGTCATCGACATCCGAAGGTCTGACGTATGTGCCTTGGAAGTTATCGCGGATGGTCTCTTCTAGGTCTTCCGAGCTGCCAATAGAGTTTTCAGGCAGGCTGTTAAGCCAGTGCCGGGCCGGTACCTTGAGTTTTAGGGGGGTGGGGTATTTGATTAAATGAAGATCATCACCGTGGTCCATATGAATATGGAGAATAAAGTCTTCAATCTATACCGTGGGATCTCTTGTTCCGTCATACGATTCGATATTCACGGGTTTGAACCCTTCTGGGAATTCATGTTCCATTACTTAATCAGTGAAGCAGAGGGGGTGTGCGGCATTTCTATATCAGGCTAGATGGCGACGTAGTTCGGATGGAGTCCATCTGCGGTTTTCGGCCTGGACGTGAATGTGCTTGTCATGTTCGGCTTGATAGTCGTCGTCGCGCATCGGGGCACGGCCCCGCGATTCGTAGATCAATCTGGCCGAACCTTCTTTATTCTTCAGGTCCCGCCGCAGGTCATATGTATATTCCCGAGTTGTTTTATCTCTGCCTTTACGGCGAAGTGGGACAGGCTGGTGTTCGGCTTTAGTTGCCGATTTGTCCCGGCGACGTGGTGGTCGGTCAGCGGCATTACGTGCTGCTTGTACGGGCTCGCGTGCCTTGCCATTGAATTGAGGTAGAAGTTTACGCTTCGGGTAACTTTTGGTTGGGCGCACGAGGCCATATTCCTCGGCTGCCAGGATATTAGTCCATCTGTTGTTGAGTAGATCTTGATCAGCTTGGAGTTTCTGTTGTTTCTTTTTTAGGCTCCTTGCAGTGGCTATTAGCCGTTGCTTAAAGCGCTCCTCCTCGAGAGGTTCCTCAGACACGATAAAGTCTTCGTCGCCGAGGCTCACCTCATCCTCGGAGGGTGGAAGGTAATTACTGTCCTCTGAGTCTTCGTTTGCAGCATGTTCATCAGGGCTAACTTGCCCATCCTCCCGATCGTCTTGTTCAGAGTTTTTCTTGACGGGGTTTTCTTGGTCCTCGACATCATCCAGAGTATTTGTTGTCTCTCGTGCCGGTATTGCTGTCTTTGCTGTGGCGTCATTTAGAGCGGAGCCGTCGGCGCTTTGGTTGTATCTCAGGAGGTTTATCCTCAACTTGGTCTTCTTTGTCAAATTCGTTAGCTTCTTTGGGTGTATCCACCATGTACATGTCATACGAAGAGGTGGTCCAGTGTCCGGTAAACGGCGGGTTTTGGGCCTCCTCTTCTCCGGCATCGTCGTCCATACTGTCGATGTTTTAGTACTCACAATGGAGCATGTCTGTTAAGTCCTCGACAGTGGCTATAAAGTGGGTGGTGGGTGGGACGTAAAATTCCCCGCTCTCAGCCCCTAGTTCGGACGCTGCTCCTTTGTAATCACGAGGGATCGCATCAAGTCCAGAGCCTTGCTTAACAGCGAGGTTTGTCAAGGGAGAAAAGAATCCGTGGAACATGGCGGGAACGGAATTCCTTGGACGAGCTCACACAATGCTGACTCTGAGAGTTTGGAGCCAGTGTCCGGGAAGAGTCCGGCTTTGTGATGGTTGCCCGCGACACTGCTTCCTCCGGCTCTCCAGTACTAGACCGAGTGGCCACAGATAGTCCGGCGGGTTTAGAAATCCCGTCTTAGGTCCTCGCGAGGCGCTCCGGTTCTAAGACTAGAGAGGAGGTTGCGCTCGTGAATCCATGGAAGATCAAGTCTCCTCGGATATCAGCGACATAATCCAGGTTTCCAAAACTTATCTGGTGACCTGGGGTGTAGTTGTCGATCTTCTCTAGATGGCCAAGCGAGTTGGCCCGCAGTGCGAAGCCGCCGAATACGAAGATCTGGCCGGGGACAAAAACCTCCCCTAGGGCAGCATCCTTGCAGATGATAGATGGATCCATCGAACCTTCTGACGGCGACACAGTGGAACTCTGAACGAAAGCACCAATGTCGGTGTCAAAACTGGCGTTTCTCGGGTAGGGGGTCCCGAACTGTGTGTCTAAGGTCGGTGGTAACAGGAGACAGGGGACACGAAGTTTTACACAGGTTCGGGCCCTCTTGATGGAGGTAATACCCTACGTCATGCTTGATTGATATTGATGAGTATGAGGATTACAAGAGTTGACCTACCACGAGATCATAATGGCTAAAACCCTAGAAGTCTAGCCTGTATGATTATGATTGCCTCTACGGACTAAACCCTCCGGTTTGTATAGACACTGGAGGAGGCTAGGGTTGTACAAAGTCGGTTACAGAGAAAGGAATCTTCATATCCGAACGCCAGGCTTGCCATCCACGTCAAGGAGAGTCCCATCCGGACACGTGACAGATTCTTCTGTCTTGAATCTTCACGGCCCATGTCCAACAGGTTGAATGCCCGAGGACCCCTCAATCCAGGACTCCCTCAGCAGCATATATCGTTTCACACTCAAAGGTGACACGTTCCCTCTCAGAACCACAAGCCTTTTTGAGAGAAGCTCCGGTTAGCAAGAACTTTATACCAAAACTTGTTGCAAATATGCCCAATTTTTTACCACAGCATGTTAGTGCCATGACATGAAAGCATGCCAAGTTTCATGATTTCCATGCAAGTTTTGGATTTAGATGAATTTAAAAACCAAGTTTCTCGATGTTCTCGGCCGAGTCACGACGCCTAGATGTTTGAATTTCATTCCCATTTCTTGCATGGGACCTAGAAGTTGACCCAAGTACACACATGTGATTTTTCAACCAACTTTGGTGCACCGAAGGATGTGCTTGCAGTTCCAATTTGGATTATGCTCATTGAATGTCCAGAAACTCAATTAATGTATAAAAAATGCCAAACGAACCCGGAATAATTCCAAAATTTAACAGGGCACTCATATAGTCTATGTTGCCTCTATAAAGAAAATCTGGGGGGGGGGAGGTAGTGTATATCGTTTCGCCCAAAAAGGTGACGCATTCCCTCTCAGAACCACGAAGCTTGTTGAGAGAATCTCCGGTTTTGCAAGAAGCTTATACCAAAACTTGTCCCAATTCATCCAACAATTATAGACATGTGAAAACAGGGTTTTGATTATCCCGAACATCTCACCACCTAGAACAATGTACTCTGATTTGAATTCAACATAAAATGGATACAAATATTTGAATTGGAGATCGTATGTCACATGTAGTTTATAGTGAAATATGATTACTGGTATATGCATGTTTTTGTTATCAAGATAATATTTAAATGATTGTATAAGTTGACAACAATCATATTCAAATAAGAAAAATTGATTAAAATTTAGTCCATATGATAGACGACAATATATATGTTCATACGGTGGAGTAAAATGTTCATATATGATGGAAGATCAAAATGTTGGACTACATCCATTATAAACCACAAGGTCACCTAACGATATATTCGAATTCAGCATAACGTGGATTCAAAAATTGAAATTTGAGATCCTGGCATTTCTAATCATATAAAAAGGTACATGATTCTTTCTATTGGTGGGAATTGATTTGTTTTTTGTTTTTGTTGAGGGAAGTGCGAATCGGTTTGGTACTGTACATGGTAATCTTGTTCTCCTGATATTTTTTTACTTTTTTCTTGTAGTTTTTTAAATGACATTTATAGCAATATAGTAAAAGGGGACATGACTCTCTTGTGTCTTGTATGAATTGTTTTTTTTGTACACGTTAAGTTTGTTCTGCCGAACAAGGAATCCGTTCCTTGTTATCCCGAAATTTTCGAGCTCGAGTATCTTTTTTCTCATTTTCTTTGAAACTCCTGCCTCTTCAACCCGCGCCACGCCTTGTTATCACGAAATTTCGATGCACGCGAAAACTCCCTCTTCATCTAAAATCGGTCCCGCGGCCCACACACGCGAAATCCCCCTTCTACCCCTCAGCCGGAAATACCGGTTCAACATTGCGGTCTCGAAAGCGATGGGGGTACACTGGTAACTTACCCTACATTTCGGACAAGCGCGTCCCTAAGCCATGGCTCCCCCTACCTTCCCCTTCGTCCCCCCATTCATACACCGAGGCCGCCAAAATCCACGAAACCCCACGCTCCTTGTCGGCCTCCCGACCGGCGCCTAGCCGGAGACTCTTCCCCGACGACGACGTCAATGCAATAGCTCGAAGTCCCTCATCTACCGCACCAGATGAGGGTCTATCATCGATCTAGTCGTCCCGCCGGATCAGCCGCCCCGTCCTCCACCTCCACAGAGCTGCCCCGACATTTTCCTCGTATATCGCGCCACCTAAATCCCCACAACACCGTCTTGACCTGCCCCACCGGAACCGTAGCACCCTCGCCAATTCCTCCGATGAAGCCAAGGCCAACTCGGCACCACCAAGGAGGTTCTGCACTCACCGCTGCATTTTATCTCACAGGGCTGCCGGTGCTCGATACCGAGCAGCCATGGCGGGTCTCCATCGACGGTGCCGTCGCCGGCCACTTCATCCACGGCGTCTCCTCCCCATGTCGTTGCTTCCTCGGTGGTGACTTCCACACCGGCACTAGCTGCAGCTACTCCAGCTCTCGCTCACACTGTTGCTACTACTCTGGCTCTCGCTCGCGCTGCGGCTCTATTCTTGTTGTCGGTCACACTGGTGCACTGCTCTTGCTTTTGTTCATGCTACTGCTCTGCTCTGATATTGCTGTCGGTCACGCTGCTGCTCCTCTCTTGCTCTTGTTCGTGCTGCTGCTCTGCTCTTGCTCTCTCGCGCGCTACTGCTGCTGCTGCACGACCTCTGGCAGCTACAGGAGTTGCTGTTTTAGCACTCGCTCACGGTTCTGCTGCATGACTTGCTCTCTGCTAGTGCATTCCCTGCTCGAGCGTCTGCCGAATTAGGCCAGTGCTTCTCTGCTACTAGTGCTCGAACGCCCTAAACATCTATTGCAATGCTCTTCTACTAGTTCAGTCAGTTTTGACAATAAAATTCAGTTTTTACCGTAAAGTTTAGTTTCTTCAATTAAATTCAAAGTAAACAGTATTTACAGCATCTATCGGAGCGGCCGTGGCGCGGCCAATGCGTTTTACATCAAGCACTTTTTGGTGATGTATTTTACATCATCTATTGCAGATGATATTAGAGACCCACTTCAGATTAATGGTGTATGTCTTGTCCTGCTTCAGCCTCACCGCCATACACCTCACCAGAGCTGCTCCAATGACAAAACTATCCATCACAGTGGAGCAGTACCCTCAGCGCCGTTTCCAGAGGCCTCAGATCTTCTTCCCCGCCTCCGACAGTCACACCAGCATCATCATCCTCCACGTCCAACCCAATGATGTTGAGGTCGACAAGGCTATGCCAAAGAGGTTGTACACTTTTTGCATCACTTTGTTACTCTGCATTCATGTCAATCCCTCAGGGATCCTTTGTTATGGAATTACTATGGTACTACTATTTGTGCATTTCGTTAGGAGTGGAGCAAATAAAAACTACATGATTTTTTTCCTTTGGTGTCTTTCAAAGAAAAATGGTAGGAATTTTAATATCTAGTTGGACGTCCTTTTCAAATTAATATGCATGAACAATAGGACATATTGCATTACTGTCATAATAAGATTCTTTTTTTTTCATTTTCACGTGGTTTGACTTTAATTTGACCATGTTTCTACATTCTTGTGTTCTTCCAATTCATGTGAACAAAACACCAAGGTTCGCAGAAATCCTATGTTTCCAAATGCTCTGTTTTGCACGTGCATTCCTATCATATTCCTATGTTTTTCCTGTCCCTGTGTTTATAGAATCCTCCAATTCTAAGGAGCCCTTACAGATTTACTTCACTTTTAGATAGGCGACAGAGAAAACTCTGTGTGTTATATCCTGCTCCTGTCGTGTCGTCTTAGGGAGTCCTAGACTAAGGGGTCATCGGGCGTCCGGCCTGTTATCCATGGGCCGGACTGATGGGCTATGAAGACATGAAGGCCGAAGAGTGCACCATGTATGGATTGGACTCTACTTGGCGTGGAAGGCAAGCTTGGCGACTGAAGATTCCTTCTTATGTAACCGTATCCATGTAAACCCTAGATCCCCTTGGTGTCTAAATAAACCGAAGGGGATAGTCCAGAAAGGACACCACATATACTCATTACCATATTCATGTAGGCTAGGCTTCCAGGGATTAGCCATTACGATCTCGTGGTAGATCAACTCTTGTAATACTCATTTCATCAAGCTCAGTTAAGCAGGAAGTAGGGTATTACCTCCATAGAGAGGGCCCGAACCTGGGTAAACATCGTGTCCCCTGTCCCCTGTTACCATCGATCCTAGATGCACTGTTCGGGACCCCCTACCTGAGATCCACCGGTTTTGACACTGACATTGGTGCTTTCATTGAGAGTTCCACAGTGCCATCGACAAAAGGGTCGATGCCCCCTTCAATCGTCAATAATGACGCTATCCAAGGAGGAACCTTCCTCCCCGGAGAGATCTTCTTGTTTGGCGACTCTGTACTGCGGGCCAACTCGCTTGGCCATCTGGAGCACATCGATAGCTACGCCCCTGGCCATCAGGTCAGATTTGGAAGCTTGAACTACGTCGTGGATATCCATAAAGACTTGATCTTTGAGGGATTAGTACCCGCGGCGATCTCTCCCCCTCATCCCGAGGAACGTGAGTTAAATCTGTCATCGGATCACACCCAGGAGATGGATCCTGCTGTCAGGACCCCGACTCTATGCCACATAGGTCTAGCATGTAACACCTCATATCACTTTGCGGCCTCACGCACGGTATTCCCACGGGTGTCGTCTTACCTTTGCCCGGGACCGTTTGCGCCTTTTGGCACACGTATATGATAGTGTCGCTAGCATCCATATGATAAGGAGCCCAGGCTAACATGGCTAGTCGTAAATCCAAAGTGGCACAGACTTACAAGGACAGGCATTCATGACCCAGCAACGAACGTGTCGGTCATCAGCAAGTGGGTCCAGGCTGTAGCACTGGGCTAGCAGGACTCCGGTAAACCGGGCTGTAGCGGGCTAACAGGACTCCGGTACTCAATGCGTGACATTTCCCCGAAGGGACAGACACAGGAACGAAGAAGGACACATGCCGGCCAGCCTAAGTGTTCCAGAGCAGTAGCAAGCTACCATGGCTCAGTGGTAACACTAGGAGACATTTCCCGGTAAGAGAGGCTACTAAAGATAAACAACTAGATAGTCAGATCCCACACATACCAAGCATTTCAATCATACACACAATATGCTCGATATGTGCAAATACAGCGAGGCATCACAACATGACTCTACGACACAAGTACTTTATTTAAGGCTCAGAGAGCCATACATAACATACACATAGGTACGGGTCACACGACCCAGCATTCAAGTCATACAGTCATACAAACCAGCAGCGGAAGTAACTTGTCTGAGTACAGACAACTAGTAAAATAAAAGAGGCTTGGGAAGCCTAGCTATACTACATGGTCCTTCACAAGCTCAGGATCACCACCTGGGCCTTAGCCTACTCATTGATGTCAACGTCTACGAAGAACCCATCAGAAGGGGTTGCAGCGTCTTCTGTAAAATGTAAATTATAGCAACATGAGTACAAAGGTACTCAGCAAGACTTACATCAGATCCTACATACATGCACATTATCAAGAAGGGTTGGTGGAGTTATTGCAGCAAGCCAGCTCTGACTCTTGGCTAGGCTATCCTACGAGACTTCAACTTGAAATGGTTTTGCGCACACGAGTCCACAACTCACCACTTCAATACACTACCGAGGATCCACCTCCGTCTTCCTACGGAAGAGCCATCCTCGGCACTCACACTTATCTTGAGGCTTTTAGTAGTTTCCATTTACTTGTCTATGAACTGTATAGGCAACCAAGTAGTCCTTTACCGCGGACACGGCTATTCGAATAGATTATGTTAACCCTGCAGGGGTGTACTTCTTCATACACGCTCTCACCACTTACCGTCGTTTACACGACATGTACTCGGCAACCTTCAAGCGGAAGCCCAACGTGGGTGTCGGCCACGACCTACCTAATCACCTAAGTCTCCAATCCAGGTTTATCGCCTATCCAGGTTCCATCCGCAGGGAGTCCGCCGAGGTTTCCCATACGGCCCCGAATGATGTGTACAGGGGTCCGTGACACCTAACGGGTGCCCGGTATCCCCGGCCACGTACCTACCGCATCACAGCCCACCCCTACGGTCAGCGCTGTCCACGGCCTCCAGTAGGCTACAAACACCAGAAACTACTTGCAACTCCTGGACGGAGAACTAGGGTGAATAAGAAGCCGAGAGGGTCCATTGGTTTCGGGCCCAATGCATGGTAGTAGCTGATTCTTAAATCACACATACAGATCTCAGTGCTTAAGGTCGGCTTCAATGAAACAACCCACCATGTAGTCCTACATGGCCTCTCATCGATACCTTTACCAAATCGTGTTCACCACACCACTCTCATTACCGACATAATCATTTCACTCTAGCCCATCACCCAGATGAACCAGACCTGACACGACTCTAAGCATAGCAGGCATAGCAAGGTAGGAACAACACATATATATGGCTCAATCAACTCCTACACATGCTGGTGGGTTTCATCTAGTTACTGTGGCAATGACAGGTCATGCAGAGGAAGTGGGTTCAACTACCATAGCACATAGTAGTTTGAAACGCGTTGTCTTAATGCAGTAAAAGAGAGCAGGAGCGAGAACATGGGATTGTATCGATATGATCAAATGGTTGGTTGCTTGCCTGATGGTTCGATGCACTGATACGGTTCTTCGTTAGGGTAATCACGGTACTCCTCGGAGGCAGAACCTGCCGCAAGAACACCGATACACAACCATCACCAAACAATGTGCAACAATATGATGCATGCATGAAACATGGCAATATGAGTGTGTTGGGCTAATGCAACTAAGACCAGAAGGGTTTGAACCAATTTGAACCAAAGATTCAAATTTCAAACTCATACATGGCCCTTTAAAGTGTTTTACCTTGTTCTGCATTAAACATCAAGTTAACTTGTTTCATCATGCATGAAAATAGTACAGATGGATAGATTGGATTTTTCTGATCATTTTTCATATATAACTTGTCTGATTTGGAGTTACAGATTAAAAGTTATGAATTTTTGAAGTTTAAACTATATTCTGGAATTTCCTATATTAGATTAAATCCAGAAAATCAATTACTGCGTCAGCCTGACGTCAATGTGACATCAGCAGGTCAACGGGACACGGTCCGGGTCAAACCTGACAGTGGGTCCCGCGTGTCAGTGTGATTAGTTAAACTAAAAATAATTTAAACTAATCCTAATTAGTTAACAGGGCTGGGCCCCACCTGTCATTGACCCAGGAGAGTCAACCAGGGCCCACCCGTGGTCAAACCCGGGTCGGCTGCACCGGCGTTTAGCCGCCAGCGAACTGGACGCGGCGGCGGAAGTGGTTTTGGCCGTTTCGGCCACCAAATGGGTCGCGGAGACCATCGGAGTGGAGCTGAGGACGAGCCGCAGCTCTTGGTGGAGTCCGTTGGGGTCGGGGTGGCCGGAGTTGGCGCCGGCGACGACTTTGGCGGCCACCGGGGTTCGGCCGAAGTCGAACTTGACGCAAGAGGGGTCGGTGAGGTGCGGGGAGTAGCTAGTTAGGTGCTACGTGACGCGGTGAGCATGATGGACACCGTGGAGTGGCCGGAGGGTGACCGGGAGCACGTAGGCGACGAGCTCCGCGGCGGTGGGTGCGGTTGAGCTCCGGGAGGTCGCTACATGGCTCGGGAGTAAGAAAAGAAGGGAGGGGAAGATGGCTAAGCTCACGGGGAGTTCGACGAAGCCCTTGGTGCGGCCGGGGACGGGCCGGAGCGACGACGGCGTTGAAGGGGATCTCCGGCGACGGCGGTTCGGTTGAGGTCGATGCGGTGGGCTCGGGCCTTGCGAGCGCTCGAGGCTCGGCTTGCTCGAAGGAGAGGAGGGTAGCGGAGCTCCTGGACACGGCGGCACGGCGTGGGGTCGATGGAGGGCGTGGCTACGGCAAGGGGGTGGCGGCGATGGCGTCGGCCATGGCGGGGGAGCGCGAGAGAGAGGGGTTGGGGGAGAATGGAAGTGTCCTGCGGGTTCACGGTGCTGCGTGGAGCTCATCCATCCAGCCCCGAGGCGAGGAGGTGGAGCAGGGCGGCAGCCAGCTGCGTGGCGCGCGTTGCGGTCGCCGTCGGGCACCTGCCTGCCTGCCTGGCCGGCAAGCAGCTCGCTGGAGCGGCGCTGGGCTGGGCCGGCAGGTGGGCCGGGTGCTGGGCGCCAGGTAAGGTTTTTCTAATTTTTTTTCTGTTTTCTGTTTTTTAATACTTCTGCAACTTTGTTGAATTAATAAAAATACTTAGGCAACTCCTAAAATCACCAAACTACTCCTGTTCCATAGTTGGATTATTTCCAACATGAAACATTTTAGTTTGGAGATATTTGAGCATCTGAATATTTTATATAATTTTAAATGCCCAAATTCAAATATCTATGATTTAATTCAAAGACCCTAAGATGACCTAGGAAAATGTGCATCACTTTTGGCAGAGGTTTTGAACCAAGACAAAAATGATGGGCATTTTAGAAGGGCATTTCAGGTTCATTGAAAAAGTTTTTTAGTAAACCCTAGTTGGTTTCAGAGGGGGCTGGGGGTTCTGTCATCCCCATTTCAGGTTTCTGATGAAAGAATAAACATGATGCAACACTCTAATGCATGAACTAGCTAGGGTGTGACAACTCACCCCCACTCAAAACAATCTCGTCCCGAGATTTGGGTTCCTCCGGAAAGAGGGCGGGGTACTCGAGTCGAAGACGATCCTCCCTTTCCCAAGTTGCTTCATCCTCAGAATGGTCCAACCATTGAACTTTGAGAAACTTGATATTATGACGTCGAGTGGTACGCTCGGCCTGATCGAGGATACGAATGGGGTACTCTCGATATGTGAGATTATCTTGGAGATCAATCGTTTCGTGGTCCACTCCACGGACAGGATCCGAGAAGCAACGCCTGAGTTGAGAAACGTGGAAGACATCGTGGACTCTGGAGAGATGCGGAGGTAGTTCCAACTGGTAGGCAACTTCTCCTCGTTTAGCGAGAATGCGAAAAGGTCCAATGTAACGAGCTGCCAATTTGCCTTTGATACCGAAACGATGGGTTCCCTTCAGAGGGGTAACCCGAAGGTAAGCCTTCTCGTCAACCTCGAAGGTCATAGCCTTATGTTTTCGGTCATATTGACTCTTCTGACGAGATTGGGCTGTTTTCAACTTTTCACGAACGATGCGAACTTGCTCTTCTGCTTCCTGAATCATATCCGGGCCAAAGAATTGTCTTTCCCCAGTTTCTGACCAGTTAAGGGGTGTTCGACACCGTCGTCCATAGAGAACTTCAAAAGGGGCTTTACCCAAGCTAGATTGATAGCTGTTGTTGTAAGCAAATTCGGCAAATGGAAGGCATTTCTCCCACTCCATTCCGAATGAGATAACAGAGGCTCGAAGCATGTCTTCTAGAATCTGGTTGACGTGTTCCACTTGACCACTCGACTGAGGGTGGAAAGCGGTGCTAAAAGAAAGGCGAGTTCCCATAGCATTTTGGAAACTTTCCCAAAATCGAGAGGTGAAAAGACTTCCTCGATCCGAGTTAATTTCCAAAGGAACACCATGGAGAGACACGATTCGGGAGATGTATAAGTCTGCCAACTGACTAGCGGTTATACTCTCACGAACAGGTAAGAAATGGGCTACCTTGGAAAGACGATCGACCACGACGAAGATAGCATTATTCCCTTTCTTGGTCCTGGGAAAACCGGTAATGAAATCCATACCAATTTTATCCCATTTCCATTCAGGAATGGCTAGGGGTTGAAGGGTGCCAGCAGGTCGTTGATGCTCTGCTTTTACACGACGGCAGACGTCGCAATTAGCAATATATTGAGCAATTTATCTCTTCATCCTAGTCCACCAGAACCTCTGGCGTAGGTCCTGATACATCTTAGTACTACTGGGATGAATGGTGAGAGGAGATTCATGAGCTTCCTTAAGGATCAATCATCTCAGGTTTCGCACCTTGGGAACCACTAGTCGATTCCCGAAGTATACGACCCCTTGATCATCAATGGAGAAACAATTCGCAACTCCTTTCTTGATGTTTCTCTTGATGCGGGAAATTCCCGGATCTACCTTCTGTGCTTTGATGATCTGATCCGTAAGGGTAGGTTTCGCCACCAAGATGGAGAGAAAACCTTGAGGAACAATGTGAAGGTTAAGCTTCCGAAATTCTTCATGGAGAAGCGGTTGACTTTGTTGTAACATCAGGTTGTTACAATAAGATTTACGACTTAGCGCATCAGCCATGATGTTGGCTTTCCCTGGGGTGTAAGTTATCCCTAAGTCGAAATCTGTGATCAACTCAACCCAACGTCTTTGCCTGAGATTCAAATCCGGTTGGGTGAAGATGTACTTCAGACTTTGGTGATCAGTGAATATTTCGCAACGATTACCAAGGAGATAATGTCGCCAGGTCTTAAGTGCATAGACTACGGCTTCAAGCTCTATATCATGGGTAGGATAATTCTCCTCATGTGGGTGCAATTGCCGTGAAGCGTAAGCAATTACGTGTCGATCTTGCATTTGAATGCAACCTAGTCCTTGTCGCGAGGCGTCGCAGTAGATAACGAAGTCCTTGGAGAAGTCTGGCGGTACCAGTACGGGAGCAGAGGTCAGGCGTCTTTTCAATTCCTGAAAGCTGTGCTCACATTGTGGAGTCCACTCGAACTTTTTATCTTTCTTGAGGAGTTCGGTTAGAGGTTTAGCAACTTTGGAGAAGTTTTCGACAAAGCGACGGCAATAGCTCGTTAAGCCCAGAAAACTCCGAACTTGCTTGACCGATTCAGGTGGAGTCCAATTAAGGACGGCTTGAACTCGCTCAAGGTTAACAGCAATACCTTTACCAGATATTACATGACCCAGATAGGTCACTTCTGACAACCAGAATTCACATTTAGAAAATTTGGCATAAAGGCGATTCTCTCGAAGTTTCTTCAACACTAGCCTTAGATGTTCGGCATGTTCTTCCTCGCTCTTGGAGTAGATGAGTATATCATCGAGGTAAACCACGACGAATTTATCCAAATACTCCATGAAGATTGAGTTCATTAACCGAGAAAAAGTGGCTGGAGCGTTGGTTAACCCGAAGGACATGACGGTGTACTCGTATTGGCCATAACGAGTAACAAAGGCCGTTTTAGGAATGTCCCCGTTCCTGATTTTGATTTGATGGTAGCCCAACCTCAAATCCATTTTGGAGAAGACTGAGGATCCAGCGAGCTGATCATACAGGTCGTTGATCCAGGGGAGCGGATATTTGTTCTTGATTGTGACCAAATTGACAGGTCGATAATCTACAACCATCCGGTCCGTACCATCCTTCTTCTTGACGAAGAGGACGAGGCAAGCCCACGGAGATGAACTAGGTTGGATGAAACCCTTTTTCAAGGACTCATCGAGTTGTTTCTTAAGCTCGGCTAGTTCTAGTGGTGCCATCTTATAGGGTCTTCTAGCAATCGGGACGGTTCCTGGAATAAGGTCTATTACGAACTCAACATCCCTGTCAGGTGGAACACCTGGCAATTCCTCTGGGAAGACATCCGGGAAGTCACGGACTACCGGAACGTCCTCAAGGTCTGGCAAAGGGCTGGCGTTAAGAGAATATAACTGTCGCTTGGCTATTCGGGTCAAGACATTGACTATCTTCCCCGAAGGATGAGTGAGTTGAACAGTCCTAGAGAAGCAATCAATTTTGGCATGATGAGCTGACATCCAGTCCATACCCAAAATGATATTAATATCTGAAAATTTGAGAGCTATCAAAGATGCAAGGAAAACAAGTCTGTCGACTTGGATTTCATTTCCATAACTTACCCTGGAGGTTTGCCATCTAGAACCAGGAGTAGAAATTTCCATAGTGGATGGCATGTCACAGAATGCGGTGTTATGCAAACGAGCATAGTTCTCGGATATAAATGAATGAGAGGCTCCTGTATCGAAAAGAACAAATGCCGGGTGGCAATTAACAAGGAGCGTACCGAGAACGACGTTGGGATCCTCTTGAGCTTCTTCGACAGAGATACAGTTGACATGGCCACGTGTAGCGGTGGCCGGCTTGGCGTGGAACACTTTCCCTGTCAGCTTGCCACGGCCAACAGCTTTAGCAGGTTGGTTGGGGTTGGTCTGGGGACACTCACGCATATAGTGGCCGGTTTCCCCACACTTAAAACAAGTCATGGAACTGGTACGTGGAGGAGCACTGTTGGTTGGACCACCATAGGGCTTGGCTGATGCAGACTGTTGAACAGGGCGAGGCGCCTGGAAGGATGGCCTCGGTATGAACCTGGGTGGCAGGGCAGTGTTGGGCACCCACACGCGGCGCTTCTGAGGGCCAGCACCGGATGAGGAACGCACGTCACGGCCATGCTTGCGTGTTGCGTCATAATCAGTCTGACCAGTCTCAGCACTGATGGCCTTGTTAACAAGCTTCTGAAAAGATGTGCACTCATGCAGACGAAGGTCGCGGCGAAGCTCAGGACTAAGTCCCTTACGGAACCTTGCTTGCTTCTTGGCATCAGTAGAAACTTCCTCGGTTGCATATCGTGCGAGGTTACCAAACTCCCTGCTGTAAGCATCCACAGAGAGTCGGCCTTGAGTGAAACTGCAAAATTCCTCACGTTTATGGTCCATGAGACCCTCCGGAATGTGATGTTCACGGAAAGCCTCGCTGAATTCAAGCCAAGTAGTAACATGGCCCGCTGGGCGCATAGCTCCATAATTTTCCCACCATAGACTGGCGGGGCCTTCAAGATGATATGCAGCAAAGGTGACCTTGTCAGCCTCAGCTACTAGCGCAGAACGCAGTTTGTGAGAAATACTACGAAGCCAGTCATCAGCGTCGAGAGGCTCGACGGAGTGGTGGAACGTGGGTGGATGTAACTTGATGAAATCACTGAGTGACACCAAGTTATTTCTCTGATGGTGTGCGGTGTTCTGCTCAATACGCTCCAACAAACGGTTGGTCTCCCGCTTGTTTCTCTCAGCTTCCAGCATAACCTCGGATAGGGAAGGAGGATGAGGCAGATTTGCATTCCTGACTTCACTGCCTTCGGCCGGCTCTTGAGGAGCGGGGTTATTGCGCGTGTTGACCATCCTAGGTAAACAAGACAATGATTTAGTCAGAATGATGAGATTCCGACATAGAATACAGAATGTAAGGAATAACTCGGAATGCAAGATGATCATCCGTATGACATGGTAGATACAAAAACTGCTTCTTTATTCCATCGTCATACACACCATACAAGGTTTAGTACAAGACCAAACAAGGTACTATTACGGTGAAAAGAGGATTACATCTCATCGGAGGCATCCCAAGCTCCTATACATTATTTTTCTACACCTCCGGAAGCGGTACAAACTAGGTCATATCCCACGAGTCACGCAGGACGATAGACGACACAGCTAGTACGAACTAGTGATACTACCACTAACTCAGACCGATCCGTAGTAGTCCTCGTAGATGTCACCTCCATAGCCTGGAAGCTCAACATGATCTTCCGGAAACAGACGATCTCGCGGAGCTTGTGGACCATAGGGGCTAGGATGAGGTCTTGGACCAACAGACGGTGGCCTGCGGGGACCACGAGGTGGGGTGATGCCTCCTACATCACGCCAACCCATCACGTCTGGCAGAGCAGATCTCACAGGATAGAGATCGCGCATATCCGAATATCCAGCTTGCACCGCCGGTGCAAACCGAGTCAACGTGGCCCAATGGTCAGCACGGGTATTGAAAAGCTCTAGCCTCAAGGCCCGATTTTCACGGTCCTTATCCTCGAGCATCTCAGCAGTGCTGCGAGTCCGTGAATCCTCCTGAGTGGGGTCAGCATAGATAGCCTGGAGATACCCTTGTGCTCCCGGAAGTGATCCTGGCATATACCGGAAATCAGTGTCCCGAAATAGGCCAGACCTGACTCGCATGATGGTCATCATAGAGTAGGCGGCGTCCTGCATGGCCATCTCAATAGTAACCCCGAGTCCATAGGAGCAGTGAAGGGGCTCGATGGATCCAGGATAAGATGGAAATATCCTGACAGTGCAGAGATACTGGCTTTGATTAAAGTCTCGAAATTCCTCTTCGACCGTGTACTCAGGATACCAACGTTATCCAGCCTCAGTCATTACCCTGACCAACATGGCAGTATGGCCGGGTACATCTAGGCATCGAGTCAGGCGAACCACTTGATTGAGGTCGCGAGTGGCCATCTGAAAGCACAACCATAATGCAAAGGCATTAGAATTTCGAGCAAAATTTCGGCAGCACAACGGTTGTAAATGCTCAAGAAGGATTTTGAGACATTTGACAAAGGATTCCATACACACTCAACAACATCATATCAAGTTCTGAGTCCATCCTAGCAACATAATGTGGCAGTAGAACTGAACTAGGCTTGTATCCAACCAACCTATAAGGTACTACTGATTAGTAACACGTGAACCTGATAGAGAGAAAGATCCTAATTCCTTAACCCCCGATGGAAGAATAGACTGACTCAGATCAGAATGTCATAAGATAAAGGAGTAAAAAGAGCCTTACGTTCCAACCCACAAACAATTCCCCTACATATAACTAAAGAATTTCTAGACTCAACATCGACCAGTTTGGCTTGGAGAACCTACAGGCAGTCCGGCTCTGATACCAACGCTGTCAGGACCCCGACTCTATGCCACATAGATCTAGCATGTAACACCTCATATCACTTTGCGGCCTCACGCACGGTATTCCCATGGGTGTGGTCTTACCTTTGCCCGGGACCGTTTGTGCCTTTTGGCACACGTATATGATAGTGTCGCTAGCATCCATATGATAAGGAGCCCGGGCTGACATGGCTAGTCGTAAATCCAAAGTGGCACAGACTTACAGGGACAGGCATCCATGACCCAGCAACGAACGTGTCGGTCATCAGCAAGTGGGTCCGGGCTGTAGCACTGGGCTAGCAGGACTCCGGTAAACCGGGCTGTAGCGGGCTAACAGGACTCCGGTACTCAATGCGTGACATTTCCCCGAAGGGACAGACACAGGAACGAAGAAGGACACATGCCGGCCAGCCTAAGTGTTCCAGAGCAGTAGCAAGCTACCATGGCTCAGTGGTAACACTAGGAGACATTTCCCAGTAAGAGAGGCTACTAAAGATAAACAACTAGATAGTCAGATCCCACACATACCAAGCATTTCAATCATACACACAATATGCTCGATATGTGCAAATACAGCAAGGCATCACAACATGACTCTACGACACAAGTACTTTATTTAAGGCTCAGAGAGCCATACATAACATACACATAGGTACGGGTCACACGACCCAACATTCAAGTCATACAGTCATACAAACCAGCAGCGGAAGTAACTTGTCTGAGTAGAGACAACTAGTAAAATAAAAGAGGCTTGGGAAGCCTAGCTATACTACGTGGTCCTTCACAAGCTCAGGATCACCACCTGGGCCTTAGCCTACTCATTGATGTCAACGTCTACGAAGAACCCATCAGAAGGGGTTGCAGCGTCTTCTGTAAAATGTAAATTATAGCAACATGAGTACAAAGGTACTCAGCAAGACTTACATCAGATCCTACATACATGCACATTATCAAGAAGGGTTGGTGGAGTTATTGCAGCAAGCCAGCTCTGACTCTTGGCTAGGCTATCCTACGAGACTTCAACTTGAAATGGTTTTGCGCACACGAGTCCACTACTCACCACTTCAATACACTACCGAGGATCCACCTCCGTCTTCCTACGGAAGAGCCATCCTCGGCACTCAGACTTATCTTGAGGCTTTTAGTAGTTTCCATTTACTTGTCTATGAGCTGTATAGGCAACCAAGTAGTCCTTTACCGCGGACGCGGCTATTCGAATAGATTATGTTAACCCTGCAGGGGTGTACTTCTTCATACACGCTCTCACCACTTACCGTCGTTTACACGACATGTACTCGGCAACCTTCAAGCGGAAGCCCAACGTGGGTGTCGGCCACGACCTACCTAATCACCTAAGTCTCCAATCCAGGTTTATCGCCTTTCCAGGTTCCATCCGCAGGGAGTCCGCCGAGGTTTCCCATACGGCCCCGAACGATGTGTACAGGGGTCCGTGACACCTAACGGGTGCCCGGTATCCCCGGCCACGTACCTACCGCATCACAGCCCACCCCTACGGTCAGCGCTGTCCACGGCCTCCAGTAGGCTACAAACACCAGAAACTACTTGCAACTCCTGGACGGAGAACTAGGGTGAATAAGAAGCCGAGAGGGTCCATTGGTTTCGGGCCCAATGCATGGTAGTAGTTGATTCTTAAATCACACATACAGATCTCAATGCTTAAGGTCGGCTTCAATGAAACAACCCACCATGTACTCCTACATGGCCTCTCATCGATACCTTTACCAAATCGTGTTCACCACACCACTCTCATTACCGACATAATCATTTCACTCTAGCCCATCACCCAGATGAACCAGACCTGACACGACTCTAAGCATAGCAGGCATAGCAAGGTAGGAACAACACATATATATGGCTCAATCAACTCCTACACATGCTGGTGGGTTTCATCTAGTTACTGTGGCAATGACAGGTCATGCAGAGGAAGTGGGTTCAACTACCGTAGCACACAGCAGTTTGAAACGCGTTGTCTTAATGCAGTAAAAGAGAGCAGGAGCGAGAACATGGGATTGTATCGATATGATCAAATGGTTGGTTGCTTGCCTGATGGTTCGATGCACTGATACGGTTCTTCGTTAGGGTAATCACGGTACTCCTCGGAGGCAGAACCTGCCGCAAGAACACCGATACACAACCATCACCAAACAATGTGCAACAATATGATGCATGCATGAAACATGGCAATATGAGTGTGTTGGGCTAATGCAACTAAGACCAGAAGGGTTTGAACCAATTTGAACCAAAGATTCAAATTTCAAACTCATACATGGCCCTTTAAAGTGTTTTACATTGTTCTACATTAAACATCAAGTTAACTTGTTTCATCATGCATGAAAGTAGTACAGATGGATAGATTGGATTTTTCTGATCATTTTTCATATATAACTTGTCTGATTTGGAGTTACAGATTAAAAGTTATGAATTTTTGAAGTTTAAACTATATTCTGGAATTTCCTATATTAGATTAAATCCAGAAAATCAATTACTACGTCAGCCTGACGTCAGTGTGACATCAGCAGGTCAACGGGACACGGTCCGGGTCAAGCCTGACAGTGGGTCCCGCGTGTCAGTGTGATTAGTTAAACTAAAAATAATTAAACTAATCCTAATTAGTTAACAGGGCTGGGCCCCACCTGTCATTGACTCAGGAGAGTCAACCAGGGCCCACCCGTGGTCAAACCCGGGTCGGCTGCACCGGCGTTTAGCCGCCGGCGAGCCCGACGCGGCGGCGGAAGTGGTTTTGGCCGTTTCGGCCACCAAATGGGTCGCAGAGACCATCGGAGTGGAGCTGAGGACGAGCCGCAGCTCTTGGTGGAGTCCGTTGGGGTCGGGGTGGCCGGAGTTGGCGCCGGCGACGACTTTGGCGGCCACCGGGGTTCGGCCGAAGTCGAACTTGACGCAAGAGGGGTCGGTGAGGTGCGGGGAGTAGCTAGTTAGGTGCTACGTGACGCGGTGAGCATGATGGACACCGTGGAGTGGCCGAAGGGTGACCGGGAGCACGTCGGCGACGAGCTCCGCGGCGGTGGGTGCGGTTGAGCTCCGGGAGGTCGCTACACGGCTCGGGAGCAAGAAAAGAAGGGAGGGGAAGATGGCTAAGCTCACGGCGAGTTCGACGAAGCCCTTGGTGCGGTCGGGGACGGACCGGAGCGACGACGGTGTTGAAGGGGATCTTCGGCGACGGCGGTTCGGTCGAGGTCGATGCGGTGGGCTCGGGCCTTGCGAGCACTCGGGGCTCGGCTTGCTCGAAGGAGAGGAGGGTAGCGGAGCTCCTGGACACGGCGGCACGGCGTGGGGTCGACGGAGGGCGTGGCTACGGCGAGGGGGTGGCGGCGATGGCGTCGGCCATGGCGGGGGAGCGCGTGAGAGAGGGGTTGGGGGAGAATGGAGGTGTCCTGCGGGTTCACGGCGCTGCGTGGAGCTCATCCATCCAGCCCTGAGGCGAGGAGGTGGAGCAGGGCGGCAGCCAGCTGCGTGGCGCGCGCTGCGGTCGCCGTCGGGCACCTGCCTGCCTGCCTGGCCGGCAAGCAGCTCGCTGGAGCGGTGCTGGGCTGGGCCGGCAGGTGGGCCGGGTGCTGGGCGCCAGGTAATGTTTTTCTATTTTTTTTTCTGTTTTCTATTTTTTAATACTTCTGCAACTTTGTTGAATTAATAAAAATACTTAGGCAACTCCTAAAATCACCAAACTACTCCTGGTCCATAGTTGGATTATTTCCAACATGAAACATTTTAGTTTGGAGATATTTGAGCATTTGAATATTTTATGTAATTTTAAATGCCCAAATTCAAATATCTATGATTTAATTCAAAGACCCTAAGATGACCTAGGAAAATGTGCATCACTTTTGGCAGAGGTTCTGAACCAAGACAAAAATGATGGGCATTTTAGAAGGGCATTTCAGGTTCATTGAAAAAGTTTTTTAGTAAACCCTAGTTGGTTTCAGAGGGGGCTGGGGGTTCTGTCATCCCCATTTCAGGTTTCTGATGAAAGAATAAACATGATGCAACACTCTAATGCATGAACTAGCTAGGGTGTGACACCTGCGGCTGCAACGACCTTAGAGCCGAAGCAGATCGAGCCATCCGAGGCCGCAGAGTCCACGGCGTTGGAGCCGCACATGGACTCGATGCCCTGCAATATTCGCTTTAACGGAACTTCGGACTCGTCTGCGGCTATAAGTTTCAGACTGTGTATGCCTGGGGACACCGAGCTAGATAGGTTATCGATCTTCAAGTTCAGCGCTGCTGATGTTTTCCAGCACTCACCTTTGGGTGACATGCTAGAATCTTTAAAGAATCTGTCCTTGGAGAAGGACTCGCAGCCGAACTATGTCCAGTTCGAGCTAGAGACGGATGATGAGGAATTTTTCTTCCCATCCGCCACCCACTTCATAGCCACCGTGTCACATCCCTAGTTCTGGTATGACCTAGACTAGCTAGTCATGTGTGCATCATGTTTAAATTTCAATGAATTTGAAATGGGCACATGTGAAAGCCTCAGAAATCATTTCTAAAAATGATCAACATTAAAAATTGCTTCAAATAAACCCAAGAAAATGATCCTGTTAAGCTATAAAAATATTGGGAAGAGGTAAAATTCAAACCAATATTTTTGAAGTTTCAAAAATGTTTATTTTGGACATTTGAGTGAATTCAATAATTAATTGCATTGGATTTATATTTTTTATATATTAAATATAACTCCAATAATTCTGAAAGTTTGTGAGTGGCTTTGAATACTTTGTATGAAACCACATAAATATTTTCAGAAGCTACAAAAATGATTTGGGTTAGAAACTAAATCAAAACAGAGTTAAAGAAAATAGAAAACTTAAAGAATTAGAAATAGAGAGAGAGAGAGAGAGAGAAAAGCCACCTGGGCTTCTTACCTGCACCAGAGCCGTCCCAGCTCCTATTCTGGCCCAGCCCACCAGGGGCTCCCCGGTCTTCTTCCTCCTTTGACAGAAGAACATCGCGCGTGTGGCCGTCGCGCGCGAGCACACGCCGCGCCACCTCCTGCTTGCCGCCGAGCTTCTGGACGCCCTGGACGCCGACACGCACCCCCCTGGAACCCTATCACTCTCTCCCGTGCTTCTCCCCTCCACTTCTCTCTCTCCCTCTCACGCACGAGCGCAACCGTCGTCGCCGCTCGTCGTTGCCGCGACCACCGCCTCCTCCTCGCCCCCTGTCCCGTCCATGAGCCCCGCCACCGTTGCCTACGCCTCCCAGTCGAGCCACGTGACGCGAGAAGCCCTGGAAAGCCGCATCACCGTTGACTTCACCTCCGGCCGCCGGAGATCGCCTTCGCTACCCCGTTGACCTCAGCGCGTCCTCGAGCCCGCTAAGAATCTAGTCACACCTGCCGTGAGCTCCTGCTCCTGCTTCCCCTCTCCATTTTCCCCTACAACTGAACGTGCCGCCGCCCGTGCTCGTCGTCGGTGATGCTCTGGTGACCATTTGGTCTCGGGCATGCACCCATCGTACCTGCACACCACGTAGACATCGTAGGTGCTAAACGAACATCGCCACGGCCACCGCAACCGCGTCCCCGCTCACTATCGACTCCGGCCGCCGCAAACCTCGTCGCTAGCGCTGCTCCAGCCACTCCCGGCCGTGCCACCACCACGGTTTGATGCGGACAAGCGTCCGCATCCCGTAGCTGTGCTCCGCGTGCCAAACGGCGCTCTTTAGGCGAATCCCGCAGTGCACCGCCGCGTCTGGACTCGCCGATAACGCCGGCGACGGCTGACCCATTGACCGGCGTGGGTTGACCCCACTGCCCAGATTGACCTCCCCCTTTCTCTCACTAGCTTGTGGGCCCCACCCGACTAACTACTCTAGTTAGCACTAATTAACTAGTTAGGTTAGTTACTATAGTCACTAACTAGTGGGCCCTACTACAAGCACTAGTACAAATCACAGCATATTGCCATGTCAAGATCATGCATCATATTGTCGCATTGCATTGATTGTGTTCTTTTTGTGTTGCCGGTGTTTGTCCCCTCTAAGTAGACATGGTTTCGACAATGAGTTCGATGACACGATGAAGAGTTATACTATCCTCAGAAGTGTCGGGCAAGCAAAACCCCCCTTGTTCATTCTGATACAATCCCACTCTCTCGCTCCTACCCTCATTTACTACATTAGGACAACAACGATTCAACTGTTACATGCTGCGATAGTTGAACCCCTTTCCTCTACATAACCTGTCATTGCCACAGTAAATAGATGAAATCCACTAGCATGAGTAGGAGTTGTTTGAGCCCTGATGTGCCTACTCATTCATGCTTGTTTGTCATGCCTACTATTGCTTAGAGTTGTGTCAGGTCCGATTCATCAGGGATGAATTGGAAAGTTGTGAACATGTCCTACTGTGTGTGAGCTAAGTGTATTGAACACGATTTGGTAAAGGTATCGATGAGAGGCCATGTAGGAGTACATGGTGGGTTGTTTCATTGGATCCGTCCTTAAGCACCGAGATCTGTATGTGTGATTTAAGAACCAGCTACTACCACGCATTTGGCCTGAAACCAATGGACACACTCGGCTTCTTAACCACCCCTGTCCTCTGTCCAAGAGTTGTAATTAGTTTCTGGTGTTTATAGGATATGTGTTGGGAGCCGTGCGTAGCGCTGACCCTAGGGGTGGGCTATGATGCGGTAGATACACCGTGGCACGGTGTACCGGGTCGCCCGTTTGGTGTCTCAGGAACACTGTACACATCATTCAGGGCCGTATGTGGAAACCTAGGCTGGACTCCTTGCGGATGGAACTTGGATAGGCGATGAACCTGGACTAGAGACTTGAGTGTTTAGGTAGGCCGTGGCCGACACCCTCACTGGGCTTCCACTTGAAGGTTGCCGAGTACATGTCATGTAAACGGCGGTAAGTGGAGAGAGCGTGTGTGAAGAAGTACACCCCTGCAGGGTTAACATCATCTATTCGAATAGCCGTGTCCGCGGTAAAGAAATACTTGGTTGCCTGTACAGTTCATAGACAAGAGAAAGTGGATACCCTAAAATGCGCAAGATAAGCGCGAGTGTTATGGATGGCGTTCTCGTAGGGAGACGGGAGCGGATCCATAGTGGTGTATTGGTATGGTGAACATGTGGACTCGTGGGCGCCACCTCAAAAGAGATACTTGCAGTAGTAGTTCAGGTTAGCCACTGAGTCAAAGCTGGCTTGCTGCAGTTAAACCCCACCACCGTTTTGTTGATCATGATGCATATGTAGTTAGTTCTGATGTAAGTCTTGCTGGGTACATTTGTACTCACGTTTGCTTAATTTATGTTTTGCAGAGAGACTTCAGTCTCGCTAGTAGTTCCATGTGGACTTCGACGTTTAGCTTGATACCTCAGCTATGATCTTGTGCCCTCGGCAGGATCTGACAGATAGTCAGGCTTCTCAGCCTTTTTCATTTATAGATGTCTGTACTCAGACATGATTAAGATTCCGCTTGTGCTTTTGCTTGTAAGACTTGATTGCAGGGTCATGAGACCCATGTTTGTAATATCTTGGCTCCTCGAGCATATTGTGTGTATGATTGAAATGCTTGGTATGTGTGGGATCCGACAACCTAGTTGTTTATCCTTGGTAGCCTCTCTTATGGGGAAATGTAGTCTAGTGCTTCCACTGAGCCGTGGTAGTCTTCTTCAGCCCGGTTTACCGGAGTCCTGCTAGCACAGTACTACTGCTCCGGAACACTTAGAGTGGACGGCATGTGATTCACTTTGTTCCTGTGTCTGTCCCTTCAGGGAAATGTCACACGGTGACTTCTAGTGTCTTGCTAGCCTGCTACAGCCCAGGTTGCCGGAGTCCTGTTAGCCCAGTTGCTACAGCCCGGATTGACATGCTAATGACCGACATGTTCGATGTTGTTTCATGTATGCATGTTCCCGTCAGTTAGTGCCACTTTGGGTTCCCGACTAGTCATGTCGGCCCATGTTTGTTGTCATATGGATGCTAGCGACACTATCATATACGTGAGCCAAAAGGCGCAAACGGTCCCGGGCCAGGTAAGGTGGCACCCGTGGGAATACCGTGCGTGAAGCCACAAAGTGATACGAAGTGTTCCATGCTAGATCAGTGTGACTTAGGATCGGGGTCCTAATAGCTTTGGTATCAGAGACTGACTGCCTGTAGGATTACCAAGCCAAACCGGTCGAAGTTGTGTCTAGAAATGCTTTAGTTATGCAAGGGAATTGATTGTGGAAGGGAACGTAAGGCTCTTTTTACTCCTTTACCTTATGCCTTTTGATCTGAGTCAACCTCTTCTCTTCTACGGGGATTAAGAACTAGGCTTCTCATCTTTCTATCAGGATCACGTGTTACTAATCCATAGACTCCTAGGATTGTTGGTCTCAAGCCTCAGTTCAGTTTCTACTACTTCCATGTGTTGACAGTTAATCTCGGAACCTTGATATTGTTATTCTGAGTGGTTATGCCACCATTTTTGCAGAATGTCTCAAATCTTTTTGAGCATTTATAGCCGTTATGCTGTCTGAGTCATCCCAGGTTTCTAAATAGTCTGATGCATTTGCAAATTTCTTCCTACCGTTCCGAAGTTACTTTGTGCCAGATCAACCACACTAATTATTGTGTTGAGGTACTTTACTGCCTCGACATTTATGTTGGAGGTATTATTATGACCCTAGGTGTCTAGAGTATCACCTAGTAATCTAGCCATGTTTTGTGTTCCCAGTGTGATCATTCTGGCCATCATTCTCGAAAGCATCCCGTGATGCCATTTAGTATGTAGGTATTCTATTTCTGGGTTCTTGAACCCAAGATTCACACTACTTACTTCATGTTGATAGTGTTTGCTCGTTCCTTTAGGTTATTAGTAACCTTTGCATTAGTCCTCGAGGTCCGTCGTATTTCCTTCTTCCAAATACTATGAACCACTTAAGGCAGAAGTTTGTTGGATCAAAGGATCACAATAGGAGTGCTCTCGATGAGTTCTCCATTCATAATTGTGACTCTGCCAGTTCTACCTTCTCTGCATGGGTTATTCGGAAGAAACCTATTGAACTTGGTTCGACATATTAATCTATGCATCCACAACTCAGAAAGATATATGTCCCTCGAGTTGTCCGTCTTCATTTGTATTCCGACCATCGTCTATCAATTGATAGTCAGGAGTAATTGTGCATCCGTGTTATTGATGCTTATTATTCTTATGGTCCGTCAAGCCATTCTATTCTGGAATGACTAGGAGAAACAACCTCCAGTACCTTGTCCATTTCTACGATTTGGTCAAAGCAGTCTTATTCCGCGGATCAAATGCAATCAAGCTTTTGGTCTGTTCTACCCTGATGCATTACCCACTTTATGTCAGGAATGTCATGAGAATTGCAACTTCTCTTATGAATTGTTGATGTAGTGATACTTCTCACCATCATTTTTCATTTCCTCGGTTTCGTGTTGTCGCAACCGGAATGCCGACAAGGGAATCATGGTGTGTGAAATCAATACTCCTAGCAACTGTGTTGCTTGGTAGTTAATGGACAACATTCTCATTCTTAGCATGTTGGTTATTGAGTCATCATCGTAAGAATGATCGTGCTACCTAATCCATATTTCCTGGTGCACTCTCCGATCAATGAGTTAGGATTGTGTCAATCTCTCTCTCTCTTTTGATCATATCATCTTGTTTCCAAAGCAAGATTGCTCCCGAGCTTAATAACATATCGGTGGTTCGTGATTTTCCGAATGTCTTCTCGGAAGTGTTACCAGGTTGTCACCTGACTGCTATGTTGAGTTCGTGATCAAGTTGGTTTCTTGTAACCACCCCTCCTCCAAGAATTTGTGTTGGATACCCCGTGAGCTAGTTGGTTAAGCCAGACAACAACTTGGAGAGTTGGAAGATAATAGCTCGTCTGACTTAGTTCATGTTAAAGGATATCTATTTGTGTGTGTGTGTGTGTTGAAGAAGGATGATATCTTCATCGATTGGTCCTCATGATCAGTTATTGGATCTATTGTCTTGTTCAAACTTTGATTTGAGTGTGGGCTATCCTCAAATCAAATCAGAACCAACGATGTTCGTAATGTTGTCTTACCCATGGTTGATCCCTCAGGCATACACCATTACATCGTTTGGTCTGACCAATGCTATCGCCGTGTTCACTTAATTGTGGAATTCCATCTATATGGAAGCCTGGATGGTTTGTTGTTGAGCCCATCGACAACATCCTTATCTTCTCCATGTTTTTGTCGGACATCAAGCTAGTGTTGGAAACTTGTGTAAGCATTTCTGCGTGTTTCGTTCATGAAGCATATGTTTGGATGAAAGAAGTGACTACCTCCGATTCATGTGCATTTGGTGAAAGTTGCCGCCGTGAATTCGAGAAAGTTAGTTTTACTTCCTCTGGAATCATCCCAAGTCAATCATGCACATGTGTGATGTATTCTATGGTTTGGAGAGTTGCAACCTTCATTCGATATGTATCCCTAGCACACCAAGCCACTGATTGACTTGTTCAAGGCAAAGAAGTCTAGCGCGTGTAAAGACTTCGAAATCCTTGATGATGGATCCTAGCCTGAACTTGATAGTGTTATATTATAAGACTACTGTGTGGTCATTCTTGTCTTGGACAACATGCTTACATGTATGTAGCAGAACCAGCTAGTGTTTTGGAGCTTGCTATTTTAGTTCATTTCCCAAAAATTTTGCAACGTCATCTCGTAGATTTGTGTTGCAAACTTTCATTTCTCTTTCTAGACCAATGAGTCTAGACTATCCTGACACCAACTAGATCTGAATCTCAGGCTGGTGTGATGGTTGGAACGTTTCCCAAGAACAATAATATTGGTCTCTTTGTAACCTGGTAAAGTGGATGTCTTGGCCAACACACCCAGCCGAAAGACCCATTATTGTAGTATCTTGATTGAGAAAATTGGCCACCTCCCCATAATGATCTTGTAGAATTTATTCCAGTAGTCATTCCTTATGGATTCTTGCTCTCCCAAAGTCCGACCTTCTACCTGATGTTCTAGATACCAAGCCATATAAATAAATGGGCTATGCTAGCACATCAAGGAGAACATTAGAAGAAGAGTGCCAAATGTCTCTCGGTCAATCATTAGATTTTGTTTCCTTGGCCTCGCTAAGGAGAAATCTGAGAAGGTGTTATCTCCCTTTGCATCTTCTTTGTCCATCACTATTCATCATGGCAGTATGTTGTGTTGCTAGGATCCTTTACACGGATACTGGTAAAACTTGTTGAATATGGAAATGCTTAAGTTCTTGAGAGCATGCGCAATCACTAGGATTTATCGTCGGCATTAATTGGGTTCCACTCTTAGTTTCTTTGATTATGCCATAACCTTTCAAATAGTGGAATCACTCTCTACTGTTGAGTTTCTCCCAATTACTAGAATCATTCCCAGCATTAGCATTTTGATCCTAGCTTGCAGCGCCATTGTGCCATTCAACCTTGGACTACCCTTCTCGGTAATTTCTGGTCAGGATCACCTTCAAAAGTCGTCCTACCATGGGTCCCATCCATTACCGATGATAAGCAAAAATTATCCATTGTGTTGTCTTCAACAAGGTAGTCCACATCATCCATCCTAGTCTGAGTATGTCAATTCTTCGAACTCTCCGAAACAATCAATTATTATTTTCCCTACGCTGGTATGAAAAGTTTCAATGATGTAGATATCAAAAGTAATTCTTTTAACCACTTAAGGGAATAATTCTACGAGTCACCTTCCCCAAGGTGTCCCGTTATGGAATCATTGCAATTATCTCCTCGCTACTTGACCCCATTGAATCCCTTCATCTGTGGAATTCTTCTCATGCGTGGAATTGTTGCCTACCAAATTGAACCCCTTCATCTGTTCTTCCATCCCTTCTGAGGTGTGTTTGAATGTGTCAGCTTGAGAGATGTTGCCATGTTTCATATTGTGAGTTGATCCTGAGTTGTTCGATCTTCGAGAAGATCGACCCTTCTAGAGTTTCCTTTTCCTCTCGTTGCCATGTTGACCGGAGTTCTCAGAGAAAGATGACGAGACAAAGATGGTGACGAATCAACGTTCTTACAAAGTGCAACCTGAATTGTGAAAACTGTGTTAGTTTGCGTTTCCCCTTCATCTTACCCTAAGCTTGAATCTCGGGACGAGATTCTTGTTTAGTAGGGGTGAGTTGTCACATCCCTAGTTCTGGTATGACCTAGACTAGCTAGTCATGTGTGCATGATGTTTAAAATGCAATGAATTTGAAATGGGGACATGTGAAAGCCTCAGAAATCATTTCTAAAAATTGGCAAGAGTTAAATTCAAATAAATATTTTTGAAGTTTCAGAAATTTTTATTTTGGACATTTGAGTGAATTCAATAGTTAATTGCATTGGCTTTATATTTGTTATATATTAAATATAACTCCAATAATTTTGAAAGTTTGTGAGTGGCTTTGAATACTTTGTATGAAGCCACATAAATATTTTCAAAATCTACAAAAATGATTTGGATTAGAAACTAAATCAAAACAGAGTTAAAGAAAATAGAAAACTTAAATAATTAGAAAGAGAGAGAGAGAGAGAGAGAGAGAGAGAGAGAAAGAGAGAGAGAGAGAAGACACTTGGGCTTCTTACTTGCAGCAGAGCCGACCCAGCTCCTGTTCTGCCCCAGGCCACTAGGGCCTCCCCGGTCTTCTTTCTCCTTTGACAAAAGGACAGCGCGCGCGCGGCCGCCGCGCGCGAGCACACGCCCCGCCACCTCCTGTTTGCCGCCGAGCTTCTGGACGCCCAGGACACCGACACGCACCCCTGGAACCCTCTCACTCTCCCACGTGCTTCTGCCCTCCTCTGCTCTCTCTCCCTCTCGCGCCCGAGCGCAACCGTAATCGCCGCTCATCGTTGCCGCGACCACCGCCTCCTCCTCGCCCCCTGTCCTGTCCACGAGCTCGCCACCATCGCCTACGCCTCCCCATCGAGCCATGTGATACGAGAAGCCTTGGAAAGCCGCCATCGCCGTCGACTTCACCTCCGGCCGCCGGAGATCGCCTACGCTGCCCCGTCGACCTCAGCGCGTCCCCGACTGATGCTGTTTTCAGCAGAATTACCATGGTGTTATTTATGTGCAGAAACAAACGTTCTCAGAATGACCTGAAACTTCACGGAGCAACTTTTTGGAAAATATAAGAAATACCTGCAAAACATGAAGGCCAGGGGGCCACCACCTATCCACGAGGGTGGGGTGCGCGCCTGCCCCCCTAGGGCGCGCCCCCCTACCTCATGGGCACCCTAGAGCTCCTCCGACTCCAACTCCAACTCTATATATTATGTCTCGGGGAGAGAAAAATCGAAGAGAAGGATTCATTGCGTTTTACGATACGGAGCCGCCGCCAGGCCCTAAAACCTCTCGGGAGGGCTGATCTGGAGTCCGTCCGGGGCTCCGGAGAGGGGAATCCGTCACCATCGTCATCATCAACCATCCTCCATCACCAATTTCATGATGCTCACGGCCATGCGTGAGTAATTCCATCATAGGCTTGCTGGACGGTGATGCGTTGGATGAGATTTATCATGTAATCGAGTTAGTTTTGTTAGGGTTTGATCCCTAGTATCCACTATGTTCTGAGATTGATGTTGCTATGACTTTGCTATGCTTAATGCTTGTCACTGGGGCCCGAGTGCCATGATTTAAGATCTGGACCTATTATGTTTTCATCAATATATGAGAGTTCTTTATCCTATCTTGCAAGTCTATAGTCACCTATTATGTGTTATGATCCATTAACCCCGAAGTGACAATAATCGGGATACTTACCAGTGATGACCATAGTTTGAGGAGTTCATGTATTCACTATGTGTTAATGCTTTGTTCCGGTACTCTATTAAAAGGAGGCCTTAATATCCCTTAGTTTCCATAAGGACCCCGCTGCCACGGGAGGGTAGGACAAAAGATGTCATGCAAGTTCTTTTCTATAAGCACGTATGACTATATTCAGAATACATGCCTACATTACATTGATGAACTGGAGATAGTTCTATGTCACCCTAGGTTATGACTGTTGCATGATTAACTGCATCTGGCATAATTCTCCATCACCGATCCATTTCCTATGACCTTTCCATATATTGTTCTTCGCTTATTTACTTTCCCGTTGCTATTGCTATCATCACTACAAAATACCAAAAACATCACTTTTGCTACCGTTACCTTTTCCTACCGTTACCACTACTATCATATTACTTTGCTACTAAATACTTTGCTATAGATATTAAGTTTCCAGGTGTGGTTGAATTGACAACTTAGCTGCTAATACTTGAGAGTATTCTTTGGCTCCCCTTGTGTCGAATCAATAAATTTGGGTTGAATACTTTACCCTCGAAAACTGTTGTGATCCCCTATACTTGTGGGTTATCAGTAGCCGGTGATGCTCTGGTGACCATTTGGTGCCGGGCATGCGCCCATCATACCCACCGCACCACGTAGACATCGTAGGTGCTAAACGCACATCACCACGGCCACCGCAACCGCGTCCCCGCTCGCTGCCGACTCAGGCCGCTGCAAACCTCGTCGCCGGCGCCGCTCCGGCCACTCCCCGGCCACGCCACCACCATGGTTGGATTCGGACAAGCGTCCGCATCCCGTAGATGTGCTCCGCGCGCCAAACGGCACTCTGTAGGCGAATCCCACAGCGCACCACCGTGCCTGGACTCGCCAGCGGCTAAATGCCAGTGACTGATGACCCGTTGACCAGCGTGGGTTGACCCCACTGACCAGTTTGACCTCCCCCTCTCTCACTGACTTGCGGGCCCCGCCCGGCTAATTACTCTAGTTAGCACTAATTAACTAGTTAGGTTAGTTACTACAGTCACTGACTAGTGGGCCCTGCCCAGTTAGTTAGGGCTAAGTAACTTAGTTAGTTGACTGGGTCACTGACCAGTGGGTCCCACTGGTCAGGTTTGACCTGGTCGACGCCTGTTGACTGCTGACATCACCCTGACATAGTGCTGACGCAATAATGTAATTTCTGGATTAAAAACAATTCTAGAAATTCCTGAAATTGCTTTAAACTTCAAAAAATTCATAGTAATTCAACCATAACTCAGATGAAGATAATTTATATATGAAAATGATCAAACAAATACAATCTATCCATTTATGCTACCTTCATGCATGTTCAACCAACTTATACCCATTGTATAAGTGAAAACATGATAATGGCATTTTAAATACTTCTTATGGAGTTTGCATATGAACCCTTGGTTCATATGTACTTCATTTAAATTGTTGCTAGATGCATTAGTACAGATCACATCATATTGCCATGTCATGATCATGCATCATATTGTTGCATTGCATTGATTGTGTTCTTTCTCTGTTGCCAGTGTTTGTCCCCTCTAAGTATACGTGGTTTCGACAATGAGTTCGATGACACCAATGAAGAGTTATACTATCTTCAGAAGTGCTAGGCAAGCAAAACCCCCTTGTTCATTCCGAGACAATCCCAGTCTCTCCCTCCTGCTCTCTTTTACTGCATTAGGACAACAACGATTCAACTGCTACATGCTATGATAGGTGAACCCCTTTCCTCTGCATGACCTGTCATTGCCACAGTAAATAGATGAAACCCACTAGCATGTGTAGGAGTTGTTCGAGCCCTGATGTGCCTACTCATTCATGCTTGTTTGTCACGCCTACTATTGCTTAGAGTTGTGTCATGTATGATTTATCGGGGATGAATTTGAATGTTGTGAACATGTCCTACTGTGTGTGAGCTAAGTTTATTGAACATGATTTTGTAAAGGTATCGATGAGAGGCCATGTAGGAGTACATGGTGGGTTGTTTCATTGGAACTGTCCTTAATCACCAGATCTGTATGTGTGATTTAAGAACCAGCTACTACCATGCATTGGGCCCGAAACCAATGGACCCTCTTGGCTTCTTAACCACCCTAGTCCTCTATCCAGGAGTTGCAATTAGTTTCTGGTGTTCATAGGATATGTGTTGGCGGCCGCGCGTAGCGCTGACCCTAGGGGTCGACTATGATGCGGTAGATACACCATGGCACGGTGTACCGAGTCGCCCATTTGGTGTCTCGGGAACCCTGTGCACATAGTTTGGGGCCGTATGTGGAAACCTCGGCCAGACTCCCTGCGGATGGAACTTGGATAGGCGATGAACCTGGACTAGAGACTTGAGTGTTTAGGTAGGCTGTGGCCGACACCCTCGTTGGGCTTCCGCTTGAAGGTTGCCGAGTACATGTCGTGTAAACGGTGGTAAGCGGTGAGAGCGTGTCTGAAGAAGTACACCCCTGCAGGGTTAACATCATCTATTCGAATAGCCGCGTCTGCGTTAAAGGACTACTTGGTAGCCTGTATAGTTCATAGACAAGAGAAAGTGGATACCCTAAAATGCGCAAGATAAGAGTGAGTGCTATGGATGGCGTTCTCGTAGAGAGACGGGACCGGATCCATAGTGGTGTATTGATATGGTGAATATGTGGACTCGTGTGCACCACCTCAAAAGAGTTACTTGAAGTAGTAGTTCAGGTTAGACACTGAGTCAAAGCTGGCTTGCTGCAATTAAACGCCACCATCGTTTTCTTGATAATGATGCGTATGTAGTTAGTTCTGATGTAAGTCTTGCTGGGTACATTTGTACTCACGTTTGCTTAATTTATGTTTTGCAGAGAGACTTCAGTTTCACTAGTAGTTCCGTGTGCACTTCGACGTTTAGCTTGATACCTCATCTATGATCTTGTGCCCTTGGCAGGATCTGATAGATAGTCAGGCTTCTCAGCCTTTGTGATTTATAGATGTCTGTACTCAGACATGATTAAGCTTCCGCTTGTGCTTTTGCTTGTACTCAGACATGAATAATTACTCTGAGTCTTAGAGTCTTGTTGTGATCCCAAGTTGTATTTGCACATATCGAGCATATTGTGTGTATGATTGAAATGCTTGGTATGTGTGGGATCCGACAACCTAGTTGTTTATCCTTGGTAGCCTCTCTTATGGGGAAATGTAGTCTGGTGCTTCCACTGAGCCATGGTAGTCTGCTTCAGCCCGGTTTACCGAAGTCCTGCTAGCCGAGTACTACTGCTCTGGAACACTTAGACTGGCCAGCATGTGATTCACTTCGTTCCCGTGTCTGTCCCTTCAGGGAAATGTTACGCGGTGACTTCCGGAGTCCTGCTAGCCTGCTACAGCCCGGGTTCCCGGAGTCTTGTTATCCCAGTTGCTATTGCCCAGATTCACACGCTGATGACCGACATGTTTGATGTTGTTTCATTTATGCCTGTTCCCGTAAGTTAGTCCCACTTTGGGTACACGACTAGTCATGTCGGCCCGGGTTCGCTGTCATATGGATGCTAGCGACACTATCATATACGTGAGCCAAAAGGCGCAAACTGTCGCGGGCCAGGTAAGGTGGCACCTGTGGGAATACTGCTACGTCTTGAGCTTGCGTTGGTTTTTCCCGAAGAGGAAGGGATGATGCTGCACAGTAGCGTAAGTATTTCCCTCAGTTTTTGAAAACCAAGGTATCAATCCAGTAGGAGGCCATGCTTAAGTCCCTCGTACCTGCACAAAATGATAGCTACTCACAACCAACGCGATTAGGGGTTGTCAATCCCTTCACGGTCACTTACGAGAGTGAGATCTGATAGATATAATATTTTTGGTATTTTTGGTATAAAGATGCAAAGTAAAAAATAAAGGCAAAGTAAAAAGCAAAGCAAGATTAAAGTGATGGAGATTGATATGATGAGAATAGACCCGGGGGCCATAGGTTTCACTAGTGGCTTCTCTCAAGAGCATAAGTATTCTACGGTGGGTGAACAAATTATTGTTGAGCAATTGACAGAATTGAGCATAGTTATGAGAATATCTAGGCATGATCATGTATATAGGCATCACGTCTGTGACAAGTAGGCCGAAACGATTCTGCATCTACTACTATTACTCCACTCATCGACCGCTATCCAGCATGCATCTAGAGTATTAAGTTAAAAAAAGAGTAACACCTTAAGCAAGATGACATGATGTAGAGAGATAAATTCATGCAATATGAAATGAACCCCATCTTGTTATCATCGATGGCAACGATGCAATATTTGCCTTGCTGCCCCTTCTGTCACTGGGAAAGGACACCGCAAGATCAAACCCAAAGCTAAGCACTTCTCCCATGTCAAGAACTACCAATCTAGTCGGCGAAACCAAACGGATAATTCGAAGAGACTTGCAAAGATAACCAATCATACATACACACCGCAATTTATCGATCTCAACAAACACACCGCAAAAAGAAGATTACATCGAATAGATCTCCACGAGGGAGGGGGAGAACTTTGTATTGAGATTCAAAGAGAGAGAGAAGAAGCCATCTAGCTACTATGGACCCAAAGGTCTGAGGTAAACTACTCACACTTCATCGAAGGGTCTAGGATGATGTAGAAGCCCTCCGTGATGATGGCCCTCTTCCAGCGGAGCTCCGGAACATGCCCCAAGATGGGATCTCGTGGATACAGAAAGTTGCAGCGGTGGAATTAGGTTTTTGGCTCCTATTCTGATCGTTTGGGGGTACGTAGGTATATATAGGAGGAAGGAGTACGTCAGTGGAGCACCGAGGGGCCCACGAGGCAGGGGGGCGCGCCCTAGGGGGCGCGCCCCCCACCCTCGTGACCTCCTCTTTGATCCCTTGCAGTAGGGTCCAAGTCTCCTGGATCAAGTTCGGTGAGAAAATCACGTTCCCGAAGATTTTATTCCGTTTGGACTCCGTTTGATATTTTGTTTCTCCAAAACACTGAAATAGGCAAAAAAATAGCAATTCTGGGCTGGGCCTCTGGTTAATAGGTTAGTCCCAAAAATAATATAAAAGTGGAAAATAAAGCCCAATATAGTCCAAAACAGTAGATAATATAACATGGAGCAATAAAAAATTATAGATACATTGGAGACGTATCAGGCATCCCCAAGCTTAATTCCTGCTCGTCCTCGAGTAGGTAAATGATAAAAAGAGAACCTTTGATGTGGAGTGCTACTTGGCATAATTTCAATGTAAGTCTTCTTAATTGTGGTATGAATATTCAGATTAGACAGATTCAAGACAAAAGTTTATATTGACATAAAAATAATAATACTTCAAGCATACTAACAAAGAAATTATGTCTTCTCAAAATAACATGGCCAAAGAAAGTTATCCCTACAAAATCATATAGTCTGGCTATGCTCCATCTTCACCACACAAAGTATTAAATCATGCACAACCCTGATGACAAGCCAAGCAATTGTTTCATACTCTAACTTTTTCAAAACTTTTTCAATCTTCACGCAATACATGAGCGTGAGCCATGGATATAGCACTATAGGTGGAATAGAATGGTGGTTGTGGAGAAGACCAAAAGGAGGGGAAGATAGTATCACATCAACTAGGCATATCAATGGGCTATGGAGATGCCCATCAATACATATCAATGTGAGTGAGTAGGGATTGCCATGCAACGGATGCACTAGAGCTATAAATGTATGAAAGCTCAACAAAAGAAACTAGTGGGTGTGCATCCAACTTGCTTGCTAACGAAGACCTAGGGCAATTTGTGGAAGCCCATCATTGGAGTATACAATCCAAGTTCTATAATGTAAAATTCCCACTAGTATATGAAAGTGACAACATATGAGACTCTCTATATGAAGAACATGGTGCTACATTGAAGCACAATATATGAGACTCGCTATATCATGATGCTACTTTGAAGACAAGTGTGGAAAAAGGATAGTAGCATTGCCCCTTTTTATTTTTTTTTATTTTTTTTCTTTGGCCTTTTTTTTATTTTGGACAATGCTCTATTAAAATATAATCATCACACTTCTATTTATTTACAACTCAATGATTACAACTCGATACTAAAACAAAGTATGACTCTATATGGATGCCTCCGGCGGTGTACCAGGATATGCAATGAATCAAAAGTGACAAGTATGAAAAATTATGAACTGTGGCTTTGCCACAAATACTATGTCAACTACATGAGCATGCTAAGCAATCTGACAATGATGAAGGTGTCATGATGAACTAGATGGTGGAAAGTTGCATGGCAATATATCTCGGAATGGCTATGGAAATGCCATAATAGGTACGTATGGTGGCTGTTTTGAGGAAGGTATATGGTAGGTGTATGATGCTGGCGAAAGGTGCGCGGTATTAGAGAGGATAGAAAAGGTGGAAGGGTGAGAGTGCGTATGATCCATGGACTCAACATTAGTCATAAAGAACTCATATACTTATTGCACAAATCTAGAAGTTATCAAAGCAAAGTACTACGCGCATGCTCCTAGGGGGGATAGATTGGTAGGAAAAGACCATCGCTCATCCCCGACCGCCACTCATAAGGAAGACAATCAATAAATAAATCATGCTCCAACTTCATCACATAACGGTTCACCATACATGCATGCTACAGGAATCACAAACTTCAACACAAGTATTTTTTAAATTCACAACTACTCAACTAGCATGACTTTAATATTATCACCTCCATATCTCAAAACAATTATCATGCTTCAATCTTTTCTTAGTATTCAATACACTCAAAAGAAAGTTTCACAAATCTTGAATACCAAGCATATTATTATTAAGCAAATTACCATGCTATTAAGGGACTCTCAAAATAATTTAAGTGAAGCATGAGAGATCAATAGTTTCTTTAAAACAAATCCACCACCTTGCTCTAAAAGATCTAAGTGAAGCACATAGAGCATAATTATAATGCTCAAAAGATATAAGTGCAGCACATAGAGCAAAATTACTTAGCTCAAAAGATATAAGTGAAGCACATAGAGCAAAACTACTTAGCTCAAAAGATATAAATGAAGCACATAGAGTATTCTATCAAATTTAATTCATGTATGGCTCTCTCAAAAGGTGTGTACAGCAAGGGTGATTGTTGCATACTAACAAACAAAGACACAAATAATACAAGACGCCCCAAGCAAAACACATTTCATGTTGGTGAATAAAAATATAGCTCCAAGTAAATTACCGATGGAAGTGGACGAAAAGAGGGGATGCCTTCCTGGGCATCCCCAAGCTTTGACTTTTTGGTGTCCTTGTATTATCTTGGGGGTTCCATGGGAATCCCCAAGCTTAGGCTCTTGCCAGTCCATGTTCCCTAATCCATCACAAGAATTCACCCAAAACTTGAAAACTTCACAACACAAAACTCAAAATAGAAAACTCGTGAGCTCCGTTAGCGAAAGAAAAACAAAAGACCACTTCAAGGTACTGTATTGAACTCATTATTTATTTATATTGGTCTTAAACCTACTGTATTCCAACTTCTCTATGGATTATAAACTATTTTACTAGCCATAGATTCATCAAAATAAGCAAACAACACACGAAAAACAGAATCTGTCAAAAACAGAACAGTCTGTAGTAATCTGTAGCTAGCGCAAGATCTGGAACCCCAAAAATTCTAAAATAAATTGCTGGACGTGAGAAATTTATCTATTGATCAACTGCAAAATGATTTAACTAAATATCACTCTTAAAATAAAAACGATAGCAGTTCTTGTGAGCGCTAAAGTTTCTGTTTTTTACAGCAAGTCCAACAAGACTTTCCCCAAGTCTTCCCAACGGTTCTACTTGGCACAAACACTAATTAAACACAAAAAACACAACCAAAATGGAGGCTAGATAATTTATTTGTTGAATAACAGCAAGGAAAAATATTGGTTTGTCTCCCAACAAGCGCTTTTCTTTAAAGCCTTATAGCTAGGCATTGGTAATTTTAATGATGCTCACAAGAAAGACAAGAATTGAAGCACAAAAGGAGCATCATAAAGCATGTGACAAATACATCTAAGTCTAACATACTTCCTATGCATAGGCATCGTAAAGGAAAACAAATTATCATAGCAAGCAAAAACTAGCATATGCAAGGAAGCAGAAATAAACAATACCAATCTCAACATAACGAGAGGTAATTTAGTAACATGAAAATTTCTAAAACCATATTTTCCTCTCTCATAGTAATTACATGTAGGATCATATGCAAATTCAACAATATAGGTATCACAAAAAATATTCTTAACAGGATCCACATGTATGCAAAGTTGACACTCTTCCAAAGTAGTGGGATTAACATTAACTAAAGTCATGACCTTTCCAAACCCACTTTTAATATTATTTCACATATTATAATCAATCTCGTATTCATCATGGGGTTTAAATAAATTTTCAAGATCAAAATAAGAATCACCCCAATCATGATCATTGCAACAAGTAGAGGACATAGTAAAACTAGCATCCCCAAGCTTAGGATTTTGCATATTATTAGCACAATTGACATTCATAGAATTTATACTATCACCATTGCAATCATGCTTTCTATTCAAAGATCTATCGTGAATCGCTTCATAAAGTAATTCATCACACTTTTCAGATTCACGAATTTCGAGCAAAACCTCATAAAGATAATCTAGTGCACAAAACTTACTAGCAATTGGTTCATCATAATTGGATCTCATAAAAAGATTAGCAAGTGGATGAGGATCATAGATCTTAGGTTCTCTGTTTAGTAATAAATAAACAACTATTCCAACCATACGAGCAAGAAAGAAACAGGCAAAAGAGGCAAATTGGTAAAGAGGGAGGATAGAGAGAGAGGGCGAATAAAACAACAAGGGTGAATTGGGGGGGAGAGGAAAACGAGAGGCAAATGGCAAATAATGTAATGCGAGAGATAGGGATTGCGACGGGTACTTGGTATGTTGACTTTTTGCATAGACTCCCCGGCAACGGCGCCAGAAATCCTTCTTGCTACGTCTTGAGCTTACGTTGGTTTTCCTCGAAGAGGAAGGGATGATGCAGCAGAGTAGCGTAAGTATTTCCCTCAGTTTTTGAGAACCAAGGTATCAATCCAGTAGGAGGCCATGCTCAAGTCCCTCGTACCTGCACAAAACGATAGCTACTCGCAACCAACGCGATTAGGGGTTGTCAATCGCTTCACGGTCACTTACGAGAGTGAGATCTGATAGATATAATATTTTTGGTATTTTTGGTATAAAGATGCAAAGTAAAAAAGTAAAGGCAAAGTAAAAAAGCAAAGCAAGATTAAAGTGATGGAGATTGATATGATGAGAATAGACCTGGGGGCCACAAGTTTCACTAGTGGCTTCTCTCAAGAGCATAAGTATTCTACGGTGGGTGAACAAATTACTATTGAGCAATTGACAGAATCGAGCATAGTTATGAGAATATCTGTCAGGACCCCGATTCCAAGTCACATCAATCTAGCCGGTAACACCTCATATCACTTTGCGGTCTCACCCACGGTATTCCCACGGGTGTCTCCTTACCTTGGCCCAGGACCGTTTGCGCCTTTTGGCTCACGTATATTATAGTGTCGCTAGCATCCATATGACAGAGAACCCGGGCCGACATGACTAGTCGTGAACCCAAAGTGGCACTAACTTACGGGGACAGGCATACATGAATCAACATCGAGCATGTCAGTCAGCAGCGTGCGAATCCGGGCTGTAGCACTGGGCTAACAGGACTCTGGTGAACTGGGCTGTAGCAGGCTAGGCAGGACTCCGGTTGTCACCGCGTGACATTTCCCCGAAGGGACAGACACAGGAATGAAGTGAATCACATGCCGGCCAGTCAAGTGTTCCGGAGGAGTAGTGCGGGGCTAGCAGGACTCCAGTGAACCGGGCTGTAGCGGACTACTATGGCTCATGGAAGCACAAGACTACATTTCCCCATAAGATAGGCTACCAAGGATAAACAACTAGGTTGTCGGATCCCACACATACCAAGCATTTCAATCATACACACAATATGCTTTATGTGTGTAAATACAACATGGCATCACAACAAAACTCTACGACTCAAAGTATTTATTCAATAGGCTCCGAGGAGCGAGATATTACAAACATGGGTCTCATGACCCAACATTCAGAGCATACAAGCAACAAGCACATGCGGAAGCTTAACTTGTCTGAGTACAGACAACTACAAATGAAGAAGGCTCAGAAGCCTGACTATCTACAAGACCCTCCCAAGGGTACAAGATCGTAGCTGAGGTAACAAGCTAAACGTCGAAGTCCACGTGGAACTACTAGCGAAACTGATGTCTCTCTACAAAACATAAATTAACAAACGTGAGTACAACTGTACCCAGCAAGACATACATCAGAACTAACTACATATGCATCTGTATCAACAAAGGGGTAGTGGAGTTTAACTGCAGCAAGCCAGCTTTGACTCGGTGGCTATCCTGAACTACGACTGCAAGTAACTCTTTTGAGGAGGCGCGCACGAGTCCACATATTCACCATATGAATACACCACTATGGATCCGCTCCCGTCTCCCTACGAGAACACCATCCATAGCACTCACGCTTATCTTGTGCATTTTAGAGTATCCACTTTCACTTCTCGATGAACTATGCAAGGGGTCCAAGTTTCCATATCCGACGAATCTGGCTATTCGAATAGATAATGTTAACCCTGCAGGGGTGTACTTCTTCACACACACTTTCGCCACTTACCACCATGTACACATCGTGTATCTCGGCAACCTTCAAGCGGAAGCCTGGCGAGGGAGTCGGCCACAACCTGACTAACCAACAAGTCTCTAGTCCAGGTTCCCAAGGAGATCCGGCCGGGGTGTCGCTCACGGCCCCAAACGATGTGTGCAGGGTTCCCAAGCCCGCCTCAACGGATGGATCTACACTTGGTACACCGTGCCACGGTGCCTAGTCAGTCCCAAGCCCACCTGTACCGGGTACCACTTGGTAGACTACTAACACAACCTATAAACACCAGAAACTAGTTGCAACTCCTGGACAGAGATCAGGTTGATTAATAAGTCGAGAGGGGCACTTAAGCATTCTTAATTGTCAAACTCCTCTTAATTGTTCGAATACCAGGGGCTTCGCCAACTTTCTTAATTGTCAAACTCCTATGGCTAAGTGCGGGCGGTAAAGGCCGCATAGTCTGATTGCCTTGTTCGTTGCACTAAACACCTCCTTTAAGGACTAGAATGTGGAGTAAAGAGTGTTTAGATTTATCCCGAACAACCCCATACTATCTATGTGGGGGCAGAAGCTGACGACTGGTCAACCCTCAGAGTTAATAAATGGCCACACAGGAGGTAAATTTAAATCATAAGCATTATACTACATAACACCATTGTTCCATATTACAGGGCAAGGTAATACACATGTTATAATGGGACTATGATATCCTTCGAACATTGCTCTGCCACAAGGCGGGACCCCTCTAGGACACCATCAAATAATGCTCAGGTCGATGATGCTCCTTGCCCTCCGGCGGCCCCTCGATCATTAGCTTCATGGCATCCAACTTCGCCCAATGCGTCTTCAATACAGAACGACCACTTCACGGCTTCAAGCCGCGGATAGGCACTCACAAGCCGATGCACAAGTCCGAAGTAGCTGCTAGGTATAGGATCGGCAGGCCACAGCCAGACTATCTGGTCCTTCATGGCTAGCTTCGCCAACTTATGCAGCTCGACCAACTGCTTTAGCTGGTTGCTGAAGGGCGCCAGATGTTCGGATCCAAGATATTGGGACCAGAATAGCTTCTTCATAGACATCCCTTCTTCGGCTCTATAATGCTTGGCATCATTTGACACACTGTGCGGCAGATCGCTAAACACCCCTGGAAAATCCAAATTCAGGATAAGTACAAGGAACGTCTCTTCTACACACTTGCTATGCATGGTGAAAGATTTACCCGCCGTAATCTTCTTGGCCGCTGAATTTCCTGGAGGGCGCTCCGGGCTTCAACTCATGCATCATGCGCGCTCTGGCAGGCCTTCGCCACTTCAGACTCTTGCACCTTACAATCGCGCTCCAAGGACTCAAACCTCTCTATCGCGCGCTGGAGCTGTTGCTGTGCCTCGCCAACCCGGGCCTCGTGCTCATCGTGTGAGGCGCGTTCCTTGCCCGCTTTGTCCTCGGCCTCGGCTAGCACCTTCTTAAGGGCCACCTCCTCGGTCGTGGCCACTAATAAAGTTTATGACACTTTAGTCTGGCTGGACTACTCATTTTACGAACTGTACCCACAGGTTACTGCATACCTTGGCTATCTCCTAGCTGCTTCTTCATGAGGCCGAGCTCCTCCTCGGCCCGCTCAAATTTCCGCTTCAGTCCAGAAACTTCCATAGCACGAGCAGTGGAAGCCTGCAGCGATACTTGCTTCTTAACATAGACAACTCAGGTTAGACTCCTGCGATATTTATTCTCGATCCTTTGTTTGGCTTTTCCTCCCGAACACCAAACAAAGCATCAGGGGCTACTGCCTATACGGCGATATTTTTCCTACAATCACATTACTCACCTCAAAGCCCGTTACAAGGCTGGTGTAGGCTTTGGTCAGTCGGCTTTTGACAAACTGAACCTTCTCTATTACCATTTCCATAAGGACATGATGCTCATCCACGATAGAGGCGCCTCGTAGCGCCTCCAACAGATTATCCAATGCCTCTAGTTGGATAGAGGTCACCGGTGGAATAGGCACATTCCCTCCTTGAGGGGAATGCAGTTCACTGGACCTCGGAGCCATGTAGATCTCCAGAATGGTATCGGCTGAGGCCCGAACGTAAATCGGGCCCCGTCACCAGTCCCCGTGGGCACTTTTTCCCCCATATGTCCGGTGGTCGAAGAGTCATCATAGGACGTCACCCCGATGGTCTCCGGAATCTCCCTCGGCCTGGGAAAGTCTTTTTGGACACCACCTCGTCATCACCCTTGTGTGAGATGGAATGAGCAGGTGGTGGAGACATGCTAGCCATCTCCTTCGAGTCCAGCGAATCCTCTGTAGAGGATCACGGGGAGCCATCGCGTGCCGGACTTCAATGACAAGGTTTAAGATGTATCAATATTACAAACCGAGAAGGCCAGATGTTTTTGTTTCTGGTACTCACGAGGCGGCCCGAAGCTTGGTCCGATGAGGTCACTCCGGACTGCTATCAACATGCCACGCGAAGTTATCCGCGAGGGAGCCTCTCCCCCTCTTGGGTGCCTCCACCTCCAAACTCGTGGAGGCCTCCCTTTTCTCCCTTCCTCCCACAGGAGGGAAATCGCCTCCCTCCTTGTCGTCATTGTTGGTGACTGAGGGGTCTGTCTCATTGTCAGACGAGATGACGAAGGTGCTCCTTCGGCGAGGCCCACTCCTGGCCCCCTTGGCCATGGTTTTGGCCTTCGTCTCTGGCACATCGTAAGGTGCTGGAAATAGCATCTCCATAAGGAGTGGGGTTTCTTCGTCTTCGGGCAGCGGAGCCGGACTATTAATCCGTCCTTCTAGGTCAACCCAGGCATGAAAAATAAATTGGTAAGAAGGCTTAGTATCCTTCCTCGAAGTGTGTCCTTAAATACTATACCTCGATGGCTTACCGAATTGGCCTGACGCTTAAAGTTGAGCCCGCGATCTTTGGTCAAGGGTGCCGGCGTCTCACTGCACTTGAAGAGCACCTTCCAAATATCTTCATGCATCGTGCCAAAAAGCCTTAGTAGCGTCTGCTACTCGGATGGATCGAACTCCCACAAATAACAGGTCTGCCACTGACATGGAAGGATCAGGCGTACAAGCATGACCTGGATCACATCAACGAGCTTGATCTTCCGGGTTATCATATTCTGTAGGCACGTTTGGAGCCCCATGATCTCTTCCAAAGATCCCCAGGTCCGGCCCTTCACTTGGGAGGAGGTAAGCCACATCGGGACTCCAGATCAGAATTTGGGACCCGCCGCCCAGTTGGCGTCGCGCGGCTCGGTGATATAGAACCACCACGATTGCCATACCTTCACCGTCTCTACAAAGGAGCATTCGAGCCAGGTGGTATTGGGCATCTTGCCCACCATGGCACCTCCGCACTGGGCCTGTTGGCCGCGCACCACCTTTGGATTTACATTAAAAGTCTTCAGCCATAGGCCAAAGTGAGGTGGGATGCGGAGAAAGGCTTCGCACACAACTATGAATGCAGAGATATTGAGGATAAAGTTGGGGCCAGATCATGGAAGTCCAACCCATAGTAAAACATCAATCCACGGAAAAATGGATGAAGAGGGAATCCCAGCCCATGGACGAAGTGTGTGAGAAGCACAACCCTCTCATGGGGCTTGGGGGTAGGGATGATTTTCCCTTTTGCCGGGAGTCGGTGAGCAATCTCCTTGGCTAGATAGCCGGCCTCCCGGAGCTCCGTGATGTCCTTGTTCTTAATGGAGGAGGCCATCCACTTGCCTCCAGTTCCGGATTCGGACATGATTGGAGTGCCTTCTCGAACGAGGAGAAGCTGAAAGCTTGGGCTTTAGAGCTCGAGGACAGAAGGACCGAAGATGAAGAAGGGTGTGGATAAAGGGAGAGTGTCCTTATCCCCTTATAAAGGCCGCGAATATCAAGCGCCTCCCCACTCATCCTAAAAGCTCGCCTATTCCCAAGGGCTGTACAAACGGCACGGTTGGGTTACCCATGCCCGCATTGATGAGAATCCCGCGATAAGGGACATGATCTCTGCTTTCACTAGACCTGCCAATGGCAACCGCGTCTCAAGACGTGGAGCGGCAGACGAAAAACAGTTCAAAATTATAACTGGACAGACGCGATGTCGTGTTGGAAAAAAGCTGCCAACAGATTAGATTCGTGCAAATATTATATTCTCTCTGCGGTTGTGTATGGTGTGCGTAACACGTCAGGATACGATCATTGCATCCGAAGACTATCTTGGAGTTCGGAGAAAGGGGAACCCGCCTTACAATGCGAAGACAATCAGCGTGCCAGACTCCTCGTCATTGAAATCCAGGTTCAGGGGCTACTGAGGGAGTCCTGGACTAAGGGGTCCTCGGGCGTCCGGCCTGTTATCCATGGGCCGGACTGATGGGCTGTGAAGACATGAAGGCCGAAGACTGCACCGTGTCTGGTTTGGACTCTACTTGGTGTGGAAGGCAAGCTTGGCGATTGAAGATTCCTTCTTATGTAACCGATTCCATGTAAACCCTAGATCCCCTCGGTGTCTACATAAACTAAAGGGGATAGTCTGGAAAGGACACCACATATACTCATTACCATATTCACGTAGGCTAGACTTCTAGGGTTTAGCCATTACGATCTCGTGGTAGATCAACTCTTGTAATACTCATATTCACCTAGATCAATCAAGTAGGAAGTAGGGTATTACCTCCATAGAGAGGGTCTGAACCTGGGTAAACATCGTGTCCCCCGTCTCCTATTACCACCGATCCTCGACGCACAGTTCAGGACCCCCTACCCGAGATCCTCCTGTTTTGACACCGACACCATCATCCACCCCACCTGAGGTGCACCATCGATAGAAGCGTTCACTGCAGAAGAGATTCCCCCTACAAACTTTCTTTCGCCGCCTCAGATCATCTTCCCCATTACCGGAAGCCACGCCAACTGCATTACCATCATTGACTGAGCAGATGAACCTGAGGACTACACAGTTCCGAAAGAGAGGTCGCAGTCTTTCATGCTTGCTTACGTTATACATCGGTTATTATTACTTGCTACTTTCTCGTTCAAACTTGAGTTTTAAAATGTTCGTGGGCCTCATATCGAGGCAGAAACGAATAGTATCTGCCTACTACCTGGTTCATCTGGGGTCTTCTATGTGGTTCATGTTGGGTAGGCAACAAACAATAGATGATCCATTCTCTATCTTTTTAAACTGAATCTATAATCTACCTGCTATCATTAGTTTTGGATCTATCCACTCGTTTTCTACCATCAGTCTTGATTTCTGCATGCACCCCTTAGCCCTTACAAAATCTAATTAATTTTTTATTATGCATGTCAGTTATTGTACACAATCGTAATGAACATGTAGAGAAAAAGAGAAGACCGTTGCGTTGGAATACAATGTCATGCAGACAACACTCCATTGTGGCCGAAGTGCCCCCTCTCGTGCCATTCCAGATTGTATTGCAGAGGAAGATAACATATCAAATGGGAATTGAGAGGGAACTGACCACTCCTATTTACCACCTGACGTGTTTTCTCTAACCTGGCATGCTCATGTTGGTCATATCATGCATATGGCACCTCACATTGCTAACATTATCCATCTTATATGTCATCAGCTTAGTTTAGATTTGCTTTGTGTGAATGCCACATGTTTGGTTTCTATATCATACTCCCACCATTCCTAAATATTTGTCTTTTTAGAGATTTCAACAAGTGACTACATACGTAGCAAAATAAGTGAATCTACACTGTAAAATATGTCTATATACATCCGTATGTAGTAGTCCATTAGAAATATCTAAAGAGACAAATATTTAGGAACGGAGGGAGTATATGGGAATTATGCAATGCCATCTTCTTTGGCCAGACATCATATACGTGAATCATGAAATGCCATCCTGTTTAGCCAGTCATCGTATATGTGAATTGTACCGTGCCATATTTTTTTCATAATGTATTCCATTTTCAACAATGTTTATACATTCATCTACTCTTCCCGTGCATCAGCCATTTGAGTTGGTCATGGAAAATCTGGAGTGGAAACAAGGTCTTCTGAGTAGTCAATACTACCAGTCGATGCAGATTTCTTGCTGGTTACAGATAGCTCCTCAGAGCAGGATTCAGAGACAGATGACTAGTCGTATCCCCCCCAGGTGCATGCTCTAACTTGGCATGCATATGGTGTCTTGCATTGCCATGCCATCTGCTTAGATTACACATGCTTTGTGTGAATGCCTCATGTTTGCTTTCTATATCAGATATGTGAATTATGCAATGCCATGTTTTTCAGCCAGTTATCATATATGTGAATTATGCACCGCCCTGTAGCCAGGCATCGTATATGTGAATTATCTCATGCCTTCTTTTTTTCATTACGTATTCCATTTGTCGACAATGTGTTTATATTGAACTACCCTTCGTGTGTATCATCCATTTGAGCTGGTTATGGAAAAATCGGGAGTGAAAACAAGGTCTTCAGAGAAGGCAATGGTACCTGTTGAAGCATATATCTCGATGGTTACAAGGAGCTCCTCAGAGGAGGATTCAGAGACAAATGCTAGTCCTATATCCCACCTGAGGTGTATGCTCTAAGTTGCAATGTTTATATTTCTCATGCCATGTATATGGTGTCTTGCATTTCTTAATTTAGACATCATATGCACAATATTGAATTCCATCTGCTTAGTTTAGAGATCATACATGCGAGTGCCAGCTGCTTAGTATATGAATCAATTATGTCAATTATATCATGCTATCATGTGTACTTAGACAACATTTATGTGAATTATTTCATCCCAACCTATTTTTAGAAAGACATCATATAGTTTTGTCATGTCATCCTGTTTAGATACTCATCATATGTTGAATTATGCCATTATATCCTGTTAAGTTATCCATCATATATCTGAAACTATGTCATGCTATCCTGTTTAGTTAGGCATCATATATGTGAAATTATGTCATGCTGTTCTGTTTGGTTAGACAACATATATGTGAACTACCACATCTGTCTATCATACAATGTATGTACGTTTAATTTCTTTTCTTGTTTATCATCCATTTGAATTGGAGGCGTGATGGCAGTATCTAAAGGAGCAAATACCCGTTCTTCACAAAAGACAGTGCTACCCGTTGATGCAGATAGAACCATGGTTGTACTGGCCAACAAACATGCCCCACCACACATAATAGACACTCTTCCAGATTGCACACTTACAACGTTGGGCAAAGAACTAGCTACAACCCATCTAACCCCAACCCCAGCGGATAGTAACCCACTTCTAGTTGACAAAGCACCATGTCCACCATAGAGTAATGTCACACGAGCAGTTTGTAAAGGAACTGCAGTGCCCAATGCACGAAGACCACCACAGCGAACCCAAACTCCATGTTTAAGGCAGAAGAGCAACTGTTCTTAGGTCAGATTTCGTAGCTATGGTCCATACTCCTTTGCTGTTGCAGTTTAATAAACAGTTATGTTCTCATGTGATGCACATTACAAGTGTTGCCAATGCTGTGTAGTTTCTCACACTAATATTCTGTCTATGCTGTTGTGTCTTAAAAATATATGAGTTGAACTGTGTCTCTATCTTGATTTGGCAACATAAACTAGAATGATATGGACAATACAGTGACCATAGTACATAGATATATGTTTGTTTCATGATGTTATCCTGTCCACCTTACTACTGAACCGGTTTACCAAAATGAGTTTGGTATACTACATGCTAAACCTGGGATGCGTCTGCTTGTTTCTCTTGTAGTATGCGAACAGAATATTGGAGAAGAGCACCCCACTATGCAATGGTAGAGAAAGTAATGCAGATAAGGTTCAAGATAGTGAGACAACCCTGTTGGTCTTGAAGAAAGGTGATAAAAATGATCCTATAGACAGTGCGAAAACCCCATAGTCTTGCGTTCATGTAGTGTTCGAGTTACTGGCCAGTACCGCTGGCACAAGCTCTTCGACCTCGTTGCCTGAATCACTTCACCTTCTTCAGTCTCAGCTACAAGCTGAAAGGCATCAGTCAGCTATGCTGCGGCAGGAAGCAGAAGGTGTGAGGAAGTCCCTGCAGAATTCAGATGCATACTTTCTAGTTCAATAACAAGTGTTGGAGGATTTAAGCGCCAAACAAGAGAAAGTTAATAAGCTTTCTAAGCATCTTGCTAGCATTATGGGTTCCCAGGATATTGTTTCTTGAGCTCTTCTAAAGTGGTTTTAGTTCTGGACTTGTTTTGATACGACGTTTATTTGCACTTGTCACCAAGTTTGACAACAAGTGTATATGATATGCTGCTTTGTTCCCTATATTTGCACTGTTGGCGAACTTTGATGCCTAGTGGATGTAATATGTGTAATAGCCGTTATAGCCTAGCGTAAGTTGCTTTCTTATTTATTTTCCTTGTTATCTTGTTTATTTGTTTGCTTGTAGTCACTGCAGTTCTTTTTCCTTGGTTTGCTAGTGGCCGCAATAACCTATTTTTTAAAACTAGGCCACAATAACCATGGGCTACATATTTACTCTAGTTACCATGGGGAAAAATGGGCCTTCTTAGGGCCTTAAAAAGAATGAGCCTTCTATGGGCCATAGCATCAATGGGCCTTCTACGGGCCATAGCATCAATGGGCCTTCTACGTGTCATATGATCAATAGGCCAAACATGGGCCGATAACGTACCTCATTATGGGCCGTAAATGGGCTAGATTTGGAATCGTCCGTTCATGGGCCGACAAAGCATGTCGTCGTTAATCGGTCATATTTGATGACGTTATGAAAACTGCCCAATAGATTAACTCGCCGCAAATGGGATGATTGTAACCACGGGCTGAATTTGGCCCACAAGCAGAAAAGGCCAATGACGGGCCGTAAGTAACCGAATGCTGGAAATGAGCCCAAGAATAAATGGGCCCTGAGAAGGCCAAAAGATAACACGGGCTAGAAGTGGCCCAATGGAATAATGGGCCGTTAATAGGTATAAATGGGTACACTGCTCATCGCGGGCCAGATTCACCATGGGTCGTTAATGTGCCAAGACTTACAAATGGCATCATATCGGCCGAAAGACATCATGGGCCATACATGGGCCAGAAGTTACAACGGGCGGGAATCATATTGGACGGTCCAGATGAAGCTACTGGGCTTAATTCTGATAGGCCGTAACGGGTTGTAAATGGGCTATATACGAACAGGCCACTAATAGGCTTTCCGTGGGCCGGCCCGTTACCTTTTGACCAAGTCAAATGGGCCAGCCTTTTCATTGGAATGGGCCTCTGTTTGGCCGTGCCACATGTCAACGTATCATAGGCGCCTCCTGTCCAATGAATGGATGACATCTGTCCCAACGATGAGCCAACACGTGTTTCTTCCGGCCAATGAGAATTTTACACGTGGAAAATCCTCACTGGTCCGGGCTGTTAGCGGGTTATCGGATCCAAAACCGGACCCGATAGCTTAACGACAACCTGTTATGGTGGATGCCATGTGTCGGTCACCCTTGAGGAAAGCACTTCCATGAAGTGTGATTTATCATCATGGAAGTGGACACTTCCGTGATGATAATTTTGGTAATGTCATGGAACACTTCTACGACACCACATGTACGACTATCTTGATTCTGCCATGAATTTGTCATGGATGTACATGCATGATAGAAAATGTGACCTACTGTGACAAACACATATCATCACGGAAGTGTATTTGTTTTGTAGTGCCCCCCCACCGATAGTCGAACGTTGTGGGTAGGTATCCATGCCACAGAGAAAAATTGCACCTCTGCCCTCTGAAATTCTAGCAGGCTAGCCGCCCTATATCTTTGACATGGGCAAACACAAATTCGATGGCACTCTTTATCGATCGCGCAGCCACACACTTCATCCCTGTTTTTGATTCGATCGATATCTCACGCCGATGATCCCTCCACTCTCTTCTTGTGGATCGCTCCCTCTATATATGATATATCCATGACTCTGTTTCACACACATTACATATGTTATGTTTTTTTGTTTCAGATATCATCGACACATTGCCTTGGTTTCGCACAAACCATCTCTCTCACACCCACCCACGTACGTACCTACACCTAAAGAAGAGGTGCATGCAGGACGCACGTACTCACGTCTCGTTCCCGGCCACACCCGCGCGGGTACACGGTTTGAATTCGTTTCTTTACGAAATGGCAGCCCATGTGATAATTTGACATGTGTAGCAGTTCTTTACTCGAACGAGGGTCGGGTACCATGCCTAGACGGAACAAAGTTCGACATGACACATTAGTATTAAATAAAGTTGTATATTCCACCTCAATGGCGTGTAGTACAGAATATAAAACGATTGCCGTGGGGAAAATGGAAAAATCTGCTCCACTATATACAACAGAGCTTGCCTGCCGGGGTTTGTCTGTTGTCACACCATCTCATACAAGGCGGCGGTGGCCTCTATCTCTCTCATTGTTGGTCAGTGATCCGGCCGCATCCCGTCCACCGGCAGAAAGGGAGGATGTGCATCGTTTCTCCGTTCGACGGTGTTGAGGCAGCACATCCCGATTAGCGGTACCTGCCATTCTCTCAGACCAAGCTCCGGCGCGGTAGGGCCTTCGCCACTTGCTCGCTGGCGCAGTATGGGCAGATCCCGGCTGCGGGCACCCTCCTAGTAACACCCGACGACCCTCAGGTATAGTTTCCTCTGGCTTTGGTCCACTGTCCATATTCCCACGTTGCTGCATGTGGATCTTCTTTAGTTGTTTGCTTAAAACGTATCTCGGCCGGTGTACTTTCCATCTTGCAATCTCGTCCTCAAACTATTTTTGATAAACCACCATGCTGCTATCTTTCCCTTAATACATGGAATATGCTTCTTTTTTGTCGGCGCATGTGTCTTCAATTCGTGTTATTCGCCAATAATTGTTTCCTTTCTACTTTTTTTTTGCAAACAGGGCTATCCATTTCACCTTGTTGATATTGCGACCTTTTGGTGAACTGCACAGATCACTTTTTTCTTAAGAGTGCTTTGTGTAGTTCCACCAAAATGTCACACGGGCAACGTTTTAACATTTCTGTGGGACTGCAGAAAGGGAGATTGGTTTTGCTGGCCTCCTCATCCAACTCCATGCCTAATCTTGTCCAACAAGTAGATAGTCCTAAAGAGATATCGCACAGGTGATCGGCTTCTATTTGTGTGTGTTATGTTTTATCATCTAGTTCCACTATTACTGTAATCACACTGACTAGATATCTTTGCACACAGGGATGGTCAGCTCGATTTTAGTGGAGCTGCACAAAATGATCCGATTGTGGTGTCCTCCGTACACCCCCTTTTGGCTACAGCGCTAGGTGAAACTAGCTGCCAAGCGATGAACATTGTTCCTAGGAAATGGACCCATGCCTACGAACAACATCGATCAATTATATATTTTTATTTATTTGTACACCTTCTCACAAATTTGTCTTTAGTTGTCATGTGAATATTGGCGCTGATCTGCGAACCATTGAGATGCATTAGCAGACATGGTAGTTTCATTTGTATTTGATGGAATGTTTTAACGAGATACTCTTGAGGCAAGAGGACACATGAATCGTAAGTTGAAACCTTTTTTTCCTGCGGGAACCAAAGTTGAAACCTTCGTATCATCACAGTAAAATTTCATTAAAATTATGCATACATATAAACAAATCCTAAAGGATTGATAGCAATGCCAGAAAGAATTCAACTTTGTTTCGGTGACATGTGGGACATCCTTCATCCGGATCCACCTGCCGTTCAGCAATATTGAGTGCACAACTGCAGGGAAAGATTCACCCTAGTCATTGCGCCGCATTAGTAATGACTAGTGAGTAGTCAAATCAAAGAGCCACACCTTCACCACAGTAAGTTGCTCGGACGAAGCAACCATCATTTCTCTGTTCCTTGAATCCGCTAGTACTCCCATATTCCCAGAGTAATAAGTTGCTCGGGCGAAGCAACCATCACTTCACCTTTCCCACAGTAAGTACCTCCTTGGGCCCACTGAAAAATCACTTTTCTCTCTCCATCAAGTGCATTTATTGTCAATCTAACCCTGTCACCGAAACACCTCTTTGGCTACAGTTAGTTCAGGGTTAGTCATGAGTTAGTCTAACCTGTAGCTAAGTTAGAGTATCCAAACAGGAGAAGTATAGGACATGCAAGTTGCTCAAAGCATACAGTCAAATTCATACATGAAATGATCTTTTTTCTTTTTGAAAACGGAACGTGAAAGGATCTTCAAATGATATAATTTTCAAATTATATAAAATCTTATCAATAGTCAAAGGCATCCTCGAAGAATACATTAGCCCCTAATCCCTCCGTCTAGGTGCATAAGTCAACTTGCGAAAACCAAATAATCCAAAAATACTTAGGCGCGGTGCATTAAGTCCCACTTTGTTTCTTGTTTCATGACACATCCACAAATAAGAGACGTGGGCCGTGCATGTTCTCAATGACTTGGACTACCAAACACGACATGCAATGGTTAGTTCATTGCATGCAATGCTATTAATTAGCAAATAAATATTAATTTCTCTCGTTTTCCCCTCTTCCTTGGTCACGGTGCACAATCTAAGATGACTTATTCACTAGACGGAGGGAGTATATAAAATCTTACCAATAGTCAAAACCAAGTGTTACTACTACACCAAACAAGTTCAAAACGAGAAACTAGACCCACTCACGGCACGACACGCCTATCTTGTTTGGTCCATCGGTCAAAGCGCTTCCTCTTCTTGGCATAACAATAGAGTACAATAATTTTTTAGAATGCTCTTGGCATGCCGCTAACATGTGATGAGTTAACCGACCTCAATAGACGGCAAAAACGCCAGCCCGCTGCACTTTGAGAGAGATGAGGAGCGAGGATCAATATGGGAGGGTGGATTACTAGAGCTAGGTGTCGCACGGACGCCATGAAATATGGTGATAGCGTGGGTTGGCCACGTACAGTATGATGTAACTACACTGGGCTACTGTGTTTCGCACTCGTCCGGTCTACTGTGAAGATGATTGGTTGATTTTACATCGCTAAATAATAAAAATATTATGAGTGCAAGGCTCCACCACGAGGTTCCTATCTCCTTCTCGGTCGTTGGGAATCTATGTTCTTCCACTCTTTTTTGACATGAGCTTTGTTCATCCTTTTGGCAACACGCGGGACATCTAGCATCAAGGTGCACCTGTCATGCAAGAAAATGGAGATAAGCAGTGCGTAAGTGAGTCGTGCACTACGATGGCACCTAGTACTACGTAATATTTTTCCTCCTCGATGACACATGAATAGTGCACGTACTCAATGACGGAACACGGGATGGTAGCCATGGACATGGTCGGCCCTTTTTGGAGAGAGTACTGAATACGTATTAAATTTGATGTGTCCCGTCAACTCGCTGAACGACGAGAAGCACACACTGAATGATGGAGCACGGGATGGTAGCCATGGACATGGTCAACCCTTTTTGGATACTACTTTTGATGTGTCCAGTCTACTCGCAAACGAGGAGAAGCTTTGCTTAGTACACTATCGATTGTAGTAGCATCATTCTTTGACTTTCGGAAGAGGCGAAGAGCCAAGCGCATGGTCACCTACTCACAGTATAACCGTCCGTGTTTGCACAAATTTTTTAACGTAGTACCTGGGTGTATTGCTCAAGTGGTCATCACACGTGAGCCAATCGATTCACACCCTTCCACGCTCCATTTTGTCTTGCATTCCTTCCTCTGTCCAGCACACTAACAAGTGGGCCCAATGGTCATGTATGCCAACGTGGTAGTTAATTATTTTGCAAGAGTCATCTATCACACCCTTTCGATGCCACGTCAATGTACCCACTAGAAACAAGTTATACTTGTTCGGTTCAACCACCTCCCTAGGTGTTTGGAGAGGAATTGGCCTATGCCACCTGCCCACCTATAGAACCGCCTCACACTTAATGTTTATTTGCTAATTAATAGCATTGCATGCAATGAACTAACCACTACATGTCGTGTTTGCCAGTCTCAAGTCATTAAAAGCATGCACACCCACATCTCTTATTGGTAGATATGCCAAGAAACAAGAAACGACGTAGAAGTTAATGCACCGCGCCTATATTTTTTTGGATTACTAGCAAAAAAGGGCCCGTGCGTTGCACCGGGAGAAAAATAATAATCATAATGTTCAATGGAATGACCATATTTTGCTGCATCACCGAGATAGACTGTCACTCTCAATTTTTTCCTGAAACCATGAACATTTTTTGAACTCATCCACATATGTGAAATCGTGAACATTTTTCGAATTAATGGACACTTCTACAAATTTTTGAACATTTTCTAAAATCAAGAATATTTCTTGACTTCGTGAACATTTTATACTATTTGCAAACATTTTTTAAAACATGAAAATTTTGTTTGTTATTTTTTCTAGAGTATTACTACTCAAATTTCAACCATATATGCCACTCAAAATTCCCCTCTCCCAAAAATTTCACGGCTATTTAGTTGAACATTAGCTGTTTGTCAAGAGATAGTTGAAAAGATGATTTTATCCATGGCCATCAGGTGCATTGCCATCGGGTGTTCATGGCCACCGAGAATGTTTTTGTTAAACAATTTTTGGGAGGTGGCACACTATCTGAAATCTTCCTAGTCAAACGATGCGTGTAAAAAAAACAAAAAAGAACCCAACCGACCCCATCCTTCCCAAATCCTCCCGCCGTCACCACCAACTGCTCATCGCGCCGCCACCGCCATCCCTCGCTGCCGAGACACAGCACACTGCAACCGCAATCTACACCAGTGCGCTGCCACCGCGGACTTCACCAGCGTGCCGCCACCATGAACTTCCCGGTCTCCAGCCCAGGTCCTCGTCCTCCGACCTCCCAACCCCTGCTTACCCATTGCCCTTCCTAGCACGCTGCCCCCACCCTCTCGCACCCTACATCCACTATCCCACCGCAGGCCAAGGATCCCTCCGGCAGGCCTCATCCCCCGCCCCTCCAGCCTTCTTCCACAAACCCGGCAGTGTCCTTCTTCGACAGTGCCGACCTTCTCCCCATACCGCTGCCCTGCTCACTGCCCGAGCAGCAGTACGCCGCCGTCTGAGCCCCCGTGCACGGCCACTGCTTTCCCTGGCGTCGTGCCCTGCCCCAACCCGCCGTCCCCGACGACCGCCTCAAACTCATGGTCACCCTGCCCGAGCCCCACCGCTGCGTGCACCCTGCACCTCGCTGCCCCTTCTACTCGCGCCACCAATGTCCTTTCACTGCTGCTGCCGCTGGATGAGGAACCAAACATCGCTGGATCCAGGATAGCGCGAGCCCATGACGGGGAGCTGCTGCGTGTGCGTAATGCTCGGTTGCCTCCACCCTACATCATACCCAGCAGTCGTCGAGCTCGCCGTTCAGCCATATATTTGGTCTGGACACGGCCTGGACCTGGAGCATGGCATGGAGCAATGGCGCCGCTGTCTGAGGCCCGCGGTTTCAATCCTTCTCCCGCTGGCAATTGAACTGCAGTTCATGAGGCAGTAGAACCGCATGTGGGGCTCGCATCCATTATCTCATGTGCTCTTGCTTGCTGCCTCCACCGCAAGATGACGAACAGATCCGCGCGCCATCGGGAGACAGTCCACACTTATATATACATGTATTGGGCTTGTGTGTAAATCTTGTCATAATGATATCCGAAAATAAGGTTGAAATCTCTTTTCAAAAAATGTAAACATTTTTAATATGCTTTATATATATATTACAATCTTTTTTGGCTTCGAGCTCCAAATTTGTGTCACTTGGTTTGTCTTTCTCTTGCTTTAGTTTTTTGCTTACGAAAGACAGAGGCCTGCTGGAATTGCGTTTTGCGAATGCTTTAGTGACCCTAGTTCCACACATATATATTGATATATTCGTGATACGTATAGATTTGTTATTAGGTGATACTAAAGTACAATAAATTATTTCACGGTATTAAATTATTTTAATGTCAGTTTTGAATATACTTTTCTAATTTTTGTCTCATTGTAGCCTGAGGTCCAAATATATGAACGACTTGGCTCCAATTAACATTGTGGCTCTGCAGAATCGTTGCCGTACAACATCATTCAATAGCTCCACACAGTCTCCGGCCACAGCCCACACACACGCTCGACTCCTTGTGTGGTTGGGCCTTTTTTTGGATTGGGCTTATGTTTTTTAGATGGCCTGGCCAGTGTTTAGTTTTGATATATTGGCCAGTGTTCTATTTTTTTCATAACCGATGTTCAGTTCTGATACGTATTTGGCTACAGCTTGGTCGTGTGACTTGCCATGTCCGATTGAAGTAATGCACATTCTCGTTGTTTTTTAATTTATGCCTCCCTGCCATTAGGTGCACATAGAAACGTGATAGGTTTTTTGTGAGGATGAAACATGATGGACTATGGTTCTAAGTTTCCGATTTAGTATAGATAATTTGGCATACGTGTCCGTTAGTCTGCTATAGTTTCTACTTTTCTATTTTAATTCTTTTAATTCTAGCACATATACATGTTAAATATGTGTTACGCAAAAACTATTATATCTAAACCATTACTTTTCTCATCAAACGATGCAAATAATAATCGTAAAAGTGTATTATGACATAAGAAGAATGCGTATTGTGACGGTGAACCCAACAAAATCAATCCGTGCTTTATTATTATTAGGGAGAGATTTGGTTTTCGTAAGATGACTCCTAGACGGAGGGAGTATTATATTTGAAGGCTACAAGGTTGGCTATAGATGACGTGGCAGTGTCATGCAACCATCAGTTGGTTATACTATTAACCATGCTCTTATAATACTCCTATATTTAGGAACGGATGGAGTAGTTGGCATGCATGATACTACCTATAATACTCCCATTACAACCAGCCTGTTAGAATTAAAATACCTAATCTAAATGGTCGCCGCCCGATCTCTTTGTCCTCCTCCAGCATCCGACAAAAGAAGAATCGAGCAAGACACCGGCTGTATTCGTCAGCGTCGCCTCAGCGGTGGTCTTCATGGTATACAATCGGCGGCGGCCTCCCGTGTTCTACTTTTCCTTGATGATGGCGTCGGGCAGGGACGTGCTACCCGTCACCTTGTCCACATTCGCGTAGCTGCATCACCTCAGCGACATCCGCGACGGCTTCTTTCTCTGCTTGCATGTCGCGGTTACGTGCACGTCGACGACGAATGGCGCAGTGGCAGACATTGGAGGCGTTGTACGACGCGGCGACGTCGAGGGCAGCGATGATGCCCATGCCGCCATGCTCCCCGACAAGCCGGCATGGAGCAAGTTGGCAATCTTCCTCGAGATGTATTAGAGAGGCCAACTACAGAACCACGCGCTGGCTTAGTGCGGCAACTGCCTCCGACGGGCTAGGCGAGGTAGGTGGAGAAGCGAGTTGCCGGGCTCGGCAGGCCACCCAGACGAGTTTTATGCCGGAGAACTGCTCTTCCCGCTCGTCGGATGCCGCCCAAAGAGTGGACAAAATGGTGGAAGGAGGAGCTTGGCCGTCGTCCTGCTGCTGAACGGACGTGTGTGGCCGGAGATGGTTTCTCGCATTCCACATGGGTTTCTATATCTATAAGAACTTCTTCTTCTTCTTCTATTCTTCTATTTCTATCTATATATAGTGATCCAATTTTAAGTAGGACTAAGAACATCAATCATAACCGTTGATCTTCTAGATCCAACGGCCAATATTAGTAGGATTCGCATGAATAGTACACTGCTACTACCTCACATGTGTTCTAGAACAATCATGCACCCTTTATATAAAAAAGAAGCCCATAACTAGCTCCAATGGGCTGTGTTGCCACATGACCACTAGATGGTTTAATTGATCCCAGTCGAGATGGTTTAGTAGGAGAGTGTGGATACTTCTCAAAAAAATAACACGTGGAAAAAGTGAAGCAACGCGCAGTTCTTGTTAAATGAACGTACAGTTATATGGCATTAATACTACTTCCTACTTTTAAAATATTGAAATAATATCAGCATTTATACATCACTATAATTTCTTCTTCTTTGAATCTATTAGCACATGTATTACTTCTTTTCCCTTTTACCAAAATCACTATGTTATATTAAGACGTGCCTTGCACATGTAGACATACTAGTCTATATATAGTGTACCAATTTTAAGTGGCACTAAGAACATCAGTCATAACTCCGTATGTTCACCGTGATGCAAGAGGTGCGAGTCAAGGAACACTGTTGGAGACACCCCCCATAATTTTCCTTGTCATCATCTGAGTCCTAGAAGATATCACTCACATCATCATTAGGCATGCAGCCGCCTTCATAGAGAACGTGCGCAGAAGGAGTAGAGGCGACTGGGGATGCACCACGTCAAGGGCACTCCGTACGTGCTCGTGTGCGTGCAGTGTGCGTGCTTTTCCATCGGTGCTAGCTCTAAGGCCGAGGCTGCTGTCGTCTTCGTCTCTGGTTGGTCGTTGAGCAACGACGGCAAAGAGGTGCTGCATGAGATGAGTAGGCGTTGTTGTGTGCGAGCTTCGGTGTAGCACGGCGAACCGGACGTTGCCGCAGATGGCGCACGCCTCCATGCAGTCGCGTGTGTGCGCCTGCATGTGTAATTCACATGCATTCTGCGGCCGTGTGTGTGTGCATGCATGTGTTGTGTACGTGTGTTGTGTGCTCCATGCTGTGCGTGTTTGTGCATGAGTTGGATCGGCATGAGTTAGTGCGTTAGCGTGTGTACATGCATGGCTGCATGCATCCTGTACATGCGTGGCTTCTTGCGTGGTTATCAATACTTCCTCCGTCTCGGTTTATAAGACATGCGCGTCGTTCTAGGTTGACAATTTAACTAGTTAAATATATATCATATTGGATGAAAAATATATGTTTAGAAACTACATCCACTTAAGAATTTAATGATATACTTTTGGTGACATATAACTCAAATCGATGACATAGAACTAAGCGCATGCACTGTAAACCGAGACAGAGGGAGTATAAACTAATAAAATATCTTCAACTTAGCATCCTGATGTATCGTCTCTAGTGGTTAGCGAATATTTCATGTTCTTTTATTTCTTTATAGGTGGGCAGGCGACAAAAACAGGGGAAAATGCGCAAGGTTCGTTGCAAACGTTCCACCGCGAGGTTCCTTGCTCCTTCTTGAACGTCGGGAATCTATGTTCTTCCACTCTCATTTTTTAGGTGAGCTTTGTTCATCCTTTTGTCAACACGTGAGACATCTAGCATCAAGGTGCATGTGTCATGCAACAAAATGGAGATAATCAGATAAGCAGTGTGTAAGTGACTCATGCACTTCGACGGCACCTACTCCTACTACGCAATATTTTTTCTCCTCGATGGCACGTGAATAGTGCATGTACTCAACGATGGAGCACAGGATTGTAGCCATGACATGGTCAGCCCTTTTTTTGGAGAGAGTACATACTAAATAACTTTGATGTGTCCCATCAACTCGCATAAAGACAAGAAGCTTGCATACTACGCCTTCTCCCTCGCCAACGCGTGCGCGGTGGCTCATAGCATGAGGAGAAGCTTTTGCTTACAAGCGGTGGACGTGCAGCGGTTCATTTGGTGTTAGATTGCGAGAAGTACTACTGTAGTGCCACCATTATTGTTCAACTTCCGGGAGAGGTGAAGAGCCAAGCGCAAGGCTAGCCATAGTGGGAGTAACATAAATAGGAGTACCTCCTTTTTTATTCTAGAAATAACCATACACCAATATTGGACGGTAACAACACAACAACTGAATCAAAAATCAAAACCTTCCTGCCAGGCACCAGCTGAGCCCGCTGCTCCACATTGATGGCAAGTCAGGGCGACGCGACCTCTCACTGCTTCCCCCGTTGAAGCGGCGCGCCGACCGAGGGCACCTCCCATTGCATGCCCAGCATTTCAGACTACACATACTTTGTGAGACAAAAGGTCAGGCCATTATTAATGATATAGTATTATACTAAAGGGACTAACTATTTTAAGCAAGCTACGTATAATACTAGATGATGTGTCAACTTCATATAGCAGGATGTTGACTATACTATTAACCATGCTCTATGTGTGGTGTGAGTCGGATAATTTATTAAGTCATTAATTAATAATTAATGAACGCCTTAATTACTCAGCCGTTTCTAATTCTTTTGGATAGTGGGGCTATTATTGGTCTTACTTGCACGACCAACCTGACAGGCTCTACCCTAGCCGTTGCTATATCATATGGTTTCGCACCATTCCAAATCTTAGCGCCGCCACACAATTCCTCTCCATCCCTCCTTCCGGCGTGCACCGCGAGAAGAGACAGCAGTCCTCCGAACCCCGCCATCCTGTATGGGAGAGGGGCTATCAGGTTTTTGGGGAGCACACTCCTGTGATTGCTGCCAGCGACGACTTCCTCAACGGCAACCTTCTTCCCCGACCTCGGTAACCTCTTCATCAACGACATGAGTGACAACATCAACCATAGCGGTTTTGCTCCCGCTATACAGTATGTGATTCTGTCCTCCTAGTTTAGTCCACATCATTACTTTGATCTTTGCAATTGTCGTCATGATATATTTACTGTTGATTCGGATTACATCTCATAGGAAATCCAATCCAAAAACATGATTATAGGAAATTTACTCCGAGTGGTTTTGCTGCGCTTTTCAAGCCGCCTAATTTTAAGAGGGTGCAATATAAAAGGTGGCGCACAAGAGTAGTATATTGGTTTCAGATCATGTACTGCTATGACGCCACTAAGGGTAAGCCTGAGGGCGATCTTAATCCTACACCGCGGGAAGCTTTTGAGAACATGGATACCCTCTTCAAAGCCGCCCTGCTTATTGTTCTTGACGATTCCGTTGTGGATTCATATATGTCGTTTGACAGTGGCAAAGACACGTGGGCTGCGCTCGAGGCCATGTTTGGGGCCTCGGGCGCTAGCAATGTGTTGTGCGTCATGGAGCAATTCCGTGACTACAAGAGGAATGACAAGCGCTCTGTTGTTCAGTAGACTCATGAGATACAGTCACTCGCTAAGGAACTTGAGTACTTCAAGTGTGTGTTGCCGGACAAATTTGTTGCTGGGACCATCATTGCCAAGCTTCCACCTTCGTGAAACGATTTTGCTACTTCTCTAAAAAACAAGAGACATGAGTTTTCCATTTCGAATCTCATTAGCACCCTTCATTTTGAAGAGAAGGCCAGAGAAAAAGACACACGTGCTTGGGTCGCTGAGGGAGCTTCTAGTGCCCACATGGTACATGAGAAGAACTTCCAGCCCAACCAGCCCCAAAACAACAATAACAAATCTCAGGGGAAAGGCAAGTTTGATGCAAAGAACAAGCCATCACATTCTACCAACTTCAAGAAGAATTGTCATAGCGGGAAGGGATACAAACCTCAGTTTTGGTAACACCGCACAAACCTTATATGGCTGCATCTACCTGTTGTCAGCTAACCTCATGGTGCTCTAGGTATTTCTACATTCGTAACTAGGTACAATCACCACTTCAAGTTGAAATTAGCTTATTCATACATTGACTTGTTGATTGTAGTGCGGAACGATCCTGTAATGTGTGGAGTAGCAAACAAGCAGTGCAGCCGAAGGTGCAAATCAACCAAGGACTTATGAAATTATATATAATCTTCCTCATGCAGGTCAGTATCCCCTTCGTCCAGATGATAATGTTTTGTCATGCCGAGCTATTGATATGTGCTAATGTTTTGCAACACCATTTAAGTATAGTTATTGTTTTCCTATCTTTTCAGATTCAGGACAATGAAGATGATTTTCAGGGGAACTGCACAATATGGACTCATGTTGAGTCATCTCTATTGCCTCATGTGTTTGGTGCAAATGTGTCAGCAGCAATTGCAAGATGAGGCAGCTAGCTAGCTGTGGAGTTGCAAACATGCTCAAAGTGCTCGCAACAGTGATAAGAAACAAGCATGCCCAGGAAACTAATGTGTGTGCAGGGAGGCCCTTTGCTCAGCAGAATCGACCAATTTTCTTTATTTCCACACCTTCTCAAAGATTTGTATTGGTTATAGTATGGTGAATCATCGAGATGCATAAACATGCTGAACTTTTGTTCTTCGGAATGTTAGTATGCATATTGTATCTTCTAAAGCTTAGTTTAATGTAAATGTGGACTAGCCTGTGAAGCTTCACAATCTAGTAAGTATATTGTAGGCATGTTATTTGGCACTTCAGTTTGCCGTGCTACGCGACCAGTGTGAGTGTCTGCATCCAGTACCGCATCCTCTAATTTGGTGAATCCCAAGTTGAAAAAGGTTATGGATGAGTAGCCATAAGCTCGAGGCATATATTTTATTATTTTGAATGGGCAATAAGATGGAGAGTGTCTTGGGTTGCCTCTAGCACAAGGCCCTCCAGTACGAAACACGGGTAGCCGACTGGGCCAATACAAATGCCTATCCATCTTAAAGCCCATTTGTTTCAGTTTTTTGCGAGGAGAAGCCCATATTTCTTGAAGAGGGGGTGATCCGAGGAAAACCCTCCTTCCTCCTCGCTTCCAGTTACGCTTCCGTCTCGCCCCAATCCCCCCTGCTCCCCATCTTCCTCACACTTCCAAAAAATGTGCTCACCTTCTTCCTCACTCATACAAAAAATGACTGCTCCTCTTCTTCCACTCCTATAGAAAGCCCCAGCTGAGGGAGTCCTAGATTAGGGGGTCTCCGGACAGCCGGACTATATCCTTCGGCCGGATTGTTGGACTATGAAGATACAAGATTGAAGACTTCGTCCTGTTTCCGGATGGGACTCTCCTTGGCGTGGAAGGCAAGCTAGGCAATACGGATATGAAGATCTCCTCCCTTGTAACCGACTCTGTGTAACCCTAGCCCCCTCCAGTGTCTATATAAACCGGAGGGTTTAGTCCGCAGGACAACATACAATCATACCATAGGCTAGCTTCTAGGGTTTAGCCTCTACTCATATTATCAAGAAGAATCAAGAAGGACGTAGGGTATTACCTCCATCAAGAGGGCCTGAACCTGGGTAAACATCGTGTTCCCTGCCTCCTGTTACCATCCGCCTTAGACGCACAGTTCGGGACCCCCTACCCGAGATCCGCCGGTTTTGACACCGACATTGGTGCTTTCATTGAGAGTTCCACTGTGTTGTCAACATAAGGCTTGATGGCTCCTTCAATCATCAATAGCGATGCGGTCCAGGGTGAGGTTTTCCTACCTGGACAGATCTTTGTATTCGGCGGCTTCGCACTATGGGCCAATTCGCTTGGCCATCTGGAGCAGATCGAGAGCTGCCTCTTACCTTTACTCTCCTCGAGCTGCCTCTTAGTAAGGCCGAGCTCATCCTCGGACCGCTCCAGGTCCTGCTTCAGCGCAGAGACCTCCATAGTACGTGCGGTAGCGGCCAGCAGTGAAGCCTGCACATACACATAGATATTTTTCTGATTAAACTCTTGAGTTATCATTTGATCCTCTATCCGGCCTTTCTTTCTGAACACCGAACAGAGCATCAGGGGCTAGTATCCATGCAGGCTTATTTTCCTATATCTTCATTGCCTACCTCAAAGCCTGTTAGGAGGCTAGCGCAAGCTTCGGTCAGTCCGATCTTGGCGGACTGAACTTTCTCGATCACCACACTCATGATAGTGCGGTGCTCCTCGTTGATGGAGGCTCTACGAAGCGCTTCCAGCAAGTTGTCCGGTGCTTCTAGATGGACAGAGGACACCGGCATGGGCGGCTGGCCCCCCTTAACGGGGGATCGCCCATCGGAGTCCGGAACCACCAAAGATTCCGGTGTAGCATTCGGCTGGGGGCCGAACCTGGAGCCCATTGGAGTCCGGGTCCCTTTTGTGCCTAGGGTCCGAAAGGTCGCCTCGAGGCGCCCCCAGGACTGCCTCCCCTTGGCCCGGTGCCTATTGAGACAACACCTCGGCTTTGTCCGCAGGGCAAGGGGTGGAGGTGGTCGGAAGAGAACCGCAATTCATATCCGACGAGTCCAACGAACCGCTCGACGAAGATACGTCGAGATGAGCTCGGGACGGACTGCATAATCATGTTAGGCATGAGAAGAAGAAATGTAGTAAAACATACCATGAATTGCTATGGTGTCTGGATACGTACGACTTCGCCTGGGGCTTGACCCTGGGTAACCACTCGTCACCGCTGTAGGCGGCCGTCGTGGAGCAGTCCGGAGGGAGGGTCCTGCCCTTCTTGGACCCTTCGGCCTCCTCGGTTGGGTCGGCCTTCCTTTTCTTGTCTCCCCGGCTGGGGGTGAGAACCTTCGTCTTCCTCCTCCTCGTTTTCGTAGGCCGAGGGCGCGTCGGAGTTATCGGATGATGAGTCCGATACAACCTTGCGCCGGAGACCCTTTTGGGTCCCCGCGGCCTTCTTCGTCGGCACCTTGTAAGATGCCGGAACCAGCATCTCCGTCAGGAGAGCGTCTGCAGGATCCTCCGGCAGGGGGGCGGGGCTATCGATCCGCTCCGCTGTCTTCACCCAGTCCTGTTAAAGCCATGGAAGGCTTAGATCCTGCACATTATTAAATTGGGTCAAATGGATACCCTGTGAAATATAAAAACTTACCAGATTGGCGCGGCGCCTTGCGTTGAGTCCGTGGTCCTCGGCGAGGGAAGGAGGTACCTCGGCACCCTTGAATAGCACCCTCTAGACATCCTCGTGCGTCGTGTCATAGAGCTCTCATAGCGTCTGGTGCTTGGCCGAGTCGAACTCCCACAAGTTGAACACCCGTTGTTGACACGGGAGAATCCGGCGGAAGAGCATGACCTGGACCACGTTGACGAGCTTGATTTTCTTGCTCATCATGTACTTGATGCAGGTCTGGAGTCCGGTCAGCTCTACCGAGGAACCCCAGGACATGCCCTTCTCTTTCCAGGAGGTGAGCCATGTGGGGATTCCGGATCGGAATTCGGGGGCCGTCACCCAGTTGGTGTCGCGCGGCTCGATGATGTAGAACCACCCCGATTGCCACCCCTTTATGGTCTCCACATAGGAGCCTTCAAACCAGGTGACATTAGGTATCTTGCCCACCATGGCGCCTCCGCACTCCGCTTGCTGGCCGCCACCACCTTCGGTTTGACATTGAAGGTCTTCAGCCACAGGCCGAAATGGGGCTTGATGCGGAGGAAGGCCTCGCACATGACGATAAACGCCGAGATGTTGAGGATGAAATTGGGGGCCAGATCATGAAAATCCAACCCGTAGTAGAACATGAGCCCGCGGACAAACGGGTGGAGAGGAAATCCCAGCCGCGGACAAAGTGGGTAAGAAAAACTACTCTGTCATGGGGTTCAAGCGTTGGGATGATCAGCCCTGCATCTGGCAGCCGGTGCGCGATATCCGCGGCCACATATCTGGCTTTCCATAACTTTTTTGATGTTCTCCTCCGTGACGGAGGAGACCATCCACTTGCCTCCTGCTCTGGACATGCTTGGAGTGGTTTGAGAAGTAGAACGCGAGCTTGGGCGCTGGAGCTCGAGTGCGTGATAATGGATCAGCAAGGAGGTAAAAGGGGGTAAATTATAAAGGCGAAAGAGGCGATGCATCTCCCCACTTGCCTGGTAAAACCGCTTATTCCCCAGGAGCCGTAACTGATGGCGCGGTTGGGTTACCCACATCCATATTGATGAGAATCACGTAATAAGGGGGACACGATCTCTGCTTTGACAAGACGTGTCAAGAAAACCGCCCCATGTTATGTGCGGTGCACGTCGAGAGAAACGGTTCGAATAATGACCGAGCCATGACATGACATTGTGCTATCAGAACGCGTCAGTGGATTAGATTTGTGGAAATATTATTCTCTCTGCGGTAGTATGTGGAACTTGTTTTGCAGAGCCAGACACTATTCTGGTGTTCAAAATCTTCTATGGAGTATTCAGAGGAGAAACCCGCCTTGCAATGCTGAAGACAATACTGCGCGCCAGACTCACCATCATTGAAGCCTGGTTCAGGGGCTACTGAGGGAGTCCTGGATTAGGGGGTCTCCGGACAGCCGGACTATATTCTTTGGCCGGACTATTGGACTATGAAGATACAAGATTGGAGACTTCGTCCCGTGTCCGGATGGGACTCTCTTTGGCGTGGAAGGCAAGCTAGGCAATACGGATATGAAGATCTCCTCCCTTGTAACCGACTTTGTGTAACCCTAGCCCCCTCCCATGTCTATATAAACCGGATGGTTCAGTCCGTAGGACAACATACAATCATACCATAGGCTAGCTTCTAGGGTTTAGCCTCTACGATCTCGTGGTAGATCAACTCTTGCCATACTCATATCATCAAGAACAATCAAGACTGACGTAGGCTATTACCTCCATCAAGAGGGCCCGAACTTGGGTAAACATCGTGTCCCCTACCTCCTGTTACCATCCGCCTTAGACGCACAGTTCAGGACCCCCTACCCGAGATCCGCCGGTTTTGACACCGACACCAGCCCTCCTTCTTCCCCACTCGCACTGCCACTAGGCTCGTCTCTGGCTACTCTGCTCAAACCTGTGATTTCGGTGCAACGCCCACAAGGAAAATGGAGTCGGCTGGCCCCAACGCCAAGAAGATGAGGCTCCCGCCAGTGGCGACCCCGGTTGTAGATCCCACACCCGGCATACGGAGAGAAGCGGCGAGCCCCCCCTCGCCCACCCGGATCTGAGGAACCGGTAGAATCTCTGGTGGACCGCATTAGCGATCTCCCGGACGTCATCCTTGAGGAGATCATCTCTCTTCTCCCCACCAAGTATTTCTACCGCACACAAGTCCTCTGAACTTGGTGGTGACCTCAATGGCGCACCGCACCCCTCAATCTCGATTGTCGTCAGATATCTGTCCTTCTTGACTTTGATCTCCTCAGAGCCATCATCTCCTCTCACTAGCAGGTCCCCGTTCAACGCGTCTGCATCCTGACACGCTACCTTCTGTCCATATCCGGTACGGTGGACGCTTGGCTAACATCCCCTGAATTCTAAAAACTCCTGCAGTTTGAGTTCTACCATTACCACGAAAGTTTCATACCACGAACATACCAAAAATTCATGCCCACACCACCGTTGTCCATCTCGCGGTTTTCCTCCTCTCTCCATACTGCCACCTTCGCCCGGTGCCATCTACCAGACGATCAGGTACAAATGCTTGGACTGCCACTGCTAGAAAAAACTTTTGGCAGTGGTGGTTTATCTGTCGGAGGCCTCACTGCACAGCATCATCAACTCCAGTTGCCCTCCCCTGGAGCGCTTGCTGACTGTTTTGGGAATAGAAATCCCTATCAGTTGTCTCCAAATAAAGTCGCCTCACCTTAAAATCATTGGAATTTGTTTTGAAGGAAAGCACCTCGTCATCGAAGATGCCCCTTCACTTGAAAGGTTTCTCCTTGATAATTGTTATAAACCTTCGCAAATAATTGTCATCTCTACGCCCAAACTGGAGACCTTGGGTGTAATTTTTGATCCATTTAATGATCACAAAGAGTTGGTGTTTGGCTCCTCACTTTTTAAGGTACCGTATATTACCATGTACACATTTGTAATCGTAAGCTGCATTTTTTATTTGTGCGCATAAGTTTTAAATCATCTTGGAGAACACTTTGGGTACTAATATTATGATATATGCTCAATGAAGAGTTCGTCCATGGATAGCCTGTCAATGTTGCTGGATTTTGTCAAGATCTTATATATCGGAATGTATAGTTATGATCTGAACATAATTATTGGCTTGTTGTGATGCTTTTGGTCTCTGGAGAATTTATATATGGATGTGATGATTTCATGCACATCGAAAGATTGTATATATTGTACTAGAATTAACCATTCAGCTATTGCTCTTTCGACATACTCTTTTTCAGACCTTAACTATTTTCAAATCTACATGTCTACTTAGGTACTGCAAGTACATGGACAAAAACATATAACCAATCGGTGGAGTAATAAGCACCAGGATTTTCTCAGTTCTCATGACATTCGTTTGAGGACAATAAGGATGGAAGGATATGCATCCAACCAGGCAAATAGAAGCTTTGTCACATTCTTCGTGTTGAATGCGAGGTTACTATTGTCCTTGAGGCTTAAGTTTTACCGCAAGATATTTCTCACGGACGGACACGTTGAAGAGCAAAAAAAGAAGTTTTGAGTGGACAAATGGGCTTCTAAACGTGCTCGGCTTCTATTTACAACAAGTTGTAGTCATCGTGCAATAAATTTTTATGCACAGGATGTTGATTTTAGGGCTCAGACCGATCCATTTGTTTGTGACTGCGAAAAAGAGTGGTTGGGTTAGATGTTACTGCCATGTTCAATCTGGGTTTTGTCTAAAAATTTGATGAACAATTAATCCTTGGGCTTTTTCTACCGTTTGTAAGCTTGAGTTACATGTTGTTGCCCACATACTCCCCTCCACCTGCCACTACACTGCCGCATCTTCCCGTCTGAGGCCTCGCCGTCGTTCTCCGCCTTGGGTCGCTCGCTGTGCCCACCTTCGTCTGACGTTGTCAACATGGTCAACAACCAAGAGGAATCAAAAGATGACTATACGTGGAGAGGCTGACAGTAGGGACCCACCAGGGTCATTGCATTACGCAAGGAGGTGACTCGTTATTACAAGCCAGGACAAGTCATCGATGTCTCATCTCACACCGGTGATGCATAGGCCCACGCGGCGGCGGATTTGTTAAAATTACACAACAGGCGGATAACACCAGGGACCCAGCAGCTCGCCTAGTTGTTTTTTAAGTTTCAGAGACGGAGCTCAACAACACGTTGTGCGGGGGATGTGGCTCGTCTAGCCCACGCTTACGCTTTTATTTAAGCACATGACGAGCCCAGTTGTTATCTTTTTTCTTTCTGAAAATGGTTAGCACAGTTTTTTTTTGGAGAACACCAAAACCGAGGCCTACTTGCTTTTCTGAGCCATGCTGGGCAGGAAATCTTTCAAGACAAGGAGGGAGGGATGTAAAGTAGTAAGAAATGGGCTTCCCCAGAAAATGGGCTATAAGTTTTGAAACCGAAGCCAACCGGCAATTACATTAAAATATCATTTTTTTGGATTTCTCTACTCTCTACTCTTATGAAAACCAAAGCCAACTGGCAATTACATTAAAAGATCGTCTTTTCTCCCACAAGATAAACTACTCCTACAAATGCATCTTCATGTTTCATGCAACTCACGGGCATCTTGCTAGTTAAGATTTTAAATTTCATTCATTTTTTTTGTGGAGAATTGTTTTTTGAATTTTATTTTGATATAATTTTTAAAAAAATATTTTTAATGCGACTCAAAATTTCATGATTAAAAGAGTTTGGACCCCACTGAAATATGAAAAATTTCATTGAATTTTTTAACGGTGCCCAGAATATATGGTCTCTAATGCTAATAAACAGAATATGGGCTTCAAATAACCTTAAGAATTAGCAAATGGCTGTAAATTATTGAAAATAATGGCTAATGGGTTGTATGTTGTTTTCCACAGATTTGGAGGCTGAATTCTGGGCCTACTAGGTTGACGATGACGTTGTCCTAAATTTTTTGACGCGTAAGCAAGGCTTTGTCAACTTAGTCAACACGGAGCAGTGACTGTTGGATGTCCATCCAACGGCCCGTTCTTCTTCAATCTCTGATCTTCCTGCTCTAGCCGCCCAAACCAGTGCCGGTGGGACTGCCTCCTGCCTCCTCCCGTTGCTGGCTGTGCTGCCGCCAGGCCATCCCTCTACCCACCCGCACATCATGTTATTTTCCGGCGACGTCAGCCTCACCCCGCAGCCGACTAGTCAGCGCTCGTACACCCCTCAGCGTGGGCATCCGCTGTCGTGGCTTTGCCGGCTCTGGGTCGTGCCCTTCCTGGTCCTCGCCCTCGTCCATCGCGTTTGTGCTCTTGGCTCGGCGAGGTCAACATGGTCAACAAACAACAGCTATTGGAAGAGGCTGACAGTAGGGGGCCACACAAGGAAATGCCTCCTTATTACGTGCAAAATATTGATTCCTCCACCTGACAGCTAGGACCCACCAGAAGGGCCTCTGTATTTCTTGAAAAAAATGTTCCCCCCGCTGTCAGCTCGGATCCACTAGCTATATCTTCGCACACAAGGAAGTGCCTCCTTATTACGCACATAAAAATGAATACACCCCCTGCTAGCTGGGACCCACCATTGTGGGAGGCTGACTTGTGGTCCTACTAAGATTACGGGGACGGAGGGCTTTGTCAACTTAGTCAATATGAACGATTCTAGTTCCAGTGACCGTATGATGTCCATCCAATGGTCGTAGTGCTTCTTCAACCTCTGGTCTTCTTGCTCCAGCCGCCCAAACAAGTGTCGGCCGTGCCGCCGGCTCCTGCCTCCCGTGTCCGCCTGTGCTGCCACTGCTGGCCATGCCATCCCTCTATACTCACCTACACCTCCTGGTATTCTTCGGCGACGGCAGCCTCACACGGCAGCCGAAGCAGTCAACACACATACTCCCCTCCATGTGGGCATCCACTGCCACGTCTTCCCCGGCTCCGCGTCGTCCCCTTCCTAGGCCTCGCCGTCGTCCATCGCCCTGTTGCTCTCAGCGTGGTGTGGTTAACGAACGACTTCGATCAGAAGAGTACTGTACATGGAGAGGCTGAAAGCTGGGTCCACGGGCATAGCAAGGAAGTGCCTCCTTATTACGCGAAAAATAATGATTCCTCCACCTGACAACAGGGACCCACCGGACGGGCCACCGTATTTCATGAAAAAAATGTTTCCCCCTTGACTGTTGGGAGCCACCAACTACATCTTCGCACGCAAGGAAGTGCCTGACAGTCGGGACCCACCTGGTCGAAGCGCACGTAGCGTTGTCATTCTGGTCGCGAACGCGTATGTACATATGATCGGTCTGTCTCCAGGATGCAGCGATGAACCGTGGCCATATAGCGAAGGGCACATGTCATAGCAGAGGCGCGCACGTAGCATGTACATGTATGTATAGTGGCTACGGTGCAAGAAATTAAATACGGCCATGTACGTAGATACGGGCGGGGTCTCGAACGCCTAGTCGCGCATACATACGAACGCATGCTGTTCATCAGGAGCCAACCGGCTTGGATGGAACGGCCGATGGAAACGAGGCCTGGCGTACCGCAGAACGAAGGAAACGGCCTTGTGTTCGACTGGCCACGGTCGAAACGGGATCCTCTTCATCGGGAGGGGTCTGGCGTACCGCAAAATGAAAGAAACGGACCTCCTATGGGCGAAATGGGGTCCTGTTGATCGGGAGGGGTGTGGCAAACCGCAAAACGGACTTGTGTTGGAGTGCTACGGTCAAAACGGGGGTCCTGTTCATCGGGAAGGGTGTGGTGTATGACAAACCGGGACTCCACGGGACACTGTTCATCTCCACCGTCGACCTCCTCCAGCCTCCATGGGCTGCTGTTCATCCACTGTCGACCTCCTCCAGCCTCCACCCGCGACTGTTCATCCACAAGGTCCTAGTCATTTAGCCTCCACCGCGCGCTCCTCCATCGGCTACTGTTCAACCAGCCCTCTCCATGGGGTCCTATTCAACCACCCCTCCACGGGCTATTGTTCATCCAGCCCTCCACTAGCTACTGTTAAACCAGCCCTCCACCCGCTACTGTTCACCCAGCCCTCCACGGGTCCTGTTCATCTAGCCCCCCACGGGGTCCTTTTCATCCACCGGCTCGATCGATCGGGTCATGTTCATCCAGTGGCTACGGCCTCTACTACCAAGGGGTCCTGTTCATCCACCCCCCCACAGGGAACTGTTCATCCAAACCCCCTCAACAACGCTCAATGTTCATCAAGGGAAGGAGGTAGCAGTGTTCGACTGGCTTAAGTTAGCAGCAGTAGCGAAGGAATCACTTGGGTTCAGTTAAAAGCAAGGGATCGATCGATTGCTACGCGTAGCCTGAAATGCAATCGCTCGGGTTCAGTTATAGCCCAACGCCTCGCGCACACACGTGTACGTACGAGAGAAACGTGCATCGCTCGGCCCCCGAGCAACCACCGTAACCGGGAACTCCCTGATATTTTCCTCGCCCTCGCTTCTACCAAAGTTTTTTCCGTCATGGACGACCCAAAGAATGTCATGCAGCTGCGTCTCCAGCCGGCCCAGGACGAAAAGCCCATTTTCTGTCATGATTTTTTGTCATAGAAGTCGGAGCCCACCACATCTATGATGATACCGGGTTTTGTCACAATTATCGTCGTAGAAGTGTCATAACTATGACAGAAAAAAAAATTGTTCGGCCCAAAATGTCACGGATGTGTCTTTTTTTGTAGTGATGCAACCTGAAAAAGGTTTATATAATCGCCATGATAGGTCAAGTCAATCATTGTTTAATTTTTTAGAGCAAGAAATAACCCATAAAAACATAGTAGGTTTATATAATCACCATGACATGCCAAGTCAATCATTCTTTAATTTTTTTAGAGCAAAAAATAACCCATAAAACATACTCTACAAATTAGCAAAAGAAGGATCCCAAGGTTTATATAATTGCCATGATAGATCACTATAGACATATAATATATCTTTGTAATTACCATGTCATGACATTTAAATGAAGCTTGAGATATGCAACTTCCCACCGGGTCACCCATCCTTTGGCTACTCCAGCCCGAGCTCGTTTAACTTCTGTGTTCTATTCGACTAGGATAGCGGATGGGAAGCCACCCCTTGGTGATAAGAATTGCCTCCTTGCCATTAAGTTGTTTCACACTGGTCACCCTAAGGGACCTACTCCCTCCTATCAAACACATTTGTGCTTCTAGAAATGGTGTGGGATATTTACATGGCCGGTGTGTCGCCGCTAGCCTTCAATGAGCACTGACACTCGTAGTGGGAAAACGATGGGAGAAGAGGTGGGAAACCGATGAGAGGAGTGGCGACAAATGGTAACCTGTTTAGAAGACCTAGTAGAGAAGGAAGCGTGAGCTAGCACGACGCACGCGCACAGTGCTTACCCATGTACTGCATGTGCTGTCGAAAGGGCTCAGGGTTGCCGTTCGATTTGGGGGCATCCAACGGTGCACACGTACAATCCATGGGGTTTGGGTTCTGGCCAATTAGAACGCACGACTCGCATCGCATGCGCGGCAAGGGGGGGAGGGGGCATCGTCCAAGGTTTGGTAGTTACATGGCTTTCGTGAGTGAACGGTGTGCTACTTGAAAACATTTCGTGAGAATAATATCTGTTTTTAAATTCCTATAAATCCAAAACTCACCTGAAAATCGTGAAACCAAGCATGGTGTCATGACATGGCACATATATGTCAAGGAATTTTTTTCGTCCATTTTGGCACAAGTTTTATTACAAGCCTCTTACAAACCGAAGCTTCTCTCAAAGAAGCCTCGTGGTTCCGATAGGTAAATGTGTCCCCCTTGTGGGAGAAACGTAATCACTGCCTCTTTTCTCCTTGTATTTTCTTCTATAGGCAACATGGAACGACAGGATATCTATGCTGAAATTTAAACTTATTTAGGTTTCGTTTAGCATTTTTATACACTAATTGAGTTTCCTAGGCATTTAATGTCCATAATTCAAATATGAACTTCAAATACATGCTCCAGTTCACCAAAATGGCTAGAAATTTATACATGTGTCCTTTGGTGCATGTTTAGGTCCCATGCCAGGAATGGGAATGAATTACAACCGTACCCGTATCTTGGCTCGTCCTCGAACATTTGGAATCTTGGTTTTTAAATCCCCGTAAATCATAAACTCACCAGAAAGTCATCAAAGGTGGCATGGTGTCACATCATGGCACATATATGTCGTGGTAAAAACATTGTCCAATTTGGGCCAAGCTTTATTACAAACCTCTTACAAACCGGAGCTTCTCTCAAAGAAGCTTCGTGGTTCCGATAGGGAAACGTGTTCGCCTTGTGGGCAAAACGTAATCACTAATTGAGTTCGTTTGGCCTTTTTATACACTAATTGAGTTTCCTAGGCATTTCATGTCCATAATTCAAATCTGAACTACAAATACATGCTCCAATTCACAAATGTCTAGAAAAATTATACATGTGTCCTTAGGGTGCATGTTTAGGTCCCATGCCTGGAATGGGAACGAATTACAACCGTACCGGTGTCCTGGCTCATCCTCAAACATTTCGAATCTCGGTTTTTGAATCCCTATAAATCCAAAACTCACCAGAAAGTCATCAAAGCTGGCATGGTGTGATGTCATGGAACATATATGTCGTGTTAAAAACATTGCCAATTTGGGCCAAGCTTTATTACAAACCTCTTACAAATCAGAGCCTGTCGCAAGAACCCTCATGGTTTTGATAGGGAAATGTGTCCCCTTGTGGGCCAAACGATAATCGCACCCTCTTCGAGCCAACACCGAACAACGGGAGATTTGCGCTGAACTTTGAAATTAATCAGGGTTTTTGACATTTTTTATTCATTAATTGAGTTTTCTAGGCATTTAATGTCCATAATTCAAATCCGAACTACTAATACATGCTCCAGTGCACCAAAATGGCTAGAAAAAATGTGCATCTTTCCTTGGGGCATGTTTAGGTCCCATGGAACGAATGGGAACTAATCAAGTATCTCGCCATGCTCGCTTGGCCTCAAACATTGTGAATCATGGTTTTTAAATCTCTATAAATCCAAAACTCTCCAGGAAATCATGAAACTTGGCTTGGTGTCACTACATGGTACATATAATTGTCCAATTTTGGCGAAGCTATATTACAAGCCTCTTACAAACTGGAGCCTGTCGCAACCCTCGTAGTTCAGATAGGGAACATGCCCCTCTTGTGGGCGAAACAATAATCGCTGCCTCTTCTCGCCTTGAACTTTGTTTTCTACAGGAAACATTGAATAACAGGAGTGTCGTGCTGAAATTTGAAACTATACAGGGTTCGTTTGGCCATTGTATATATTGCTAATTAAGTTTTCTATGCATTTAATGTAGTCCATAATTCAAATTTGAACTACAAGCACCTGCTCTAGTGAAGCAAAATGGGTGGGAAATCGTACATGTGTCATTGGGTGCATGTTTAGGTCTCATTTAAGGAATGAGAATAAATTACAAACTTGTCGTCGTCCTGAAACATTGAGAATCTCGGTTTTTAAATCCCAGTAAATCAAAAACACACCCAAAAACATGAAACTTAGCATGGTTTCATGACATGGCACATATATGTCATGGTAAAAAATCGTCCAGTTTGAGAAGGGGCGCACACATTAGTTGCCAACGATGTCATTTTTGAAACAAAAAGCTGACACGTTAATATCGCAAATGGTTGTATTATATTAACCATGTCAAAATTTAACCATACTCGGTGGCGTGCGTGTGGTTGTTTGACTAGACGGGACGAGCGTGAGATGTCCGTCATGCAGGCTCGATGGGACACGTGTGACTAGTCCGCCGTGCAGGCTCGACGGGACGCGTGCATCCTGTCCACCTGATAGGCTCGACGGGACACGTGCGAGCAGCAAGGCCGCCCCTGCTCACCGGGAAGCGAGCCCTTTGACCTCTATGCACCAGCCGCCGCCCGCCTTGCTCACAACTTCTCCATTAATGGGTTAACTAAAGCACCTGGACAGAGGGTGTTTGCTTGTGATCCCATGGCAGCATTTGCTCAATCCGGAGCTTCCTCAAGTCACCCATCAGTTCCTCGACGACCGCTGTCAGCGTCATCCCCGAGGCACTGCTCTGCTCATCCGGTATCTTCCAGCCGGTGGCCTCCTCCTCCTTCTCGACAAGCACCTTGAGGAGCTTCACATTGTCACCCATAAGTTGCTAAACAAGGCCGGTCGCCTTGTCAACCAAGGCATCACTGATCTTAAGAAGCTTCATCAAGCCGTCGACCAGCTCCTGCTGCTTAGTGACGCCAGCAAGAATGTCACCGTCGCCGGCCAAGGACTTCAGGAACGCCAGCTTGTCACAATGGCCGATGTTGTGAGTGCGCTTGTGAGAGCCCTCGCGTGCCCATGAGAGCTCGTTCGAGGGCTTCGCGGTTGTAACACCCTGGATATGATTTACCCAATATGTACTCCAACTCTTGCCGTTTCCGGCGTTAAGTTATTTTATTTTCTCGGGTTTGGTTTTTGTCTCCGTGTGGTGTTCTCGTTGTCATGCATCTCATATCATGTCATCATGTGCATTGCATTTGCATACGTGTTCATCTCATGCATTCGAGCATTTTCCCCGTTGTCCGTTTTGCATTCCGGCGCTTCGTTCTCCTCCGGTGGTCAATTCTACCTTTCTTTCGTGTGTGGGGATTAAACATTTCCGGATTGGACCGAGACTTGCCAAGCGGCCTTGGTTTACTACCGGTAGACCGCCTGTCAAGTTTCGTACCATTTGGACTTCGTTTGATTCTCCAACGGTTAACCGAGGGACCGAAAAGGCCTCATGTGTGTTGCAGCCCAACACCCCTCCAAGTTGGCCCAAAACCCACCTAAACCCGCTCCATCATCTAGAGCGTTCGATCACGATCGCGTGGCCGCAAACCGCACCTCATTTGGACTCTCCTAGCTCCCTCTATGCCTATATAAAGACCCCCTCCTCTAAATTCGCGGATCCCCTCTCCCAAACCGTAAAAATCGGATCTCCGCCGCCGCCGGACACGTCCGGACGGAGCCGGACGCGTCCGCTGCCACCGCCTGCCCAACCAGGAGGTGCCACGTGTCCCTGGACGGCCTCCTCCGCCGAAGCCCGCGGGAGCCCGCATCCGCCCCCCGGCCCATCCGGCCAGCGCCGCCGCCCGCACCCGCGCACCCGAGCGCCCGCCGCCTCCTTCGCTGTCTCCGGCTACCGGACGCCGCCTACCACCGCTCGCCGCCACCCTCTTCTCGCGCAGGGCCCCCTCAACTGCGCCGCCCCGTCGCAGCTCCGGTGGCCGCCGCCCCCGCCGACGCCGCCCTCCGCCGCCGCCTCGCCATCCTCCTCCCTGCCGGCAAGTCCCCGGTGAGCTCTCCCTCCTCCAGCCATCTCTCTCCTCCAGCGAGCATTGTTCCGGTCATCCTCGAAGTCCGCGCCGATCCGGATCCAGATCTGAGAAAATATCTCGGGTTGACTTTTGCACGAAACCCTCTAGCCATCTTTCATCATGCTATAACTCCGTATCCGTATCTCCGTTTTGGGCATATAGCATATCAAAATGTTCATCTCATAGAGTACATCATTTCATCTCATTACGTCATTTTCATTTGAGTTCATCTTGATGCCCGAAATGCTGTTAGAAGAGTGCTACTTGAGATAATTATTAGATCTGCTGCACCAATTAGATATTTGTCATTTTGGCCATGATTATTGTGTGCATGATATGCCCATGAGCTCTACATATGTTTCGTTAAGGGTTTTGCCATCTTTCCAGCGGTGCAACCCATGTATTTTTGTGATGTGTGTGGTGACTAGCACGAGCTTGCAATCTTTCCAGCGGTTTTGCCATCTAATGCTGATTTCAGGGACTTAGCATTTCCACTAAGTCCTTGAGCTGTTTATCTCATATGGCCATATGTTCATGTTGTTTCCTAGTGATCCGTGCCTCTTTTGAGGATGATCAGTAAGAATGTTTTGTTAATATTGTAGTGCTCTATCCATCCATGTCTTTGTTTGCAATTATGGAGCACCCTAGCTTGAGTCAATCGAGCTCTACTTTTGTCATTTCGTGGAATCTGGGCAGATTGTCTACTTGTTAGCGATTTTGCCGATGATGTTGTAGTTGATCCGTGCATGCTATGCTATTGTTCTTGCCATGTCTAGCTTGTATTTTGTGTATTCTTGATGGGTGTATGCCTAGCTCGTCATGACTTCCTCTGTAGTGAGTGCATCGAGCTCGTAAACATGCCTACTTGATATCTATTTTAAGCATGCTCCAGTTTTCACAAAGTCTGTGATCTGATTATGTTTTTGCCATGTTCACATGCTTGCAAATGTATTCTCTAATCCCTTTTGGCTCAAGGTCACTAAGGGACTTTTGTTAAGATCTTTGAGTAGCTCCATGCCATGCTTTACTTTGCCATGTTCAGGTCCTGTAGCATATAGTTTTCATGCTCCGAAGAGTGCTATCTGATCTGAAATTCCAGACAAGTGTTAATTTCACTAGGTCTGAAATCTCTTTGTCAAGTGCATTTTTGCCATGCTTGTTTGAACCTGTTAATGGATGAATTGGTTGTACCTCAGTGCTAGACTTTTGTTAAGCATCTTGAATGGATCCCTGCCATGTATTTTTATGCCATGTTTGAGTGCTGTAGCATGTTCATCTTGTTGCATTTAGATGGCTACTTGATGCAAATCGCAAAACGTGATCATATTTGAATTGCTTGCCATTTCCAAACCGTAACTCCGATTCCGGTGTTCTTTATATCGTTTTCAAGCGATTTCATCTCATCTTTCCAATGGAACACTTGGATTTCCAAGTTGAGGCCAGGTTCATGCATTCCTTGTCACATCTTGCATATGCATCCCGCATCGCATCCCGCATAGCATACCATCCTTGCATCTTATTGTTTGAGCTTTGCACGTGGTTGATTGTGTCCTTGTTGCTTGTTTGTCTTGTTTGGGTAAAGCTGGGAGACGAGTTCCCTAACGAGGAGCCCGTTGAGTTTGCTTTCGAGGATCCAGTCAGCTCTGACAACTTTGCAGGCAAGATGATCATACCCTCGAAATCACTACTATCTTTTTTTTGCTAGATGCTCACTCTTTTGCTATGCCAATGCTACGATGCCTACCACTAGATTTCAAGACTCCCAAATTGCCATGTCAAATCTCTAACCCACCATGTCCTAGCAAACTGTTGTTTGGCTATGTTACCGCTTTGCTTAGCCCCTGTTATAGCGTTGCTAGTTGCAGGTGAAGATTGGAGACCGTTCCTTATTGGAACATTATTTACTTTTTGGGATATCATTATATTGCCATGTTATCTTAATGCATCTATATACTTGGTAAAGGGTGGAAGGCTCAGCCTCTTGCCTAGTGTTTTGTTCCACTCTTGCCGCCCTAGTTTTCGTCATATCGGTGTTATGTTCCCGGAGTTTGCGTTCCTTACGCGGTTGGGTTATAATGGGAACCCCTTGACAGTCCACCTTGAATAAAACTCCTCCAGCAATGCCCAACCTTGGTTTTACCATTTGCCACCTAGCCCTTTCCCTTGGGTTTCGCGGACTCAAGGGTCATCTTATTTTAAACCCCCCCGGGCCAGTGCTCCTTTGAGCGTTGGTCCAACCTAGAGCACCGTGCGGGGCCGTCCCTTGGCAACTTGGGTTACGTTGGCTCCCGTATGCTTAGCTTATCCGGTGTGCCCTGAGAACGAGATATGTGCAGCTCCTATCGGTATTTGTCGGCACAGCGGGTGGTGTTGCTGGACTTGTTTTACAATTCTCGGAGTTGTCTTGAAGAACCGGGATACCGAGTCTGATCGGAACGTCTCGGGAGGAGGTCTATTCCTTCGTTGACCATGAGAGCTTGTCATGGGCTAAGTTGGGACTCCCCTGCAGGGATTTGAACTTTCGAAAGTCGTGCCCGCGGTTATGGGCAGATGGGAATTTGTTAATGTCTGGTTGTAGATAACTTGAACCTTAATTTAATTAAAATGAATCAACAGTGTGAGTTACCGTGATGGTCTCTTCTCGACGGAGTCCGGGAAGTGAACACGGTGTTGGAGTAATGCTTGCGTAGGTTGTCCTCTAGTTTCTCGTTCGCACTTTGCCTCCTCTTCTCGCTCTCTTTTGCGAACAGGTTAGCCACCATATATGCTAGTCCCTTGCTGCAGCTCCACATGTTTTACCTTGCCTTACCTATAAGCTTAAATAGTCTTGATCGCGAGGGTGCGAGATTGCTGAGTCCCTGTGGCTCACAGATTACTATTACACCAGATGCAGGGCCTGATGTTTCCGCTCCAGATGACGCGCTTGAGCTCAAGTGGGAGTTCGACGAGGACTCTCAACGATACTACATGTCTTTCCCTGATGATCAGTAGTGGTGCCCAGTTGGGGTGATCGGGACCGTGTCGCAAGTTGGGTTATCTTTTATTTTGGCGCCGTAGTCAGGCCATGAGTGTTTGGATGTTGTAATGTTATTTATGTACTTTGATTGACGTGGCGAGTGTAAGCCAACTATGTTATCTCCCCTTTTATTATCTATATTACATGGGATGTTGTGAAGATTGCCTAACTTGCGACATATGCCTTGTAACGCCCTCGATGCGGCTATAACTCCCACGTGTCGAGGCACAACTTAGAGACATAACCGCATTGAAAGCAATGTCGCAAGTCAGGAAATCATTACAACATCCCATGTAATATATGATAAAAGGGGGATATACACAGTTGGCTTACACTCGCCACGTCACATCAAAGTACATGAATAACATCCATCATACAAACACTCATGGCCCGACTACGGCGCCAAAATAGAAGGAAACCCAACATGCGACAAGGCCCCGAATCAAACCCCAACTAGGCACCACTACTGATCATCAGGAAAAGACACGTAGTAATGCTGAGAGTCCTCGTCGAACTCCCACTTGAGCTCGTACTCGTCACCTGGAGCGGAATCACCTGGACCTGCATCTGGATTTATAGTAATCTGTGAGCCACATGGACTCAGCAATCTCGCACCCTCGCGATCAAGAGTATTTAAGCTTATAGGAAGGGTAAGGCAATACATATGTGGAGCTGCAGCAAGCGACTAGCATATATGGTGGCTATCTTATTCGCAAAAGAGAGAGAGAAGAGGAGGCAAAGCACGAGCGAGAAACTAGAGAACAACCTGCGTAAACATTACTCCAACACCGTGTCCACTTCCCGGACTCCGCCGAGAAGAGGCCATCACGGTAACACACTCAGTTGATTCATTTTAAATAATTAAGGTTTAAGTTATCTACAACCGGACATTAACAAATTCCCATCTGCCCATAACCACGGGCACGGCTTTCGAAAGTTCAATCCCTGCAGGGGAGTCCCAACTTAGCCCATGACAAGCTCTCAAGGTCAACGAAGGAATAGACCTCCTCCCAAGACGTTCCGATCAGACTCGGTATCTCGGTAACTCAAGACACTTCGACAGGTTAAAATAAGACCAGCAACACCGCCCGAATGTGCCGACAAATCCCGATAGGAGCTGCACATATCTCTTTCTCAGGGCACACTCAGATGAGACATCCTACGAGTAAAACCAACCCTCAAGTTGCCCCGAGGTGGCCCCACAGTCTACTCGGTCGGACCAACACTCAGAGGAGCACTGGCCCGGGGGGGTTTAAAATAAGATGACCCTCGGGCTCCGGTAACCGAAGGGAAAAAGAGGCTAGGTGGCGAATGGTAAAACCAAGGTTGGGCATTGCTGGAAAAGCTTTAATCAAGGCGAACTATCAAGGGGTTCCCATTATAACCCAACCGCGTAAGGAACGCAAAATCCGGGAACATAACACCGATATGACGGAAACTAGGACGACAAGAGTGGAACAAAACACTAGGCGAGAGGCCGAGCCTTCCACCCTTTACCAAGTATATAGATGCATTACGATAACATAGCAATATAATGATATCCCAACAAGTAGTAAATGCTCCAACAAGGAACGGCCTCCAATCTTCACCTGCAACTAGCAACTCTATAAGAGGGGCTGAGCAAAGCGGTAACATAGCCAAACAACGGTTTGCTAGGATAAGGTGGGTTAGAGGTTTGACATGGCAATTGGGAGGCTGACAAGCAAAAGGTAGGCATCGTAGCATTGGCATAACAAGAGCGAGCAAACTAGCATAGCAAAGATAGTAGTGATTTCGAGGGTATGATCATCTTACCTGCACAGTTGTCAGAGTTGACTGGATCCTCACAAGCAAAATCAACTGGCTCCTCGGTAGCGAACTCGTCTCCCGGCTCTACCCAAACAAGACAAACAAGCAACAAGGATACAATCAACCACGTGCAAGACCAAGCAATATGAGGAAATGATGATATGCTATGCGGGATGCGATGCGGGATGCAAAATGCAAGATATGACAGGAAATGCATGAACCTGGCCTCAACTTGGAATTCCAAGGGTGCCACTGGAAAGATGAGATGAAATCGCTTGAAAACGATATAAAGATCATCGGAATCGGAGTTACGGCTTGGAAATGGCAAGCGTTTTACGAATGACACCGGTCTGCGATTTACAGCAAGTAGGCATCTAAATGCAATGAAATGAACATGCTACAGCCACCAAACATGACAACAAAATACATGGCAGGGATGCACACAAGATGCTTAACAAAAGACTAGCACTGAGCTACGGCCAATTCACCCATTATGAGGTTCAAACAAGCATGGCAAAAACGCAAATGCAAAACAGATTCCAGACTTAGTGGAATTAACACTTGTCTGAAATTTCAGATCACGAAGCCCTCTTCGGAGCAGCAAAACAACATGATACATGACCAGATTAAGACAAGTAAGAACATGACATGGAGCTACTCAACAATCTTAACAAAAGTCCAAAAGTGACCTGGGGTCAAAAGGGATCACAAAATATACTAACGGGCACACGAACATAGCAAAAACATAATCAGTTTTCAGACTTTGTGAAAACTGAGACATGCTGAAATATAACTCTCGAAGGCATGTAAACGAGCTCGATGCACTCACCACGGTGCAAGTCATGGCAAGTCAGGCATACATCCATTAAGAAGTCACAAAATAAGCTAGACATGGCAAGAACAATGGCATAGCATGCACGGATCAACTACAATAGCATCGGCAAAATCGCAAACGAGTTGACGATCTGCCCAGATTCACAACGAAGCAAAAGTAGAGCTCGATTGCCTCAAGCTAGGGTGCTCCATAATTGCAACCAAAGATATGGATGGATAGAGCATAACATGATTAACAAAACTCCTTTACTGATCATCCTCAAAAGAGGCACGGATCACTAGGAAACAAGCTGAACATATGGCATCATGAACTAAATAATCCCAGACTTAGTGAAAACAACTAAGTCTCTGAAAACAGATTTACCGGGTGCCTCACTTTGCAAGCTTGCACAAGTCACCACACACATCCTAAAAATGCATGGGTTGCACCTCTGGAAAGAAGACAAAATGCTTAACAAAACATATGAAGGACTCACAGGCATCTCATGCACACAATAATCATGGCAAAAATGACAAAACTCTAAGATGAACTAGCAAATCTGACAATTAACTCACAAAGCCTCCTTCTAACAGCATTTTGGGCATCAAGATGAAATCAAATGAAAATGATGCAATGGAATGAAATGATGTACTCGTTGAGGCGAACATTTTGATATAGTATATGCTCAAAACGGATTTACAGATGCGGAGATATCACTGGTCAAAGTATGCTCGAAAAACTAGGGTTCGGAAGAGAGAGTCAACCGAGGTTCAAAATATCTCAGATCCAGATCGGGATCTCGCGGGCACGGACTTCGAGGTTGACCACAGGGCACTGTTCACGCCGGAGATCGGAAGCCGAGGTCGCCGGAGGAGGGACTTGGGGCACCGGATCCGGCCGGTGGCGGGGACGGCCGGTGACGAGGGGGGCGGTGGCGGAGACGCGGAAGCCGAGGCAGGGCGGCGCGGCTGCCGGAGGCGCGGTCGGCGAGGTCGGAGTTGCTGCCGGGCGGCGGAGGCTCGGCCGGGCTCGGGGAAGACGAAGGCGATGCGGGTGGCGGGGACTCGGGCCCGGTCGGCCCCGGGCTCTCGCGGGCCGGCGGCGGCGGGCGACGAAGAGGGCCGGCCCCGGGCTCTCGCGGGCCGCCGGCGGCGGGCGACGAAGTGGGCATAGAGGCGCCACGTGTCAGGCGGTGAGAGGCTGGGAGAGTGGCGGCGGACGCGTCCGGTCGGATCGGACGTGTCCGGCCGGCGTGGGGATCCTTTTTCTTAGACTAGGGTTTCGGGGAGAGATCCGAGATTTGGAAAGGGGGGGTCTATTTATAGGCATAAGTGGAGCTAGGAGAGTCCAAATGAGGTGCGGTTTTCGGCCACGCGATCGTGATCGAACGCTCTAGGACATGGAGCAGAGTTTGGTGGGTTTTGGGCCAAATTGAAGGGGTGTCAGGCTGCAACACACACGAGGCCTTTTCGGTCCCTCGGTTAACCGTTGGAGTATCAAACGAGGTCCAAATGGCACAAAACTTGACAGGCGGACTACCTGTAGTAAACCAAGGCCGCTTGGCAAGTCTCGGTCCAATACGGAAATGTTTAATCCCCACACACGAAAGAAAGCTAGAAATGACCACCGGAGGAGAACGAAGCGCCGGAATGCAAAACGGACAACGGGGAAAATGCTCGAATGCATGAGATGAACACGTATGCAAATGCAATGCACATGATGACATGATATGAGATGCTTGACAAAGACAACAACACACGGAGACAAAGACCCGAACCCGAGAAATAAATATAACTTAACGCCGGAAACGGCAAGAGTTGGAGTACAAATAGGGAAAGTTACATCCGGGGTGTTACAACACTCCACCACTACGAAAAGATCTCGTCCCGAGATCTAGGACTGAAAGAACTCCGGGTACTCAGAACGGAGGTGATCCTCGCGTTCCCAGGTAGTTTCACGGTCGGAATGGTGTGACCACTTGACTTTGAGAAATTTTATTGACTTGTTGCGAGTCTTGCGTTCAGTCTCTTCAAGAATAGCAACTGGGTGCTCACGATAGGAGAGATCTTCTTGGAGCTCAATGTCCTCGAAGTTGACTGTGCGGTCAGGCGTCTTGAAGCACTTTCGAAGCTGAGAGACATAGAACACGTCATGAACATTTGCGAAGTTTGAAGGAAGCTCGAGTTGATAGGCGAGGTCGCCTCTCTTGCTGACAATCTTGAAAGGTCCCACGTATCTAGGGGCAAGCTTCCCTTTGATACCGAATCAACGAGTACCTTTCATAGGAGAGACGTGGAGGTAAACATGATCTCCGATCTCGAAAGCCAAATCACGGTGCTTACTATCATAGTAGCTTTTCTGGCAGGATTGGGCTGCTCTGAGGTTATCACGAATGACTTTGCACATTTCTTCTGCTTCTGTGATTAAGTCATTACCCAAGAGCTGACGTTCACCAGTTTCGGACCAGTTGAGAGGGGTACGACACTTCCTGCCATATAGAATTTCAAAAGGGGCCTTGCCCGAACTTGCTTGAAAACTGTTGTTGTATGAGAATTTAGCATAAGGAAGACAATCCTCCCACTTCATGCCGAAGGAGATCACACAAGCCCTGAGCATATCTTCAAGAATCTGGTTGACACGCTCGACTTGACCGCTTGTTTGAGGATGGAAAGCAGTGCTGAAGCGGATGTTGGTGCCCATGGCCTTCTGAAAAGAATCCCAAAACTTGGAGGTAAAGATGCTGCCACGGTCTGAAGATATCACTTGAGGAATACCGTGCAGAGAGACAATGCGAGAGGTATAGAGTTCCGCCAATTGAGCTATAGTGATCGACTCTTTTATAGGCAAAAAGTGATCCACTTTGGTGAGCTTGTCGATGACAACGAATATAGCATCATTCACACGCTTGGACTTTGGAAACCCAGTCACGAAGTCCATTTCAATGTGGTCAAACTTCCATTCTGGAATGGCAAGAGGTTGGAGGAGACCAACTGGCCTTTGGTGTTCTGCCTTCACACTTCTGTAGACATCACATTCATTCACGAATTGGGCGATCTCGTGCTTCATTCGAGTCCACCAATAAGCTTGCTTGAGGTCCTGATACATCTTCGTGCTGCCAGGGTGGATGGAGAGGAGAGAATTGTGAGCCTCGTACATGATCACTTTACAAAGTTCACCTTTGGGCACAACAATACGATCCTCGAAGAAGAGAGTGTCCTTGTCATCAAGGCGGTAGCACTTGTTCTTGGACTGACTCTTGGTAATCCCAATCTTCACCTTTTTCACCATAGCATCAAGAAGCTGAGCTTGGCGAATCTGGTCTTCTAAGGTAGGAGAGACTTGAAGGTTGGCGAGGAAACCTTGAGGAACAACTTGTAGATTAAGTTTGCGGAAAGCTTCACAAAGGTCGGGTTGATAAGGCTTGAGAATCAGACTGCTGCATTAGGCCTTTCTGCTCAAAGCATCAGCGATCACATTGGCCTTGCCTGGAGTATACTCAATACTCGGATTATACTCTTGAATCATTTCAACCCATGGAGTTTGCCTGAGGTTGAGATTAGGCTGAGTGAAGATGTACTTGAGACTCTTGTGATCAGTGAAAATGTCCACTTTTCTTCCCAATAGAAGATGTCTCCAAGTCAATAGAGCATGCACAACTGCCGCTAACTCGAGATCATGAGTGGGGTAGTTCTTCTCATTAGGCTTCAACTGGCGAGATCTATAAGCAACAACTTTCTTCTCTTGCACCAAAACTGCGCCAAGACCTTGGAGAGAGGCATCACAAAAGACCTCGTACGGCTTGGATTCATCAGGCGGAGTCAGAACTGCAGCAGTGATCAACTTATCTTTCAAAGTGTTGAAAGCAATATCACACTCCGGAGACCAAACGTACTTGACGTGCTTCTGAAGAAGATTTGAGAGAGGCTTCGCGATCTTAGAAAAGTTTTCAACGAATCTTCGGCAATAGCTTGCGAGACCGAGAAAACTGCGGAGTTGCTTCACGTTTTGAGGAGGTTCCCAATTCACAATTGCGGACACCTTCTCAGGATTCACGGAAATGCCCTTGGCAGAGATGATATGACCAAGATAAAGAACCTCATCGAGCCAAAATTCGCACTTGGAGAACTTGGCATAGAACTGATGTTCTCTGAGCTTATCGAGAACCAAACACAAGTGTTTGGCATGATCTTCCTTGTTCTTGGAGAAAACCAGAATGTCGTCGAGATAGACCAAAACGAAGTCATTGGTGTAGGCGTTGAAGATGAAGTTCATCATGCGAGAGAACGTTGGAGGAGCGTTGGCGAGGCCAAAAGACATGACAGTGTATTCATATGAACCAAAGCTTGTTCTGAATGCTGTCTTGGGAATATCTTCTTCACGAATGTGAATCTGGTGATAGCCCATATGGAGATCAAGCTTGGAGAATACTTGGGCACCTTTGAGTTGTTCGAACAGCTCACTGATGTTGAGAAGTGGGTATTTGTTCTTGATGGTCTTATTGTTCACTGGACGGTAATCAACACAAAGTCAGTCCGTTCCATCCTTCTTCTTCACAAAAAGAACACCACAACCCCACAGAGAAGAACTAGGCCGGATGAGACCCATTCTTTCTTGCTCATCGAGTTGCTTCTTCAGCTCCTTCAACTCTTCATGTTCGAGCTTGTAAGGACGTTTGCACACGGGTTCCATGCCAGGCTCAAGTTCAATAACGAATTCAACTGGCCGGTGCAGAGGCATTCCTGGGAGCTCTTCTGGAAAGACGTCTTGATATTCGCAAACGACTGGAATTTGCGAGATGGCATCCAATTCACCCTTCTCATTGAGAGAAAATAGACGAATGGTATTATCCCGAGCGGCAAAGACAATTACATCCTCAGACGAATGAGTCAATTGAATCTGCCTGGCTGCACAATCAAGCTGAGCCTTGTGCTTAGAAAGCCAATCCATCCCGAGAATAAGATCAATATCTGAGTTACCAAGAATCACCGGAGAAGAGAGAAACTTGTAATCGCCCAACGTGATAGAGACATCGGGAGCAACCAAACTAGAAGTCAAAAGCTTGCCGGGAGAAACAACTTGCATGACTTTGGGCATAATCTCGGTATCAACATTGTGCTTCGATGCAAAAGGGCATGACAAAAAGGAATGCGATGCACCAGTGTCAAATAGAACTTTTGCAGGAACATCGTTAACAGGAAGGTTACCCATGATCACATCTGACGAGTCCTCTGCCTGAGCTGTATTCATCAAATTGATCTTGGCATGCTTGGGGTTATGCTTGACCACAGCTTTACTTGCCGATCTGACAGGAGGAGGAGGAGGAAGACACCTCTGGTTGAAACACTTGTTGGCATAGTGACCCTTCTGTTGGCACTTGTTGCACGTGACCTCAGAAAGCGGACGGTGATACGGAACACTCGATCTTGGAGCTTGAGACGAAGTCTTGTTCTGAAAGCCAGGGTTGGGTGGGAGGTAAGAACCACTGCCACCTTTACTCTTCTGCTGGAACGGTTGACGGAACGGAGGAGGAGGAAGCTAAAACTTCTGCTCCTTGGCCACTTGAGTAGAGGAAGAAGGAGTAACATCTCTGACTCGCTTCCTGGAAGCATCACACCTCAACTGAGCAGCCTCTTGCTTCAGTGCCATGTTGTAGAACTCATCATATCTCAAGGGCTCAAAGAGGACAAGAGCGAGCTGAATTTCTTCTCTGAGACCACCCCTGAACTGGTATATCATGCTCTTCTCATCAGGAACATCCTGCTTGGCAAAGCGGGCAAGCTTCTGGAACAATTTGTTGTAGTCATAGACAGACAAAGAGCCTTGCTTCAGATTGCGGAATTCCTCACGCTTGCTTTCAACCACACTCTGCGGAATATGATGAGCTCAGAAATCTCGACGGAAATCATCCCAAGTGATAACACGTCCACCTCTGGAATCCTTGTACTACTGGAACCATTCTGCAGCTTGATCTTTGAGTTGGAAGGAAGCGAACTTGACAAAGTCCTCAGACCTGACGTTACTGCACTCGAAATGCTTACACAGATCCACAAGCCAATCGTCAGCATCAGTTGCCTCAACGCAATTGCTGAAAGTCTTTGGCCCGTTAGCAAGGAACTGGTTGAGTGTAGCAAAGTGACTCTGATTGCTACCTTGATTCCCTTGACTGCCTTGATTGCGCTCTTGAAGAATTTGCATGATCAGCTGTGTGTTTGCATTGGTTGCGGCCATCACAGCTTGCCATGCCTCTGGAGGAGGTGGAGGTGGTGGCGGATCTTGATTCTGGTTCTGACTGGTGCTCTTAGTGGGAGCCATCCTGAAGAGGTTGACCACCGTTAGCACATAGACAGATAAATGAAGTTGAAACCAACGGAATGAAAATTGCAACATATAGTCTTCACATCCGAACAAAATGAACGAAAGCATTCCTCTTCAAATGGTCACATATCCATAAATTGAGAAGCCACGTAGAATTAAGGTAGAGAAATAAATCAACAAGGTACTGATCAAGAATGAATAATCGGTAAGAAATCCCAATCTCAAACCAATATCCGTGGAAGAAGAACTACAGCTACTAGAATTCCCACCTATGAAACTCCCGAACTTTTCCGGTTATGCAATCAGGTGTTGGGGATACAGGGGAAGCATAATATCTCACCCAAACTAGCAAATCCTACATCCAGCTGTATCCATCCTTCAACACATAACCAAGAAAACTTCGGAAACCATCTACCTCAACCTTCGAAAAGCATCCGTTATACAAGTTATGGTGATACTCCCGAACTCCCGCCCCAGTACTGGGTGGCGTCGAGGTTATCTCACCAACGAACTGCATAAAAGAGATTTTCGATGTCGGCGAACAAATTTCAAGTATTCCAGAATTGCAACGATAAAATTATGATGACAACACCTCAGAGCTCAACTCCCCGGGACACTTCCACTAAACCCCTGACAGGAGGCACCAAGACAATGTTCTCATCATAAGCCATCGGAACGATTCCAAGATACTCGCGTGATCCTAAATTTTTTTAGTGAAATTTGAGAAGACAAGAGTCAAAACTCTATGTCAGGATGCCTTACTAGAGCGATGAGGAGACTGGGAAGTAAAAAGAATTCCTAATCTCTCCGATATATAATTCCTAAATGACTCAAAACATTTTTCTAGACACAACTCGGCCTCTAAAAACGATCAAGCAATGGGGCTCCTAGGGTCGGGGAAGGCTCTGATACCAACTTGTAACGCACTCGATGCGGCTATAACTCCCACGTGTCGAGGCATGACTTAGAGACATAACCGCATTGAAAGCAATGTCGCAAGTCAGGCAATCATTACAACATCCCATGTAATATATAATAAAAGGGGGAGATACATAGTTGGCTTACACTCGCCACGTCACATAAAAGTAGATGAATAAAATCCATCATACAAACACTCATGGCCCGACTATGGCGCCAAAATAGAAGAAAACCCAACATGCGACAAGGCCCCGAATCAAACCCCAACTAGGCACCACTACTGATCATCAGGAAAAGACACGTAGTAACGCTGAGAGTCCTCGTCGAACTCCCACTTGAGCTCGTACTCGTCAACTGGAGCGGAATCACCTGGACCTGCATCTGGATTTATAGTGATCTGTGAGCCACAGGGACTCAGCAATCTCGCACCCTCGCGATCAAGACTATTTAAGCTTATAGGAAGGGTAAGGCAATATATATGTGGAGCTGCAGCAAGCGACTAGCATATATGGTGGCTATCTTATTCGCAAAAGAGAGCGAGAAGAGGAGGCAAAGCACGAGCGAGAAACTAGAGAACAACCTGCGTAAGCATTACTCCAACACCGTGTCCACTTCCCGGACTCCGCTGAGAAGAGGCCATCACGGTAACACACTCAGCTGATTCATTTTAAATAATTAAGGTTTAAGTTATCTACAACCGGACATTAACAAATTCCCGTCTGCCCATAACCGCGGGCACGACTTTTGTAAGTTCAATCCCTGTAGGGGAGTCCCAACTTAACCCATGACAAGCTCTCACGGTCAACAAAGGAATAGACCTCCTCCGAAGATGTTCCGATCAGACTCGGTATCTCGGTAACTCAAGACACTTCGACAGGTTAAAACAAGACCAGCAACACTGCCCGAATGTGCCGACAAATCCCGATAGGAGCTGCACATATCTATTTCTCAGGGCACACTCAGATGAGACATCCTACGAGTAAAACCAACCCTCAAGTTGCCCCGAGGTGGCCCCGCAGTCTACTCGGTCGGACCAACACTCAGAGGAGCACTGGCCCGGGGGGGTTTAAAATAAGATGACCCTCGGGCTCCGGTAACCCAAGGGAAAAAGAGGCTAGGTGGCGAATGGTAAAACCAAGGTTGGGCATTGCTGGAAAAGCTTTAATCAAGGCGAACTATCAAGGGGTTCCCATTATAACCCAACCGCATAAGGAACGCAAAATCCGAGAACATAACACCGATATGACGGAAACTCGGACGGCAAGAGTGGAACAAAACACTAGGCGAGAGCCGAGCCTTCCACCCTTTACCAAGTATATATATGCATTAAGATAACATAGCAATATAATGATATCCCAACAAGTAGTAAATGCTCCAACAAGGAACGGCCTCCAATCTTCACCTGCAACTAGCAACGCTATAAGAGGGGCTGAGCAAAGCGGTAACATAGCCAAACAACGGTTTGCTAGGACAAGCTGAGTTAGAGGTTTGACATGGCAATTGGGAGGCTGGCAAGCAAAAGGTAGGCATCGTAGCATTGGCATAGCAAGAGCGAGCAAACTAGCATAGCAAAGATAGTAGTGATTTCGAGGGTATGATCATCTTGCCTGCACAGTTGTCAGAGTTGACTAGATCCTCACAAGCAAAATCAACGGGCTCCTCGGTAGCGAACTCGTCTCCCGTCTCTACCCAAACAATACAAACAAGCAACAAGGATACAATCAACCACGTGCAAGACCAAGCAATATGAGGAAATGATGATATGCTATGCGGGATGCGATGCGGGATGCAAAATGCAAGATATGACAGGAAATGCATGAACCTGGCCTCAACTTGGAATTCCAAGGGAGCCACTGGAAAGATGAGATGAAATCGCTTGAAAATGATATAAAGATCATCGGAATCGGAGTTACGGTTTGGAAATGGCAAGCGTTTTACGAATGACACCGGTCTGCGATTTACAGCAAGTAGGCATCTAAATGCAATGAAATGAACATGCTACAGCCACCAAACATGACAAAAAAATACATGGCACGGATGCACACAAGATGCTTAACAAAAGACTAGCACTGAGCTACGGCCAATTCACCCACCATGAGGTTTAAACAAGCATGGCAAAAACGCAAATGCAAAACAGATTCCAGACTTAGTGGAATTAACACTTGTCTGAAATTTCAGATCACGAAGCCCTCTTCGGAGCAGCAAAACAACATGATACATGACCTGATTAAGACAAGTAAGAACATGGCATGGAGCTACTCAACAAGCTTAACAAAAGTCCAAAAGTGACCTGGGGTCAAAAGGGATCACAAAATATACTAACGGGCACACGAACATAGCAAAAACATAATCAGTTTTCAGACTTAGTGAAAACTGAGACATGCTGAAATATAACTCTCGAAGGCATGTAAACGAGCTCGATGCACTCACCACGGTGCAAGTCATGGCAAGGCAGGCATACATCCATTAAGAAGTCACAAAATAAGCTAGACATGGCAAGAACAATGGCATAGCATGCACGGATCAACTACAATAGCATCGGCAAAATCGCAAACGAGTTGACGATCTGCCCAGATTCACAACGAAGCAAAAGTAGAGCTCAATTGACTAAAGCTAGGGTGCTCCATAATTGCAAACAAATACATGGATGGATAGAGCATAACATGATTAACAAAACTCCTTTACTGATCATCCTCAAAAGAGGCACAGATCACTAGGAAACAAGCTGAACATATGGCATCATGAACTAAATAATCCCAGACTTAGTGAAAACAACAAAGTCTCTGAAAACAGATTTACCGGGTGCCTCACTTTGCAAGCTTGCACAAGTCAGCACACACATCCTAAAAATGCATGGGTTGCACCTCTGGAAAGAAGACAAAATGCTTAACAAAACATATGAAGGACTCACAGGCATCTCATGCACACAATAATCATGGCAAAAATGACAAAACTCTAAGATGAACTAGCAGATCTAACAATTAACTCACGAAGCCTCTTTCTAACAGCATTTTGGGCATCAAGATGAACTCATATGAAAATGATGCAATTGAATGAAACGATGTACTCGTCGAGGCGAATATTTTGATATACTATATTCCCAAAACGGAGTTACAGATACGGAGATATCACTGGTCAAAGTATGCTCGAAAAACTAGGGTTCGGAAGAGAAAGTCAACCGAGGTTCAAAATATCTCAGATCCAGATCGGGATCTCGCGGGCACGGACTTCGAGGTTGACCGCGGGGCACTGTTCACGCCAGAGATTGGAAGCCGAGGTCGCCGGCGGAGGGACTTGGGGCACCGGATCCGGCCGGTGGCGGCGACGGCCGCCGACGAGGGG
>NC_041380.1:189602090-189609179 GCF_002162155.2 Triticum dicoccoides | reverse complement strand
TCGGGGAAGACGAAGGCGACGCGGGTGGCGGGGACTCGGGCCCGGTCGGGAAGAAGAGGGCCGGTCCCGGGCTCTCGCGGGCCGGCGGCGGCGGGCGACGAAGTGGGCACAGAGGCGCCACGTGTCAGGTGGTGAGAGGCTGGGCGCGCGGCGGCGGACGCGTCCGGTCGTATCGGACGTGTCCGGCCGGCGCGGGGATCCTTTTTTTTAGACTAGGGTTTCGGGGAGAGATCCGAGATTTGGAAGGGGGGGGTCTATTTATAGTCATAAGTGGAGCTAGGAGAGTCCAAATGAGGTGCGGTTTTTGGCCATGCTATCATGATCGAACGCTCTAGGACATGGAGCAGAGTTTGGTGGGTTTTGGGCCAAATTGGAGGGGTGTTGGGCTGCAACACACACGAGGCCTTTTCGGTCCCTCGGTTAACCGTTGGAGTATCAAACGAGGTCCAAATGGCACAAAACTTGACAGGTGGTCTACCTATAGTAAACCAAGGCCGCTTGGCAAGTCTCGGTCCAATCCGGAAATGTTTAATCCCCCCACACACAAGAAAGCTAGAAATGACCACCGGAGGAGAATGAAGCGTCGGAATGCAAAACGGACAACGGGGAAAATGCTCAAATGCATGAGATGAACACGTATGCAAATGCAATGCACATGATGACATGATATGAGATGCATGACAAAGACAACAACACATGGAGACAAAGACCCGAACCCGAGAAATAAATATAACTTAACGCCGGAAACGGCAAGAGTTGGAGTACAAATAGGGAAAGTTACATCCGGGGTGTTACATGCCTTCAATGCGATATGCCTCTAAGTCGTGCCTTGACACATGGGAGATATAGTCGCATCGAGGGTGTTACAAGTTGGTATCAGAGCCTTCCCCGACCTTAGGAGCCCCCACTGATTGATTGTTTTTAGCAACTGAGTTGTGTCTAGAAAAATGTTTTGAGTCATTTAGGAATTATATATCAGAGAGTTTAGGAATTCTTTTTACTTCCCAGTCTCCTCATCGCTTTGGTAAGGCATCCTGACGTAGAGTTTTGACTCTTCTCTTCTCAAATTTTCACAAAAAAAAATTTAGGATCACGCGGGTATCTTGGAATTGTTCCGATGGTTTTGTCACGAGAACATTGTCTTGGTGCCTCCTGTCAGTGGTTTTGTGGAACTGTCCCGGGGAGTTGAGCTCTGAGGTGTTGTCGTCATAATTTAATCGTTGCAATTCTGGAATACCTGAGTTTAGTACGCCGACATCGAAAATCTCTTTTATGTAGTTCGTTGGTGAGATAACCTCGACACCACCTAGTACTGGGGCGGGAGTTCGGGAGTATCACCATAACTTTTATAACGGATGCTTTTCGAAGGTTGAGGTAGATGGTTTCCGAAGTTTTTTCTCGGTTATGTGTTGAAGGATGGATACAGCTGGATGTAGGATTTGCTAGATTTGGGTGAGATATTGTGCTTCCCCTGTATCCCCAACACCTGATTGCATAACCGGAAAGGTTCGGGAGTTTCATAGGTGGGAATTCTTGTAGCTCTAGTTCTTCTTCCACGAATATTGGTTTGAGATTGGGATTTCTTATCGAGTATTCATTCTTGAGCAGTACCTTGTCGATTTATTTCTCTACCTGAATTCTAAGTGGCCTCTCAATTTATGGATATGTGACCATTTCAAGAGGAATGCATTCGTTCATTTTGTTCGGATGTGAAGACTATATGTTGCAATTTTCATTCCATTGGACTCGGCTTCTTTTATCTGTCTATGTGCTAACGGTGGTCAACCTCTTCAGGATGGCTCCCGCTAAGAGCACCAATCAGAATCAGAATCAAGATCCGCCACCACCTCCACCTCCTCCGGAGGCATGGCAAGCTGTGATGGCCGCAACCAATGCAAACACACAGTTGATCATGCAAATTCTTCAAGAGCTCAATCAAGGCAACCAAGGGAACCAAGGCAACAATCAGAATTACTTTGCTACACTCAACCAGTTCCTTGCTAACGGGCCAAAGACTTTCAGCAATTGTGTTGAGGCAACCAATGCTGACGATTGGCTAGTGGATCTGTGCAAGCATTTCGAGTGCAGTAACGTCAGGCCTGAGGACTTTGTCAAGTTCGCTTCCTTCCAACTCAAAGATCAAGCTGAAGAATGGTTCCAGCAGTACAAGGATTCCAGAGGTGGACGTGCGATTACCTGGGATGAATTCTGTCAAGACTTCAAAGCTCATCATATTCCCTAGAGCGTGGTTGAAAGCAAGCGTGAGGAATTCCGCAACCTGAAGCAAGGCTCTTTGTCTGTCTATGACTACAACAAGTTGTTCCATAAGCTCACCCGCTTTGCTAAGCAGGACATACCTGATGAGAAGAGCATGATATACCAGTTTAGGGGTGGTCTCAGAGAAGAAATTCAGCTAGCTCTTGTTCTCTTTGAGCCCTTGAGGTACGATGAGTTCTACAACATGGCATTGAAGCAAGAGGCTGCTCAATTGAGGTGTGATGCTTCCAAGAAGCGAGTCAGAGATGCTACTCCTTCTTCCTCTACTCAAGTGGCCAAGCAGCAGAAGTATTGGCTTCCTCCTCCTCCGTTCCGTCAGCCGTATCAGCAGAAGAGCAAAGGTGGCAGTGGATCTTCCCACCCACCCAACCCAGGCTTTCAGAACAAGACTTCGTCTCAAGCTCCAAGATCAAGTGCTCCGTATCACCGTCCGCTTTCAGAGGTCACGTGCAACAAGTGCCAACAGAAGGGTCACTATGCCAACAAGTGCTTCAACCAGAGGCGTCTTCCTCCTCCTCCTGTGAGATCGGCAAGTACAGTTGTGGTCAAGCATAACCCCAAGCACGGCAAGGTCAACTTGCTGAATGCAGCTCAGGCAAAGGACTCGCCAGATGTTATCATGGGTAACTTTCCAGTTAACTCTTTTCCTGCAAAAGTTCCTTTTGACACGTGTGCATCGCATTATTTCATGTCAAGATCATTTGTTTCCAAGCATGGCTTCATTTCGCAAATGTTGGGTAAACCTATGGGAGTGCTTTCTCCGGCTAAGTCTATGAGGGCTACTTCAATAGTCCCGGATGTTTCTATCATGTTGGGTGATTTCATGTTTCTGGCTTCCCCAATGGTTCTTGGTAACTCAGATATTGATCTTATTCTTGGGATGAATTGGCTTTCTAAGCACAAGGCTCAGCTTGATTGTGTAGCCAGGCAGATTCAATTGACTCATTCATCTGAGGATGTAATTGTCTTTGCCGCGAATGACAATACCATCCGTCTGTTTTCTCTCAATGAGAAGGGTGAACTGGATGCCATCTCGCAACTTCCAGTCGTTTGCGAATATCAAGATGTCTTTCCAGAAGAGCTTCCAGGAATGCCTCCGCACCGGCCAGTTGAATTCGTCATCGATCTTGAGCCTAGCACGGAACAATGTGCAAGCGTCCTTACAAGCTCGTACCTGAAGAGTTGAAGGAGCTGAAGAAGCAACTCGATATTCAAGAGCGTATGGGTCTCATCCGGCCTAGTTCTTCTCCATGGGGTTGTGGTGTTCTTTTTGTGAAGAAGAAGGATGGAACGGACCGACTTTGTGTTGATTACCGTCCATTGAACAAGAAGATCATCAAGAACAAATACCCACTTCCCAACATCGACGAGTTGTTCGAACAACTCAAAGGTGCCCAAGTATTCTCCAAGCTTGATCTCCGTATGGGTTATCATCAGATTCGAATCCGTGAACAAGATATTCCCAAGACGGCTTTCAGGACAAGCTATGGTTCATACGAGTACACTGTCATGTCTTTTGGCCTCGTCAACGCTCCTCCGACTTTCTCTCGCATGATGAACTTCATCATCAACGCCTACACCAATGACTTCGTTTTGGTCTATCTCGACGACATTCTGGTTTTCTCGAAGAACAAGGAAGATCATGCCAAGCACTTGCGTTTGGTACTCGATAAGCTGAGGGAACACCAGTTCTACGCCAAGTTCTCCAAGTGTGAATTTTGGCTAGATGAGGTTCTTTATCTTGGTCATATCATCTCTGCCAAGGGCATTGCGGTGAATCCTGAGAAGGTGTCTGCAATTGTGAATTGGGAACCTCCTCAGAACATGAAGCAACTCCGTAGCTTCCTCGGTCTTGCAAGCTACTGCCGAAGATTCGTTGAAAACTTTTCTAAGATCATGAAGCCTCTCTCAAATCTTCTCGAGAAGCACGTCAAGTACGTTTGGTCTCCGGAGTGTGACATTGCTTTCAACACTTTGAAAGAGAAATTGATCACTGCTCTAGTTCTAACTCCGCCTGATGAATCCAAGCCGTACGAGGTCTTTTGTGATGCCTCTCTCCAAGGTCTTGGCGCAGTATTGATGCAAGAGAAGAAAGTTGTTGCTTATACCTCTCGCCATTTGAAGCCCAATGAGAAGAACTACCCCACTCATGACCTCGAGTTGGCGGCAGTTGTGCATGCTCTTTTGACTTGGAAACATCTCTTATTGGGAAGAAAAGTGGACATCTTCACTGACCACAAGAGTCTCAAGTACATCTTCACTCAGCCAAATCTCAACCTCAGGCAAACTCGATGGGTCCAAATGATTCAAGAGTATAATCCGAGTATCGAGTATACTCCAGGCAAGGCCAATGTGATTGCTGACGCATTGAGCAGGAAGGCTTACTGCAACAGTCTGATTCTCAAGCCTTATCAACCCGAGCTTTGTGAAGCTTTCCGCAAACTTAATCTGCAAGTTGTTCCTCAAGGTTTCCTCGCCAACCTTCAAGTCTCTCCTACCTTGGAAGACCAGATTCGCCAAGCTCAGTTTCTCGATGCTATGGTGAAAAAGGTGAAGATTGGGATTGCCAAGAGTCAACCCAAGTACAAGTGCTACCGCCTTGATGACAAGGACACTCTCTTCTTTGAGGATCGTATTGTTGTGCCCAAAGGTGAACTTCGTAAAGTGATCATGAACGAGGCTCACAATTCTCTCCTCTCCATCCACCCTGGGAGCACGAAGATGTATCAGGACCTCAAGAAGGATTATTGGTGGACTCGAATGAAGCGCGAGATTGCTTAGTTCGTGAATGAATGTGATGTCTGCAGAAGAGTGAAGGCAGAACACCAAATGCCAGATGGTCTCCTCCAACATCTTGCCATTCCAGAATGGAAGTTTGACCACATTGAGATGGACTTCGTGACTGGGTTTCCAAAGTCCAAGCGTGGTATTGATGCTATATTCGTTGTCTTCGACAAACTCACCAAAGTGGCTCACTTTCTGCCAATCAAAGAGTCAATCACTGCATCTCAATTGGCGGAGGTCTATACCTCTCGAATTGTCTCTCTGCACGGTATTCCACAAGTGATCTCTTCAGACCGTGGCAGCATCTTTACCTCCAAGTTTTGGGATTCTTTTCAGAAGGCCATGGGCACCAACATCTGCTTCAGCACAGCTTTCCATCCTCAAACTACCGGTCAAGTCGAGCGTGTCAACCAGATTCTTGAAGATATGCTCAGGGCTTGTGTGATCTCCTTCGGCATGAAGTGGGAGGATTGTCTTCCATATGCTGAATTCTCCTACAACAACAGTTTTCAAGCAAGTTCGGGCAAGGCCCCATTTGAAATTCTGTATGGCAGGAAGTGCCGTACCCCACTCAACTGGTCTGAAACCGGTGAACGTCAGCTTTTGGGTAATGACTTAATCACAGAGGCAGTGGAAATGTGCAAAGTCATTCGAGATAACCTCAAAGCAGCCCAATCCCGCCAGAAGAGCTACTATGATAGTAAGCACCGTGATTTGGATTTCGAGATCGGAGATCATGTTTACCTCCGCGTCTCTCCTATGAAAGGTACTCGTCGCTTCGGTATCAAAGGGAAGCTTGCCCCTAGATACGTGGGACCTTTCAAGATCGTCAGCAAGAGAGGCGATCTCGCCTATCAACTCGAGCTTCCTTCAAACTTTGCAAATGTTCATGATGTGTTCCATGTCTCTCAGCTCCGAAAGTGCTTCAAGACTCCTGACCGCACCTTCAACTTCGAGGACATTGAGCTCCAAGAAGATCTCTCCTATCGTGAGCACCCCGTTGCTATTCTTGAAGAGACTGAACGCAAGACTCACAACAAGTCAATCAAGTTCCTCAAAGTCAAGTGGTCACACCATTCCGACCGTGAAGCTACCTGGGAACGTGAGGATCACCTCCGTTCTAAGTACCCGGTGTTCTTTCAGTCCTAGATCTCGGGACGAGATCCTTTTGTAGTGGTGGACTGTTGTAACACCCCGGATATGATTTACCCAATATGTACTCCAGCTCTTGCCGTTTCCGGCGTTAAGTTATTTTATTTTCTCGGGTTCGGGTTTTTGTCTCCGTGTGGTGTTCTCGTTGTCATGCATCTCATATCATGTCATCATGTGCATTGCATTTGCATACGTGTTCATCTCATGCATTCGAGCATTTTCCCCGTTGTCCGTTTTGCATTCCGGCGCTTCGTTCTCCTCCGGTGGTCAATTCTACCTTTCTTTCGTGTGTAGGGATTAAACATTTCCGGATTGGACCGAGACTTGCCAAGCGGCCTTGGTTTACTACCAGTAGACCGCTTGTCAAGTTTCGTACCATTTGGACTTCGTTTGATACTTCAAAGCTTAACCGAGGGACCGAAAAGCCTCGTGTGTGTTGCAGCCCAACACCCCTCCAAGTTGGCCCAAAACCCACCTAAACCCTCTCCATCATCTAGAGCGTTCGATCACGATCGCGTGGCCGCAAACCGCACCTCATTTGGACTCTCCTAGCTCCCTTTATGCCTATATAAAGACCCCCTCCTCTAAATTCGCGGATGCCCTCTCCCAAACCCTAAAAATCGGATCTCCGCCGCCGCCGGACACGTCCGGACGGAGCCGGACGTGTCTGCCGCCATCGCCTGCCAAACCGGGAGGTGCCACGTGTCCCCGGCCGGCCTCCTCCGCCGAAGCCCGCGGGAGCCCGCATCCGGCCCATCCGGCCAGCGCCGCCGCCCGCACCCGCGCACCCGAGCGCCTGCCGCCTCCTTCGTCGTCTCCGGCGGCCGGACGCTGCCCACCGCCGCTCACCACCACCCTCTGCTCGCGCCGGGCCCC
>NC_041380.1:189543201-189601628 GCF_002162155.2 Triticum dicoccoides | reverse complement strand
GATGCCGCCCTCCGCCGCCGCCTCGCCGTCCTCCTCCCGGCCGGCAAGTCCCCGACGAGCTCTCCCTCCTTCGGCCATCTCTCTCCTCCGGCGAGCACTGTTCCGGTCATCCTCGAAGTCTGCGCCGATCCGGATCCAGATCTGAGAAAATATCTCAGGTCTACTTTTGCCCGAAACCCTAACTTTTTGCATATTTCATCGTGTTATAACTCCGCATCCGTAGCTCCGTTTTGGCCATATAGCATATCCAAATGTTCATCTCAGAGATTACATCATTTCATCCAATTGCGTCATTTTCATTTGAGTTCATATTGATGCCCGAAATGCTGTTAGAAGAGTGCTACTTGAGATAATTGTCAGATCTGCTGCTCCAATTAGATATTTGTCATTTTTGCCATGATTATTGTGTGCATGATATGCCCATGAGCTCTACATATGTTTTGTTAAGGGTTTTGCCATCTTTCCAGAGGTGCAACCCATGTATTTTTGTGATGTGTGTGGTGACTAGCATGAGCTTGCAAAGTGAGGCATTTGCTAATGCTGATTTTAGGGACTTAGCACTTCCACTAAGTCCTTGAGCTGTTTATCTCATATGACCATATGTTCATGTTGTTTCCTAGTGATCCGTGCCTCTTTTGAGGATGATCAGTAAGGATGTTTTGTTAATCTTGTAGTGCTCTATCCATCCATGTCTTTGTTTGCAATTATGGAGCACCCTAGCTTGAGTCAATCGAGCTCTACTTTTGTCATTTCGTGGAATCTGGGTTGATTGTCTACTTGTTAGCGATTTTGCCGATGATGTTATAGTTGATCCGTGCATGCTATTCTATTGTTCTTGCCAGGTCTAGCTTGTATTTTTTGTATTCTTGATGGGTGTATGCCTAGCTCGTCATGACTTGCTCTGTAATGAGTGCATCGAGCTCGTAAACATGCCTACTTGATATCTGTTTTCAACATGCTCCAGTTTTCACAGTCTGTGATCTGATTATGTTTTTGCCATGTTCACATGCTTGCAAATGTATTCTCCGATCCCTTTTGGCTCAAGTTCACTAAGGTCCTGTAGCATATAGTTTTCATTCTCCGAAGAGTGCTATCTGATCTGAAATTCCAGACAAGTGTTAATTTCACTGTCCGAAATCTGTTTGTCAAATGCATTTTTGCCATACTTGTTTGAACCTGTTAATGGATGAATCGGCCGTAGCTCAGTGCTAGACTTTTGTTAAGCATCTTGAATGGATCCCTGCCATGTATTTTTATGCCATGTTTGAGTGCTGTAGCATGTTCATCTTGTTGCATTTAGATGGCTACTTGATACAAATCGCAGAACGTGATCATATTTGAATTGCTTGCCATTTCCAAACCGTAACTCCGATTCCGGCGTTCTTTATATCGTTTTCAAGCGATTTCATCTCATCTTTCCGGTGGCACGCTTGGATTTCCAAGTTGAGGCCAGGTTCATGCATTACTTGTCACATCTTGCATATGCATCCCGCATCGCATACCGCATAGCATACCATCCTTGCATCTTATTATTTGAGCTTTGCACGTGGTTGATTGTGTCCTTGTTGCTTGTTTGTCTTGTTTGGGATCCCGTTGAGTTTGCTTTCGAGGATCCAGTCAGCTCTTACAACTTTGCAGGCAAGATGATCATACCCTCGAAATCACTACTATCTTTGCTTTGCTAGATGCTCGCTCTTTTGCTATGCCAATGCTACGATGCCTACCACTTGCTTTCAAGCCTCCCAAATTTCCATGTCAAATCTCTAACCCACCATGTCCTAGCAAACTGTTGTTTGGCTATGTTACCGCTTTGCTCGGCCCTTCTTATAGCGTTGCTAGTTGCAGGTGAAGATTGGAGACAGATCCTTATTGGAACATTATTTATTTGTTGGGATATCATTATATTGCCATGTTATCTTAATGCATCTATATACTTGGTAAAGGGTGGAAGGCTCGGCCTCTCGCCTAGTGTTTTCTTCCACTCTTGCTGCCCTAGTTTCCGTCATATCGGTGTTATGTTCCCGGAGTTTGCTTTCCTTACGCGGTTGGGTTATAATGGGAACCCCTTGACAGTCCACCTTGAATAAAACTCCGCCAGCAATGCCCAACCTTGGTTTTACCATTTGCCACCTAGCCTTTTCCCTTGTTTTTTGCGGACTCAAGGGTCATCTTATTTTAAACCCCCCCGGGCCAGTGCTCCTCTGAGCGTTGGTCCAACCTAGAGCACCGTGCAGGGCCGTCCCTTGGCAACTTGGGTTATGTTGGCTCCCGTACGCTTAGCTTATCTGGTGTGCCCTGAGAACGAGATATGTGCAGCTCCTATCGGGATTTGTCGGCACAGCGGGTGTTGTTGCTGGACTTGTTTTACAATTGTCGGAGTTGTCTTGAAGAACCGGGATACCGAGTCTGATCGGTACGTCTCGGGGGGAGGTCTATTCCTTCGTTGACCATGAGAGCTTGTCATGGGCTAAGTTGGGACTCCCCTGCAGGGATTTGAACTATCGAAAGTCGTGCCCGCGGTTATGGGCAGATGGGAATTTGTTAATGTCTGGTTGTAGATAACTTGAACCTTAATTTAATTAAAATGAATCAACAATGTGAGTTACCATGATGGTCTCTTCTCGGCGGAGTCCGGGAAGTGAACACGGTGTTGGAGTAATGCTTGCGCAGGTTGTCCTCTAGTTTCTCGTTCGCGCTTTGCCTCCTCTTCTCGCTCTCTTTTGCGAACAGGTTAGCCACCATATATGCTAGTCGCTTGCTGCAGCTCCACATGTTTTACCTTGCCTTACCTATAAGCTTAAATAGTCTTGATCGCGAGGGTGCGGGATTGCCGAGTCCCTGTGGCTCATATATTACTATTACACCAGATGCAGGGCTTGATGTTTCCGCTCCAGATGACGCGCTTGAGCTCAAGTGGGAGTTCGACGAGGACTCTCAATGATACTACGTGTCTTTCCCTGATGATCAGTAGTGGTGCCCAGTTGGGGTGATCGGGACCGTGTCGCATGTTGGGTTATCTTTTATTTTGGCGTCGTAGTCTGGCCATGAGTGTTTGGATGATGTAATGTTATTTATGTACTTTGATTGACGTGGCGAGTGTAAGACAACTATGTTATCTCCCCTTTTATTATCTATATTACATGGGATGTTGTGAAGATTGCCTAACTTGTGACATATGCCTTCAATGCAATTATGCCTCTAAGTCGTGCCTCGACACGTGGGAGATATAGTCGCATCGAGGGTGTTACAGCGGTGTGACAGGACATCTCTGCTGCTGCGGCGGCTTCGCGGTGGGACCTCTCTAGTGCCTCCGCAGCCTTGGTCTTTGCTGCCTGGTTATATATCCACCCTAATCTCCTACCGGTCATGCCGGAATGACTTGACAAGAAAGACTAGTTCTGTTGGTGATGAGGAGAGGAACTGTGAAATAATTTTCGAGTGGGTAGTCTTTATAGCCCGGTGCTAAGTGTGACCACATATTAGTTTGATAGGTGTGAATAGATTTTCAATTACTTATTGCATTGTAATCTGGAATGTGATGAGAAGCAAGGTGAAAATTTATTGATGGCGGAAGGTTGACACATGGTTGCTCGCCGTTCAGGCGGCCGCGGCGCGCTCTGCTGGCATCAGTCGGAGCATTTTGCTCGCCATTGAGGCGGCCGCGGCATGCTCCGTTCATCCAAGTCGTGTGTTTGCCACGTATCACACACATCTTGTTAAGTTGAACTGTTTCTGTTGTGTTCCCTTATCAGAAACAGTTTGTCCCAGTAAACCATATGCCGTATATCACACACACCTTGATCTGGCTAACCGTTTCTGTTGCACTCCCTAATAGCAAACATCTCATCGGAGCAAACTGTATGCCATATATAGCACACACATTGATATGGCTGCCCATTTCTGTTGTTCTGCCTCATCACAAATAGTTCGAGTGGATTAACTATGTGTCCTGCATCGCACACGCAACTTAAATCTGAACCGTGTTTGATGGCTCCGCCATCACAAACATTTTGCACCTTTTTTGATGGTGTTTTACACCCTCATTTGCGATTAATGCATCGCACATAGTTTCATCAAAGGGTCTCTTATCATAGTGTCGTGTTAACAGCATCCTATAGTAGTGGTGGTCTACACTGTAAACTGTCGCAGTATGGCATGATGGCGCTGTCTCGACTAGACACGAGGTCTCTTCTTTGAACACTAGTCAATTCATCTATTTGCCACATATTTTCCCCCTTGCTGACATATAGGCCCCACACGTCATCTTTATGCTGGCATGGCAGGCAAGATAGTTCTGGTAGCCCTGTCTCGACCAGTCATGAGGTTTCTTGTCCGGACAATAGCGCATTCATCCATTTTCCATGCATTGTAGATATTGGTCGATCGAGGCCTTGCTAGATATTGAGACTTCCCAAATGCGTTTTTGTGTGAGAGAGATATTTATATATATACTCTATATATTTATTTATATTTATACTACATAGTGTACCAGTTTTTCACTTTGGATTCTCAAGACCAAGTACCAATGTGAACCACTAATAGAGCCAATCGGGCGGGTCAGAATGCTAGGATTCATATCTATAGTTGCTAGTGGAGGGTACTACTATTATTTAGAACCATCGGTCAAAAAGAAAGGGAGATACCACACTAGAGAGGTAGATCAATTGTTGTTTGTCGGATAGAGAGGGGAGATCTAACTAGAGAGGTAGATTTATCGGTGTATGTCCGAAAGAGAGGGAGCTGAGAGACCTACCTAGAGAGGTAGATTGATGGTTCTAGAAAAAGGGTGGTAGATCGATCAGTGTGTGTCGGAAAGAGAGGGAGATACCTAACAAGAGAGATAGACTGATTGTTGTGTGTGTGTGTGAAAGAGGGAGAGACCTAACTAGAGAGGTAGATCGATCAGTGTGTGTCGGAATGAGAGGGAGACACCTAACTAGAGAGGTAGACCGGTTGGTGTGTGTCAGAGAACGACAGGGAGAGACCTAACTAGAGAGGTAGATTGATCAATGTGTACTAGAGAACGAGAGGTATATACCTAAATAGAGATGCACATAGATTGGCGTGTTTGTAGAATGAGAGGTGGAGACCTAACTAGACAGGTAGATCGATCAATGTGTGTCAGAAGGGAACCGGCCGGGGATCCCCAAAGCTTGTACCACAACCACTACAAAGAAAAGACACATCCATGACATTTTGGGCCGAACAAAAAATTTTCCTGTCATACTTATGACACTTCTATGACGATAATTGTGACAAAACCCGGTATCATCATAGATGTGGTGGGCTCCTACTTCTATGAAAAAAATCATGATAGAAATTGGGCTTTTCGTCTTGGGCGGGCCGGAGATGCAGGTGCATGACATTCTTTTCGCCGTCCATGACGGAAAAAACCGTGGTAGAAGCAAGGGCGAGGAAAATATCGGGGTGTTCCCGGTTACGGTGGGTGGTCGGGGACGAGCGATGCATGGAGGTTTGAGCATTTCTCTCGTACACGCATGCACGTGGGTGCGAGGCGTTGGGCTCTAACCGAAGCCGAGCGAGGCGTTCGCCTACTGAACCCGAGCGATTGCACTGCAGGCTACGCGTAACTAAACCCGAGCGATCGATCGATGGATGTTAGCTTAACCTGATCGAGCGATTCCTTCACTACTGCTGCTAAATGAAGTCGATCGATGCTGCCTCTCGATGAATAGTGAGCATGGCTGGGGTTTTGGATGAATAGTTCCCGGTGGGGGTGGATGAACAGGACCCCGTGGTGTTGCCTCTGGATGAACAGGACCCCGATCGATCGAGCCGGCTGGGGATGGATGAACAGGACCCCATGGAGGGCTGGATGAGTAGTAGACTGTGGAGGGCTGGTTTAACAGGAGCCCGTAGAGAGGACTGGTTGAATAGTAGACGGTGGAGTAGCGCGCGGTGGAGGCTGGATGAACAGGAGCCCGTGGATGAATAGTCGCAGGTGGAGGCTGGACGAGGTCGATGGTGGATGAACAGTAGCACGTGGAGGCTGGAGGGGGTCGACGGTGGACATGAACAGTATCCCGTGGTGTCCCGTTTTGCGGTACACAACATCCCTCCCGATGAACAAGACCCCCGTTTCGACCATAGCGCTCCAACACAAGTACGTTTCCTCCGTTTTGCAGTATGCCACATCCCTCTCGATCAACAAGACCCCGTTTCGACCGTAGGAGGTCCGTTTCTGCCGTTTTGCGATACGTCGGACCCCTCCCCGTCATCAGGATCCCATTTAGAACGTGGCCAGTCGAACACAAAGTCGTTTCTTCCATGGTGCGGTACGCTAGGCCTTGTTTCCACCGCCTATTCCGTCCAAGCCAGTTGGCTCCAACGCGTTTTGTTGCCTCCCGATGAACACGACGCATTCCGTTGCCTACCCATGAACACGACGACGACACTATTTTTTTTTGCGGGCGATGACGACGTTGTTTCTCCGTTCCGACCCAGCCATATACACGAGCCCTGGTCGTATGTATGCCCGAGTAGGCGTTTGAGACCCCGCCCGTATGTACGTACGTGGCCATATTTTCTTTCTTGCACACTGGCCGCTGTACGTATGTGCACATGCTACGTGCACGCCTCTACTACGACACGTGCGCGCCTCTACATTGACTAGTATGTATGTACACGTTCGCGACCAGAATGACAACGCTACGTATGCTTCGACCAGGTGGGTCCCAAATGTCAGGCACTTGCGTGCGAAGATGTAGTTGGTCGGTGCCAGCAGTCAGGGGGTGAATCATTTTTTTGGCCGGGGTGCACTTCCTTGCATGCAAAGATGTCGCTGGTAGGTCCCAACAGTCAGGGGTGAAACGTTTTTTTTGTGAAATACGGTTGCCCGTCTGGTGGGTCCCTGCTGTCAGGTGGAGGAATCATTATTTTCTGCGTAATAAGGAGGCACTTCCTTGCTGCGGCCGTGGACCCAGCTGTCAGCCTCTCCAAGTACAGTCCATGTCTGACGGAAGCCGTTCCTTGACCATGTTGACCACGCCGCGCCAAGAGCACCAGGGCGGTGGACAACGACGAGGCCTAGGAAGGGGACGACGCAGAGCCGGGGAAGACGCAGCAGTGGATCCCCATGCGTAGAGTATGAGGATTCACTGGTTCGGTGCGGTGTGAGGCTGCAGTCGCCGCAGAATAACAGGGGCTGTGGGTGAGTGGAGGGATGGCCTGGCCAGTGGTGGGAGTAGTAGGGGGCGGTGAGGCCGCCGCCGCATCGCAGCCGGCCACGGAAGGCATGAGCACAAGGCATGACCGGCGCTGGTTTGGGCGGCTGGAGCAAGAAGACCAGAGGTTGAAGAAGCACTACGGCCATTAGATGGAGATCGTACGGTCACTTGAGCTAGAATCATGCATATTGACTTAGTAGGCCCACAAGGCAGCATGCCACTATACTGCGTCCCAGCTAGCAGGGGGAGTATTCATTTCTTTGTGCGTAATAAGGAGGCACTTTCTTGTGTGCGAAGATATAGCTGGTGGGTCCGAGCTGTCAGCGGCAGTAACGTTTTTTTCACAAAATACAGGGGCGCTTTCGGTGGGTCCTAGATGTCAGGTGGAGGAATCATTATTTTGGGCATAATCAGGAGGCATTTCCTTGCGTGCGGCCATGGACCCAGCTGTCAGCCTCTGCACGTACAGTCCACTTCAGATGCATGTCGGTCGTTGACCACGTTGACCAGGCCGCGCCGAGAGCACGAGGGCGGTGGACAACGGTGAGGCCTATGAAGGGAACGAAACAGAGCCAGGGAAGACTCAGTAGTTGTTCCCCACGCGGAGGGGAGTACGACTGTACGAGGTGTTACTGGTTCGTCTGCCGTCGCTAGAGAATAACAACAGGTATGGGTGAGTAGAGGGATGGCTAGGCCAGTGATGGGAGTACGACGGGGCGGTGAGGCCTGCGCGGCAGCATAGCCGTCCGCGGGGAGGAGGGAGCAGGTGATACGTCTCCGTCGTATCTACTTTTCCAAACACTTTTGCCCTTGTGTTGGACTCTAACTTGCATATTTTTAATGGAACTAACCCCGACTGATGCTATTTTTAGCATAATTGCCATGGTGTTATTTTTGTGCACAACTAAAAGTTCTCAGAATGACCTGAAAATCAACGGAGATTATTTTCGGAATATATAAAAAATACTGGAAGAAGAATCCATGTCAGGGGGCCCACACCCAGTTCACGAGGGTGGGGGCGCCTAACCCCCTGGGCGCGCCCCCTGCCTCATGGGCCCCCTGACGCTCCACCAACCTCCAACTCCATATATTCACTTTCGGGGAGAAACAAATCAGAGAGAAGGATTCATCGTGTTTTACGATACGGAGCCGCCGCCAAGCCCTAAACTCTGTTAGGAGGGCTGATCTGGAGTCCGTTCGACGCTCCGGAGAGGGGAATAAGTCACCATCGTCATCATCAACCTTCCTCCATCACCAATTTCATGATGCTCACTGCCGTGCGTGAGTAATTCCATCGTAGGCTTGCTGGATAGTGATGGGTTGGATGAGATTTATCATGTAATCAAGTTAGTTTTGTTAGGGTTTGATCCCTAGTATCCACTATGTTATTAGATTGATGTAGCTATGACTTTGCTATGCTTAATGCTTGTCACTAGGGCTCGAGTGCCATGATTTCAAATCTGAACCTATTATGTTTTCATGAATATATGTGAGTTCCTGATCCTATTTTGCAACTCCATAGTCACCCATTATGTGTTATGATCCATTAACCCCGAAGTGCAAATAATCGGGACCATTATCGGTGATGACCGTAGTTGGAGGAGTTCATGTATGCACTATGTGTTAATGCTTTGGTCTGGTACTCTATTAAAAGGAGGCCTTAATATCCCTTAGTTTGAAATAGGACCCCGCTGCCATGGGAGGGTAGGAAAAAAGATGTCATGCAAGTTCTTTTCCATAAGCACATATGACTATATTTGGAATACATGCCTAAATTACATTGATGAACTGGAGTTAGTTCTGTGTAACCCTATGTTATAACTGTTGCATGATCGATCGCGTTCAACATAATTCTCCATAACCGATCCAATGCCTCCGATCTTTTCATATATTGTTCTTCGCTTATTTACTTTTCCATTGCTACTGTTACAATTACTATAAAACCAAAAATATTACGTTTGCTACCGTTACCACTATTATCATATTACTTTGCTACTAAATACTTTGCTGCAGATATTAAGTTTCCAGGTGTGGTTGAATTGACAACTCAACTACTAATACTTGAGAATATTCTTTGGCTCCCCTTGTGTCGAACCAATTAATTTGGGTTGAATACTCTGCCCTCGAAAACTATTGCGATCCCCTATACTTGTGGGTTATCAAGACTATTTTCTGGCACTGTTGCCGGGGAGCATAGCTCTATTCTTTGAGTCACTTGGGATTATATCTGCTTATTACTATGAAGAACTTGAAAGATCAAAGAACCAAAAAAATTCCCTCAACTATAGGGCAGGTAAGGAATTTCCATCTAGCTCTGCACTTGATTCACCTTCTGTTTTGAGTAAACTTGCGACACCTACACATGCTATTGATTCTGATAGGTCGCATGTTATTGATGATGCCACTTTCTGCTTTGCATGATATTTATGATGAAACTACTTCTATGCTTGATACTACTGTGCCACTAGGTGAATTTCTTGATGAACAACTTGCTAGGGCTAGAGAGAATGATATTATTGAAACTGATAGTATTGATGAAAGTGATGATGAAGATTCTCCCCCTAGATACGAATTGCTTGTTGTTCCTGAGGGTTAAGTTATGGATGAAGAAACTGCTAGAGACTTTCTTGCTTGCAATGATAGATCTGATCTTAAGAAATTATTAGCTAAGCTTAAAGAAAAGTCATTGAATGCTAGAATGAAATATGACCCTGCTTTTGCTACTACACCTATCTTTATTACTGATAAGGATTATGATTTCTTTGTCGATCCTGAGATAATTACTTTGGTTGAATCTGATCCTTTCTATGGCTATGAATCTGAAACTGTTGTGGCACATCTTACTAAATTAAATGATATAGCCAACCTATTCACTAATGATGAGAAAACTCGCTATTATTATACCCTTAAGTTATTTCCATTCTCATTAAAGGGTGATGCTAAAACATGGTTTAATTCTCTTGATCCTGGTTGTGTGCGTAGTCCCCAGGATATGATGTATTACTTCTGTTCTAAGTATTTCCCCGCTCATAAGAAACAAGCTACGTTAAGGGAAATATATAACTTTGTGCAAATTGAAGAAAAGAGTGTCCCACAAGCTTGGGGGAGGCTTCTCCGTTTACATAATGCTTTGCCTGATCATCCTCTCAAGAAAAATGAAATACTTCATATCTTTTATAATGGACAAACTGATGCTTCCAGAGACTACCTAGATAGTTGTGCTGATTGTGTTTTCAGTGAAAGAACTGTTGACCAAGCTGAATTGCTATTGAATAATATGCTGACTAATGAAAATAATTGGACACTTCCTGAACCAACTCCTAAGCCAACTCCAAAGAAAAGGGGTATTCTATTTCTCAGTCCTGAAGATATGCAAGAGGCAAAGAAATCTACGAAAGAAAAATGTATTAAAGCTGAAGATGTTAAGAATTTACCACCTATTAAAGAAATACATGGTCTTGATAACCCGACACGAGTAGTAAATGTAAATTATCTCTATAGATTTGATAAATGTGAAATCCCATTTACTAAGTTTGCTAGCCCGTGCTTGGATGAGTTTGATAATTTTATGGTTAAGAAAGAAAACTTCAATCCTTATGGTGGTAGACAATTGAAACACAATGCTGATATGCTTGAACACTTGAGTGATTATATGGCTAATGTTAAAGGTGAACTTAAACTTATTAGTTAACATGCTTCTATGGTTACCACTCAAGTAGAACAAGTACTTAAAGCTCAGAATGATTTTCTCAATGCATTAAACAATAAGAAAAATGATAATGTTGTTAGAGTTATGACTAGAGGTGGTAAAATGACTCAGAACCTTTGTATCCTGAGGGCCATCCTAATAGAATTGAGCAAGATTCTCAGAGAATTAATATTGATGCACCTAGTCCTTCTAAGAGTAAGAAAAAGAAAAATGATAGGACTTTGCATGCTTCTAGTGAACTTGTTGTTGACACACATGAAAATCCCAACGATATTTCTATTTCTGATGCTGAAACACAATCTGGTAATGAACGTGAACCTACTGATAATGTTAATGATGATGTTCATGTTGATGCTCAACCTAGCAATGATAATGATGTAGAGATTGAACCTACCATTGATCTTGATAACCCACAATCAAAGAATGAACGTTATGATAAGAGAGACTTTGTTGCTAGGAAGCACGGTAAGGAAAGAGAACCATGGGTTCAGAAACCCATGCCTTTTCCTCCTAAACCATCCAAGAAAAAAGATGATGAGGATTTTGAGTGCTTTGATGAAATGATTAGACCTATCTTTTTGCGTATGCGTTTGACTGATATGCTTAAAATGAACCCTTATGCTAAGTACATGAAGGATATTGATACTAATAAAAGAAAGATACCGGAAGCTGAAATTTCCACCATGCTTGCTAATTACACTTTTAAGGGTGAAATACCAAAGAAACTTGGAGATCCAGGAGTACCAACTATACCATGCTCCATTAAAAGAAATTATGTTAAAACTGCTTTATGTGATCTTGGAGCCGGTGTTAGTGTTATACCTCTCTTTATATCCTAGACTTGATTTGAATAAGTTGACACCTACTGAAATATCCTTGCAAATGGCTGATAAATCAACTGCTATACCTGTCGGTATTTGTGAGGATGTGCCTGTTATGGTTGCAAACGTTCTATTTTAATGGACTTTGTTATTCTTGATATTCCCGAGGATGATAATATGTATATTATTCTTGGAAGACCCTTTTTGAATGCTGCAGGGGCTGTTAATGATTGCAACAAAGGCAATGTCACTTTTCATGTTAATGGTAATGAGCATACAATACACTTTCCAAGGAAACAACCTCAAGTCCAGAGTATCAATTCTATTGGAAAATTTTCAACAATCACTATTGGAGGTTTTGAATTTCCTCTTCCTACTGTCAATAAGAAATATGATATTCTTATTGTTGGGGATGTGCATATCCCCGTAGAGGTAACCTAGTGTTATTTGAAATTTCTCCGGTTTCATGTTATTCGAAATGAGTTTTTAACAAGACTGATCAACCTTGTTAGTGGATTCCTTTTGATGAGCATGAGATGGATGAAGTTAGAAAGCACAACTCTTTGTGCCCTCTTTTTACTTTCTGTTATTTATGTTAAATAAAGAAAAAAAAAGTATTTTCTGTCTGTTTTCTGGATTATCCATGCAATAAAAAATACCCCAAAAATAAAAGTTCTCCAAATGACCTAAAATTTAAATATGATTTTTTCTAGAATATTTGAGAATATGTGGCACTGAGAACATAGAAGGGGGAGCAGCCACGTGCCCACGAGGGTGGAGGGGGCGCCCACCCCCCTGGGCGCGCCCCCTACCTCGTAGACCCCACGTGGGTCCTCTCCACTTATTCCAGCCACCACACACTCCTTCCTCCCAAAAAAATCACTAGCCAGCTGAAACCCGAGTTCTTGCTTATCTTGCTGCCATTTTCGATCTCCTTGCTCAAAGCTCCTCTCACAAAACTGCTTTGGGGGATTGTTCTTTGGTATGTGACTCCTCCAATGGTCCAATTAGTTTATGTTCTAGTGCTTTATTCATTGCCAATTTTTGCTGCTTAGGTGACCTTGTTCTTCAGGTTGCATGTCAAATTTATGTGGTCAAAAGTAGTTTTAATGCATGATATAGCCTCTAGGTACTTGTAGGAGTAGTTGCTATCAATCTTGTTGAGTTTGGTTCACTTTTATTTTAAGTTGCTAAAAATTTCAGAAATCTTTCAGAGGAAGAAATATATTTAGGAAAATGTACCAAGGTGGTTCATCAAGAAAGCAAGGCCCAAGGCCCGCAATACGTGAGACGGACAATGAACTACCAAGAGATGCTCAAGTGCGGCCTTGTGAATGGCCGTCAGAGGACTTCATGGTTCAAGCAGGAATTAAGGAGGAATTTGAAGCATATGTGCGTAACTCCGATCTTGAGAGCTTCGTGGCAGATAAGTGCCGTCAGTACCTCTATCTAACTGATTCATTTGTGAGAAGGTTTAAATTTACATCATCACGCAATTCTCAAACTGTCCTATTTGATCTTTATGATAAATCTTATACCATGGACTCAGAAGATTTTAACACTGCTTGTAAAATCCCATAGTGGGTTAATGTTAGTGAACCTCGCAAATCTGAATATAAAGTCTTTCTTGCTAGTATAACTGTGGGGGAATCAAGGGAAATCACGCAAGCTACAGTAGGGAGCATTCATTTTCCTGCCATACATTATTTTTCTCTCTTTATAGGTAGATGCATAAATGGTAACGATGAGGCGTGTCACATGTGTGTTCTTGATCTTAGTGTTCTCAAGAGTGCTGTATTAGGAGATAGACAATATAACTTGGGGGCCATTATTGCATGTAGGTTGCATAATAATAGTATTGACTGAGATTTCTTTGGTGGCATTTATGCAACTCGTTTAGCTGATTTTCTTGAGATACCCATACGTGGAGATGATATTGAGTTGCCTCTTGCCTATTTAGATTATAATGCCATGGTTCGTCATCAGTTTGTTGAGAGGAACAATCTGTTCTTCTAGTACCGACTAATCTTTGTCAGACGATGCACCTATCACGTCACTCTCCCTGCACCTACTTTCTTTGACTTTCAGGCAAAAGGGAGATATGTTATAACCAGGGAGGAGGCGACCGAGTACGAGAGGAGGGCGGAGGCAGCTCGCCTCCAAGTTGTAGCTCATCAGGCAATTGCTGCTACATCTCAGTACGACCCCAGCTACATTTTTGATCCATGGGCATAGACCAAGTTAGGCAAAAAGCCTAAGCTTGGGGGAGTATGTATCTCTCACCGACATTACATTTATGTTCAGACACTCTTGCCAGTTGTCGGTGCTCATACTTTGTCATTGTATCATCCATGATAGTTTATTTTCATTTTCTCGCTTTCTTCTTGTGTGTTTGAAAAGCCACAAGAAATACAAAAAAATTAGTTGTAGCTTTTAGATAGTTTACTTTTCATGCCTGTAGTAGTAGTAACTAAAAAGAAAACCCAAAAAAGATTTCTCGTTCTTCTTTTGCTTGTTGGGAGCTTTCCCGTGTAAATAGTTTTGTTTCTTTTCTTTCCTTTGGGGGTCGAGAGGAGAAAACCATGATGAAAATGTTGGATGGCTCTCATATGCATTATTGTTGATCTAACAAAGAGCCCATATTACCTTGTCTTCTCCAATGAATTGAATGCTTGCAGATTCCAGCTTAGTCCAATGCACAAGCACTATTATTATTATCCACACCGTTCGCTCGTGCAAGTGAAAGGCAATAATGATGATTATATGATGAACTGATTGAGATGAGAAAAGCTGGTATGAACTCAACCTCTCTTGTTTTTGTAAGTATGATTAGTTCATCATTCCTGATTCAGCCTATTATGAAAGAAACATGTTTGCAATGACAATTAGAGATTGTAGTTGCTTATGCCATGCTTAATTAGCTAGGAGTTTATAATGGTTTACCTTGCATGCCAACATGCTATTAAAATGGTTGTGATGTTGTATGATAGGGTGGTATCCTCCTTCGAACGATTCGAGTGGTTTGACTTGGCACATGTTCACGCATGTAGTTTAAACAAAATCAACACAGCCTCTACGATATTGATGTTCATGGTGCATTATATCCTACTCATGCTTGCATTCGGTGTTGATTAATTTTAATGCATGTTCATGACTGTCACACCCTAGCTAGTTCAAGCATTAGAGTGTGCATCGTGTTTAAATTCCTTTTAAATTTGAAATGGGGATGACAGAGCCCCCAGCAACCCCCCTGGAATAACTAGGGTTTACTAAAAACTTTTTCAATGAACGTGAAATGCCCTTCTAAAAAGGCCAACCTTTTTGTTTTGGGTTAAAACCTTTGACAAAAATGGTGCACATTTTTCTAGGACATCTAAGGTCATTGGATTAATCCATATGGTATTTGCATTTGGGCATTTAAATACTATAAAATATTTTAAATGCTCAAATAATCATAAACTAAAATGTTTGCTGCTGGATATATTCTAAGCAGTGGCCATGATTAATTTTATGATTTATGGTAATGCCCTGGCATTTTTAATAAAGCCCTGAAGTTACAGAAATAATAAATAAATAAATAAACAGAAAAGGAGAGAAAGAACAGGGACTTACCTGGCGCAGCCCACCAGCCCACCCGGCTCGGCCCAGTCCACTGGCTCATGCCAGTCGTCCTCCTCCTCTCGCCAGGAGGACGAGGAGCACGTGGCCGGCGCCCGCGGCCACACGCCGGCCACCTCCTGCTTCCGCCGACGCCCTGGAGGCGTCTACGAGTGCCACGCCGACTCCCACGTCTCCATCTCTTTCTTCCCACTCTCCCCGTGGCCTCTCCCCCTCTCTGGCTCTCTCCCCATCTCCCTGCCGAGTGCAGCCGTCGCCACTGACAAGCTCCACTGTAGCCACCGCCGTCCATTCGTTGCCTTGTCATGCCAGGAAGTTCCGCCGTCGTCGACTACATCGAGTAGGCCGAGCCCCGAGGGCTCGCTCGCCCCGGAGACGTTGCACTGAGCTCGTCCTCAACTCCGGCCACCGGAGATCCCCTTCGCCGTCCCCACCGCATCAGCTCATCCCCGACCTCTCCGGCTGCCTCGACGAGACCCCCGTGAGCTCAGCCACCTCCCCACCCTCTCCGTTCTCTCTCTCGAGCCCCGTAGCGACCGCATGTAGCTCACCCGCACGCACCGCCGCGGAGCTCGTCGCCGACGAGGCTCCGGCCACCCAATGGCCACGCCACCCTGTCCACTAGTCCTACCGCACCTCCAGGAGCTCAACGCACCAATCCACGCGCCTCCTCATGCCCCCTAGCGACTAGCTCGACCTCACCCGAGCTCCGGCCGCCGCCAAACTCGTCGCCGGTGACGTTTCCGGCCACCCCAGCTCCACCCACTGCCACCACTCGACGCGGCTTCCTCCCCGGATCACGTAGATAGTCTCCGTCGTCCTTTTGGTCGCCGGAGTGCAAATCCCGCGTTGCTCCGCCGCGTCTGGCCTCACCGGCGGCTAGACGCCGGCGAGTTTACCCTGTTTGACCTTGTGTGGGCCCAGGTTGACCCCCCTGAGTCTATGACAGGTGGTGTCGGTCTGCTAATTAGTTTAGGATTAGTTTTAACTAATTTTAATTAGTTTAGTCACTGACATGTGGGCCCAGGCCCCACTGACAGCTAATTAGTGTTAATTTAATTCTGCTAATTAGCTGAGTCACTAACAGACAGGGCCCACCAGTCAGGTTTGGCCTAGCCGACCCAGTTGACCTTCTGACGTCACACCTATGTCATGCTGACGCATTAATTCAATTACTAGATTTATTCTTTAATAGGAAATTCCAGAAAATAGCCAAAACTTCTAAAAATCATAGAAAATCAACCATAGCTCCAAATGCAAAGATTTATATATGAAAAATGATCAGAAAAATTCAATCTATCCATCTGTAATGGTTTCATGCATGACAAAACAAGATAACCTTGATGTTTAAGCAATATAAGATAATGCACTCATAAGGCTAAGTTAAATGAGCTATCATTTGACTCTTTGATTCAAATGGGTTCATACCTTTCTGTTTTAGCTTGCATTAGGCCAAGAAACATTCATTTTGCCATGTCATAGCATGCATCATATTGTTGCATATTGCTATGTGTTGATTATGTTCGGTGTGTCTTTCGTGGTAGGTTCTGCCTCCGAGGATAACCCCGAGTATCTGTCTGAAGGGCTGTAGCCTACTACCACTACAACAGACAAGCAACCCATTAATCATTCTGATACAAACCCATGTTCTCGCTTCTGCTCTTGTGTACTGCATTAAGACAACGCGATTCAAACTGCTGTGTGCTACGGTAGTTGAAACCTTATCCTCTACATTACCTGTCATTGCCACAGTAACTAGATGAAACCCACTAGCATGTGTAGGAGTTGATTGAGCCATGTTTGTGATTCCTACCTTGTTATGCCTGTTATGCTTAGAGTTGTGTCAGGTCTGGTTCATCTGGGTGATGGGCTAGAGTGAAATTATTATGTCGGTAATATGAGGGATGTGTTGAACATGTGTTGGTAAAGGTATCGATGAGAGGCCATGTAGGAGTACATGGTGGGTTGTTTCATTGAGGCCGTCCATAAGAACTGAGATCTGTATGCATGATTTAAGATTCAGCTACTACAACACATTGGGCCCTGAAATATGACCCCGCTCAACTTACTGACTACTCTTGCCCTCTATCCAGGAGTTGCAACTAGTTTCTAGTGTGTGTAGGTTATGTGTTGGCGGCTATGCGTAGCGCTGACCCTAGGGGTGGGCTATGATGCGGTAGATACACTGTGGCCGGGTATGCCGGGCGCCCGTTTGGCGTCTCGGGACCCTGTACACATCGTTTGGGGCCTTTGAGGACACCCCGGCCGAATTTCGTTGTGGATGGAACCTGAATAGGCGATAAACCTGGACTAGAGACTTGTGCGGTTAGTCAGGTCGTGGTCTACACCCACGTCGGTCTTTGCTTGAAGTCTGCCGAGCACATGTCATGTGCAGACGCTAAGTGGTGGAAACATGTGTGACGAAGTACACCCCTGCAGGGTATAAACTATTCGAATAGCCGCGTCCGCGGTAAAGGACTACTTGGTTGCCTATACAGTTCATAGACAAGTTAATGGTTACTACTAAAAGACTCAAGATAAGTGTGAGTACCGAGGATGGCCCTCTCTAAGGATGACGAGGGAGGATCCCCGGTGGAGTATTGTGTTGGTGAGTAGTGGACTCGTGTGAGAAAACTATTTTACTAGTGGAGTTTCGTAGGATAGCATAGCCAAGAGTCAAAGCTGGCTTGCTGCAATAACCCCACCACCTTCTTGAGAATGAGCATGTATAGTAGGTTCCGTTGTAAGACTTGCTGAGTACCTTTGTACTCATGTTGCTTAATTACTGTTTTCAGACAACAACACCGCCCCCTCCGATGGGTTCTACGTAGACCTTGATGTTGACGAGTGACTAGCGACCCAGGTGGTGATCCTGGCCATGGAGGACCCTATGTAGATAGACAGGCTTCGGAAGCCTTCTTGCTTTCTAGTGTCTGTACTCAGACTATTTACTTCCGCTTGTGCTTGTATGCTTGTATGACTTGAGTGTCGGGTCATGTGACCCCTAGCTGTATGAACTTGTTATGTATGGCTCTCTGGAGCCTTTAAATAAAGTACTTGAGTTGTAGAGTTTTGTTGTGATGCCATGTTGTATGTACTCATATCAGCTATATTGTGTGTATCATTGAAATGCTTGGTATGAGTGGGATCCGACAATCTAGTTGTTTATCCTTGGCAGCCTTTCTTATGGGGAAATGTAGTCTAGTGTTCCTCGAGCCATAGTAGTCCGCTACAGCCCGGTTCACCGGAGTCCTGCTAGCCCAGCACTACTGCTCAGGACACTTGACTGGCCGGCATGTGTTTCACTTTGTTCCAATGTCTGTCCCTTTGGGGAAATGTCACGCGGTGACATCCGGAGTCCTTCCTAGCCTGCTATAGCCCGGGTTCCTCGGAGTCCTGTTAGCCCAGTGCTACAGCCCAAATTCACTCGCTGATGACCGACATGCTCGATGTGATTCATGTATGCCTGTTTCCATAGGTCTGTGGCGCTTTGGGTTCACGACTAGCCATGTCGGCCTGGGTTCTCTGTCATATGGATGCTAGCGACACTATCATATAAGTGAGCCAAAAGGCGCAAACGGTCCCGGGCCATGGTAAGGCGACACCCATGAGATACCATGTGTGAGGCCGCAATGTGATATGAGGTGTTACCGGCTTGATCGATGCGACTTGGAATCGGGGCCCTGACAGCGTTGGCATCAGAGCCGAACTGCCTGTAGGTTCGTTGAGCCAAACTGGTCGATGTCGAGTCTAGAAATGCTTTAGTTATATGTAGGGGAATTGATTGTGGGAGGGAATGTAAGGCTCTTTTACTCCTTTACCTTATGCCCTCTTATCTGAGTCATTCTCTTCTCATTCAACGTGGGTTAAGGACTAGGCTCTCTTCTTCTGTCAGGTTCACATGTTACTAATCCGTAGTAACTTATAGGATTGTTGTTACAAGCCCCAGTTCAGTTTCTACTATTTCTAGTATGTTGCTAGTTGAATCAGAACCTTGATATGATGTTGTTGAGTGGTATTGCAAACTGTTATGGATGTCTCAAATCTTTTTCTAAGCATTTACAGCTGTTATGCTGTCCAATTTTCCCTAGAAATTCTAATGTCTTTGCATTGTGGTTGTGCTTTCAGATAGCCAACCGTGCTCAAAACCAAGTGGTTCGCCTGACCCGGTGCCTCGACGTGCCCGGTCATACTGCTATGTTAGTCCGGGTAATGATCGAGACGGGTTACCGTTGGTATCCCGAATACACCATCGAAGAGCAATTCCGAGACATTAATCAAAGCCAATATTTTTGCACCGTCAGGATATTTCCTTCTTATCCTGGATCTACCGAGCCCCTTCACTGTTCCTATGGACTCGGGGTTACTGTTGAGATGGCTGTGCAGGATGCTGCCTATTCCATGATGACCATCATGCGAGTCAGGACTGGCCTGCTTCGAAACACCGACTTCCGTTACATGCCAGCTTCACTTCCGGGAGCGCAAGGGTATCTCTAGGCGATCTATGCTGACTCCACTCAGGAGGACTCACTAACTCGTACCACTGCCGAGATGCTCGAGGATAAAGACCGAGAGAATCGGGCCTTGAGGCTGGAGCTTTTTAACACCCGTGCTGATCATTGGGCCACATTGACTCGGTTTTCACCTGCGGTCCAAGCTAGATGTATGGATACAAGGGATCTGTATCCTGTGAGATCTGCTCTGCCAGACATGGTGGATTGGCGTGATGTGGGAGGCATCACCCCACCCTGTGGTCCCCGTAGGCCACCGTTTGTTGGTCCAAGACCTCATCCTAGCCCCTTTGGTCCACAAGCTCCTCAGGACCGTATGTTCCCGGATGATCATGTTGAACTTCCAGGCTATGGAGGTGACTTCTATGAGGACTGCTACGAAGCTGTCTGAGTTAGTAGTAGTATCACTAGTATTGTAATAGTTGTATCTCCACTGTCCTGTGTGACTTGTGGAATATGACTTTGTGTGTAATCAACTCCAGAGGTGTAGACAAATAATGTATAGGATCTTGGAATGCCTCCGATGAGATGTAATGTCTTTCATCATAGTTGTACTGTAGCCTGGGCTTGTACTAAACTATGTATGGTGTGTATGAACGTTGGTATATATATGGCAGTTTTATATTACCATGACATACGGATGAACATCTCTGCATTCCGTGTTATCCATTACATTCTGCACTTCCTTGCTAAGTTTGAGCCATCCTTACCTAAACCGTTGTCTTGTTTTCTCCTAGGATGGTCAACACCCGCAGCAACCCTGCTGCCCTGGAGCAGGGGGAAGCCAGTGCAGCTAGGGGTGAAAATTTTCCTCACCCGCCTTCTCTGCCCGAAGTGATGCTGGAGGCGGAAAGGAACAAGCATGAGACTAACCGCTTACTAGAGCGGATTGAGCAGAACACTGCACACCATCCGCAAAATGACTTGGTGTCAATCAATGACTTTATCAAGCTGTACCCACCAAAGTTTACCCATTCCGTCGAGCCCCTCGACGCGGATGACTGGCTTCGCAGCATCACCCACAAGCTACGTTCTGCCAACGCAGCCGAAGCTGATAAGGTTACTTATGCTGCCTACCATCTCGAAGGCCCTGCTAGCCTCTGGTGGGAAAATTTTGAAGCTATGCGCCCGGTCGGCTAAATCACTACTTGGTTTGAATTCAATGAGGCTTTCCGTGAGCATCACATTCCGGAACGTCTCATAGATCGCAACGGGGAGGAGTTCTGCAATTTCACCCAAGGAAGACTGACTGTGGATGCTTATAGTCGTGAATTTGGGAATCTGGCACATTATTCTCCTGAAGAAGTATCTACCGACGCTAAGAAGCAGGCAAGGTTCCGCAAGGGACTTAGCCCTGAGCTTCGCCGCGATCTTCATCTGCACGAGTGCACCTCCTTTCAAGTTGGTCAATAAAGCCATCAGTGCCGAGTCAGGCCAATCTGACTATGACGCTTCACGCAAGCACTCACGTGATTTTGGCTCTTCATCCGGCTCTGCAGCTCAGAAGCGTCGGGTGTGGATCCCAAGCACGGCTCTGCCACCCAGGTTCTTTCCGAGGCCATCCTTTGAGGCGCCTCATCCCAACCAGCAGTTTGCACCGCCCAAGCCCTATGGTGGCCCCGCTCCTAATACTGCTCCATGCCCCAATGTGGTGACATGCTTCAAGTGTGCAGAGCCGGGTCACTATAGTCGAGAGTGCCCCCAGAACAACCCCAATCAGACTGGAAAGTCCGTTGGCCGTGGTAAGCCAGCGGGAAAGACATTCTATGCCAAGCTGGTCACCACTGCACGTGGCCATGTCAACTATGTTTCAACCGAGGAGGCTCACGAGGGTCCTAATGTCGTCCTTGGTATGCTCCTTGTTAATTGCCATCCGACATCTGTTCTTTTCGATACTGGAGCATCTCATTCATTCATATCCGAGAACTATGCTCGACTGCATAACACGACATTCTGTGACATGCCCTCTACCATGGAAATTCAAACCCCTGGCTCTAGATGGCAAACTTCTAGAGTAAGCCATGGGAATGAAATTCTTGTCGATAGACCTGTCTTCCTTGCATCCTTAATAGCTCTCAAGTCCTCGGACATAAACATCATCTTGGGTATGGACTGGATGTCAGCTCATTATGCTAAGATTGATTGTGCCACTAGAACCGTTCAACTTACTCATCCATCGGGAAAGACAGTCAATGTCTTAACTCGAGTGGCCAAGCGCCAGCTTTCCTCCCTAAATGCCAACCCCCTTCTAGACCTTCAAGATGTTCTGGTAGTCCGAGACTTTTCCGATGTCTTTCCAGAGGAACTGCCAGGTGTTCCACCTGACAGGGATGTCGAGTTCGTGATAGACCTTGTTCCAGGAACTGTTCCAATTTGTATAAGACCCTACAAGGTGGCACCCTAAGAACTAGTCGAGCTTAAGAACCAACTCGATGAGTCGGTTTCATTCGTCCTAGTTCCTCTCCTTGGGCTTGCCCGTCCTCTTTGTCAAGAATAAGGATGGAACGGATCGAATGGTTGTAGATTACCGACCTGTCAACTTGGTCACCATCAAGAACAAGTATCCGCTTCCCAGGATCAACGATCTGTATTATCAGCTTGCTGGATCCTCAGTCTTTTCCAAGATGGATTTGAGGTTGGGCTACCATCAAATCAAAATCAGAAACGGGGACATTCCCAAAACGGCCTTTGTAACCCGTTATGGCCAATACGAGTACACCGTTATGTCCTTCGGTTTAACCAATTCCCCAGCCACCTTCTCCCGGTTAATGAACTCGGTCTTCATGGAGTATTTGGATAAATTCATCGTAGTTTATCTCGATGACATACTCATCTACTCCAAGAATTAAGAGGAACATGCCGAACATCTAAGGCTGGTACTGATGAAACTTCGAGAGTATCGCCTTTATGCCAAATTCTCCAAGTGTGAATTTTGGTTGCCAGAAGTGACCTATCTAGGCCATGTAATCTCTGGTAAGGGTATTGCTGTCAATCCCGAGGAGTTCAAGCTGTCCTTGATTGGACTCCACCTGAGACGGTCAAGCAAGTTCGGAGCTTCCTTGGCTTAGCGAGCTACTACCGCCGCTTCGTCGAGAATTTATCCAAGGTTGCTAAACCTCTAACTGAACTCCTCAAGAAAGATAAAAGGTTCGAGTGGAATCCACATTGCGAGTTCAGCTTTCAGGAACTAAAAAGACGCCTGACATCTGCTCCCATACTGGTACCACCAGATTTCTCCAAGGACTTTATTATCTATTGCGACGCCTCGCGACAAGGACTAGGTTGCATACTCATGCAAGATCGTCAGGTAATTGCCTATGCTTCACGGCAATTACACCCACATGAGGAAAATTATCCCACACATGATCTAGAGCTTGTAGCTGTAGTCCATGCACTTAAAACTTGGCGACATTACCTCCTCGATAATCATTGCGAGATCTTCACCGATCACCAAAGTTTGAAATATATCTTCATCCAACCATATTTGAATCTCAGGCAAAGACGTTGGGTCGAGTTGATCTCGGATTACGACTTAGGAATAACTTACACCCCAGGCAAAGCCAATGTCATGGCTGATGCACTAAGTCGTAAGTCCTATTGTAACAACCTGATGTTACAACAAAGTCAACCACTTCTCCATGAGAAATATCGTAAGCTTAATCTACACATTGTTCCTCGAGGTTTTCTATCCACCCTGGTGGCGAAACCTACCCTTATGGATCAAATCATAGCTGCCCAGAAGCATGATAAGGGCATATCCCGGATTAAGGAAAACATCGCTAGCGGAGTTGCTAAATGTTTTTCCATGGATGAGCGAGGTGTTGTCTTCTTCGAGAACCGCTTGGTGGTTCCCAGGAAACAACATCTACACCAGTTGATTCTTAAGGAAGCTCATGAATCCCCTCTCACCATTCATCCTGGTAGTACTAAAATGTATCAAGACCTACGCCAGAGGTTTTGGTGGACTAGGATGAAGAGAGAAATTGCTCAGTACATTGCTAGCTGCGGCGTCTGTCGTCGTGTTAAAGCAGAGCATCAACGGCCTGCTGGCACCCTTCAACCTTTGGCTATTCCTGAGTGGAAATGGGATAAAATCAGTATGGATTTCATCACTTGGTTTCCTAGGACCAAGAGAGGGAATAATGCCATCCTCGTCATGATCGACCGCCTTTCCAAAGTAGCCCACTTTCTACCTGTTCGTGAGAGTATCACCGCTAGCCAGCTAGCCGACTTATACATCTCCCGAATAGTGTCTGTTCATGGTGTTCCATTGGAAATTAACTCAGACCGTGGGAGCCTCTTCACCTCTCGATTTTGGGAAAGTTTCCAAAATGCTATGGGAACTCGTCTCTCTTTTAGCACCGCCTTCCATCCTCAATCAAGTGGTCAAGTAGAGCGAGTCAATCAAATTCTGGAAGATATGCTCCGAGCTTCTGTCATCTCATTCGGAATGGGTTGGGAGAATTGCCTTCCATTCGCGGAGTTTGCTTATAACAATAGTTATCAAGCCAGCTTGGGCAAGGCTCCTTTCGAAGTTCTCTATGGATGAAAATGTCAAACGCCTCTTTACTGGTCAGAAACCAGGGAAAGACAACTCTTTGGCCCGAATATGATTCAGGAAGCAGAAGAGCAGGTTCGCGTTATTCATGAAAAATTGAAAACAGCCCAATCTCGTCAAAAGAGCCAATATGATCGTAAACATAAGCTCATGACTTTTGAAGTCGGTGAGAAGGCTTACTTTCGGGTTACTCTGTTAAAGGGAACCCATCGTTTCGGTATCAAAGGCAAATTGGCTCCTCGCTACATCGGACCCTTTCGCATTCTTGCCAAACGAGGAGAAGTTGCCTACCAATTGGAACTACCTTCGCATCTTTCCATAGTTCATGATGTCTTCCATGTTTCTCAACTCAGGCGTTGCTTCACGGATCCTATCCGTGGAGTGGACCACGAAACGCTTGATCTACAAGATAACCTCTCATATCGGGAATATCCCGTTCGTATCCTTGATCAAGCCGAGCATACCACTCGACGTCATAATATCAAGTTTCTCAAGGTTCAATGGTCACACCATTCCGAGAAAGAAGCCACTTGGGAAACGGAGGATCGTCTTCGACTCTAGTACCCCACCTTCTTTCCGGAGGATCCTAAATCTCGGGACGAGTTTCTTTTGAGTGGGGGTGAGTTGTCACACCCTAGCTAGTTCAAGCATTAGAGTGTGCATCATGTTTAAATTCCTTTTAAATTTGAAATGGGGATGACAGAACCCCCAGCACCCCCCTAGAACAACTAGGGTTTACTAAAAACTTTTTCAATGAACCTGAAATGCCCTTCTAAAAAGCCCACCCTTTTTGTTTTGGGTTAAAACCTTTGACAAAAATGGTGCACATTTTTCTAGGACATCTAAGGTCATTGGATTAATCCATATGGTATTTGCATTTGGGCATTTAAATACTATAAAATATTTTAAATTCTCAAATAATCATAAACTAAAATGTTTGCTGCTGGATATATTCTAAGCAGTGGCCATGATTAATTTTATAATTTATGGTAATGCCCTGGCATTTTTAATAAAGCCCTGAAGTTACAGAAATAATAAATAAATAAATAAACAGAAAAGGAGAGAAAGAACAGGGACTTACCTGGCGCAGCCCACCAGCCCACCCGGCTCGGCCCAGTCCACTGGCTCATGCCAGTCGTCCTCCTCCTCTCGCCAGAAGGACGAGGAGCACGTGGCCGGCGCCCGCGGCCACACGCCGGCCACCTCCTACTTCCGCCAACGCCCTGGAGGCATCTAACAGTGCCACGCCGACTCCCACGTCTCCCTCTCTTTCTTCCCACTCTCCCTGTGGCCTCTCCCCCTCTCTGGCTCTCTCCCCATCACCCTGCCAAGCGCAGCCGTCGCCGCCGACAAGCTCCACCGCAGCCACCGCCGTCCATTCATTGCCTCGTCATGCCAGGAAGCTCCGTCGTCATCGACTACATTGAGTAGCCGAGCCCCGAGCGCTCGCTCGCCCCGGAGACGCTGCACCGAGCTCGTCGTCAACTCCGGCCACCGGAGATCCCCTTCGCCGTCCCTGCCGCATCAGCTCATCCCCGACCTCTCCGACTGCCTCGACAAGACCCCCGTGAGCTCAGCCACCTCCCCACCCTCTCCGTTCACTCTCTCGAGCCCCGTAGCGACCGCACGTAGCTCACCCGCACGCACCACCGCGGAGCTCATCGCCGACGAGGCTCCGGCCACCCAATGGCCACGCCACCCTGTCCACTAGTCCTACCGCACCTCCAGGAGCTCAACGCACCAATCCACGCGCCTCCCCGTGCCCCCTAGCGACTAGCTCGACGTCACCCGAGCTCCGACCGCCGCCAAACTCGTCGCCGGCGACGTTTCCGGCCACCCCAGCTCCACCCACTGCCACCACTCGATGCAGCTTCCTCCCCGCATCACGTAGATAGTCTCCGCCGTCCTTTTGGTTGCCGGAGAGCAAATCCCGCGTTGCTCGCCGCGTCTGGCCTCGCCGGCGGCTAGACGCCGGTGAGGGTACCTTGTTTGACCCTATGTGGGCCCAGGTTGACCCCCCTGAGTCTATGACAGGTGGGGCAGGTCTGCTAATTAGTTTAGGATTAGTTTTAACTAATTTTAATTAGTTTAGTCACTGACATGTGGGCCTAGGCCCCACTGACAGCTAATTAGTGTGAATTTAATTATGTTAATTAGCTGAGTCACTGACAGACAGGGCCCACCAGTCAGGTTTGACCTGGCCGACCCAGTTGACCCGCTGACATCACACCTATGTCATGCTGACGAATTAATTCAATTACTTTATTTATTCTTTAATAGGAAATTCCAGAAAATAGCCAAAACTTCTAAAAATCATAGAAAATCAACCATAGCTCCAAATGCAAAGATTTATATATGAAAAATGATCAGAAAAATTCAGACTATCCATCTGTAATGGTTTCATGCATGACAAAACAAGATAACCTTGCTGTTTAAGCAATATAAGATAATGCACTAATAAGGCTAAGTTAAATGAGCTATCATTTGAATCTTTGATTCAAATGGGTTCATACCTTTCTGTTTTAGCTTGCATTAGGCCAGGACACATTCATTTTGCCATGTCATAGCATGCATCATATTGTTGCATATTGCTATGTGTTGATTATGTTTGGTGTGTCTTTCATGGTAGGTTCTGCCTCCGAGGATAACCCTGAGTATCCGTCTGAAGGGCAGTACTTTTACTACCACTACAACTGGCAAGCAACCCATTGATCATTCCGATACAAACCCATGTTCTCGCTTCTGCTCTTATTTACTGCATTAAGACAACGCGATTCAAACTGCTGTGTGCTACGGTAGTTGAACCCTTATCCTCTGCATGACCTGTCATTGCCACAGTAACTAGATGAAACCCACTAGCATGTGTAGGAGTTGATTGAGCCATGTATGTGGTTCCTACCTTGTTATGCCTGCTATGCTTACATTTGTGTCAGGTCTGGTTCATCTGGGTGATGGGCTAGAGTGAAACGATTATGTCGGTAATATGAGGGATGTGTTGAACATGTGTTGGTAAAGGTATCGATGAGAGGCCATGTAGGAGTACATGGTGGGTGGTTTCATTGAGGTCGTCCATAAGAACTTAGATCTGTATGCGTGATTTAAGATTCAGCTACTACCACACATTGGGCCCTGAAATATGACCCCGCTCGACTTACTGACCTCTCTCACCCTCTGTCCAAGAGTTGCAACTAGTTTCTGGTGTTTGTAGGTTATGTGTTGGCGGCCGTGCGTAGCGCTGACCCTAGGGGTGGGATATGATGCGGTAGATACATTGTGGCCGGGTATGCCGGGCGCCCGTTTAGCGTCTCGGGACCCTGTACACATCGTTTGGGGCCGTTGAGGACACCCTGGCTGGATTTCCTTGCGGATGGAACCTGAATAGGCGATAAACCTGGACTAGAGACTTGTGCGGTTAGTCAGGTCGTGGTCTACACCCACGTAGGTTTTCGCTTGTAGTCTGCCGAGCACATGTCGTGTGCAGACGCTAAGTGGTGGAAACATGTGTGACGAAGTATACCCCTGCAGGGTATAAACTATTTGAATAGCCGCGTCCGCGGTAAAGGACTACTTGGTTGCCTATACGGTTCATAGACAAGTTAATGGTTACTACTAAAATACTCAAGATAAGTGTGAGTACCGAGGATGGCCCTCTCGTAGGATGATGAGGGAGGATCCCCGGTGGAGTATTGTGTTGGTGAGTAGTGGACTCGTGTGTGAAAACTATTTTACTAGTGGAGTTCTGTAGGATAGCCTAGCTAAGAGTCAAAGCTGGCTTGCTGCAATAACCCCACCACCTTCTTGAGAATGAGCATGTATAGTAGGTTCTGTTGTAAGACTTGCTGAGTACCTTTGTACTCATGTTGCTTAATTACTTTTTTCAGACGACAACACCACCCCATCGATGGGTTCTACGTAGACCTTGATGTCGACGAGTGACTAGCCACCTAGGTGGTGATCCTGGCCATGGAGGACCCTATGTAGAGAGACAGGCTTCGGAAGCCTTCTTGCTTTCTAGTGTCTGTACTCAGACTATTTACTTCCGCTTGTGCTTGTATGCTTGTATGACTTGAGTGTCGGGTCATGTGACCCCTACCTGTATGAACTTGTTATGTATGGCTCTCTGGAGCCTTTAAATAAAGTTCTTGAGTTGTAGTGTTTTGTTGTGATGCCATGTTGTATGTACTCATATCGGGCATATTGTGTGTATGATTGAAATGCTTGGTATGAGTGGGATCCGACAATCTAGTTGTTTATCCTTGGCAGCCTTTCTTATGGGGAAATGTAGTCTAGTCTTCCTCGAGCCATAGTAGTCCGCTACAGCCTGGTTCACCGGAGTCCTGCTAGCCCAGCACTATTGCTCAGGACACTTGACTAGCCGGCATGTGTTTCACTTCGTTCCTATGTCTGTCCCTTCGGGAAAATGTCACGCGGTGACATCCGGAGTCCTGCCTAGCCTGCTACAGCCGGGTTCCCCGAAGTCCTGTTAGCCTAGTGCTACAGCCCGAATTCCCTCACTGATGATCAACATGCTCGATGCGATTCATGTATGCCTGTCTCCATAGGTCTGTGCTGCTTTGGGTTCACGACTAGCCATGTCGGCCCGGGTTCTGTGTCACATGGATGCTAGCGACACTATCATATACGTGAGCCAAAAGGCGCAAATGGTCCCAGGCCATGGTAAGGCGACACCCGTGGGATACCATGCGTGAGGTCGCAATGTGACATGAGGTGTTACCGGCTAGATCGATGCGACTTGGAATCGGGGTCCTGACAATGACTGTTATCGCTCTCTAGCCAGTTGCTTCCCAGTCTTTTTCTACAATTCACTTGTACTATGCGGGAATACTTCTTGTGCATCCAATTCCATAAACCCCAAATTTTTGCCATATGAGTCCACCATACCTACCTATATACGGTATCTACTTGTCGTTCCAAGTAAATTTGTATGTGCCAAACTTTAAATCTTCAAATAAACATTTTGTTTTGTATGCTCGAATAGCTCATGTATCAACTAGGGCTGCCTGTATCCTCCATGCTAGGCGGGTTATTCTCAAGAGGAGTGGACTCCACTCCTAATTCACGAGAAATGGCTGGTCACCGGGATGCCCAGTCCCATGCTCAAATCAAATCAAAATAATTGCAAACAAAACTCCCCCAGGATTGTTGTTAGTTAGAGGCACCCGTTGTTTCATGCAAGCCATGGATTGATGCTTCTTGGTGGTGGGGGAGTATAAACTTTACCATTCTTCTTGGGAACCGCCTATAATGTGTGTAGCAGGGAATATATCGAGACCTCTCGGTTGTTATGTTGACAATGAAAGTATACCGCTCAAAATTTTGTTCATCTCTATTTCAAAACCGAGCTCTGGCACCTCTACAAATCCCTGCTTCCCTCTGCGAAGGGCCTATCCATTTACTTTTATGCTAAGTCATCATCCTCTTATTAAAAAGCACCAATTAGAGAGCACTGATGTAATTTGCATCCATTATTATTAGTGTACATTGAGTATGACTTGACTGGATCTCTTTTACCATGAATTACAATGTCTAGTCATTCCTTGATCTTTAAAGGTGCTCTGCATTTATGTTTTGCGGTCTCAGAAAGGGCTAGCGAGATACCATCTTGTTATATCATATTAGGATTGTTTTGAGAAAGTGTTGTCATCCGAGATTTATTATTATTGCTCGCTAGTTGATTATGCCATTGATATGAGTAAACATGAGACCTAAATGTTATTGTGAATATGGTTAGTTCATAATCTTAGCTAAAAACTTGAATACTGGCTTTACATATTTGCAACAACAAGAGCAAACAGAGTTTGTAAACATTTTTCTTTATCACTTTAAGTTTATCAACTAAATTACTTGAGGACAAGCAAAGGTTTAAGCTTGGGGGAGTTGATACGTCTCCGTCGTATCTACTTTTCCAAACACTTTTGCCCTTGTTTTGGACACTAACTTGCATGATTTGAATGGAACTAACCCGGACTGACGTTGTTTTCAGCAGAATTGCCATGGTGTTATTTTTGTGGGGAAATAAAAGTTCTCGGAATGACCTGAAAATCAACGGAGATTATTTTTGGAATATATAAAAAATACCGGAAGAAGAATCCACGTCAGGGGGCCTACTACCCTGGGCGCGCCCCTACCTTGTGGGCCCCTGACGCTCCACAGACCTCAACTCCAACTCCATATATTCACTTTCGGGGAGAAAAAAATCAGAGAGAAGGATTCATCGCATTTTACGATACACAACCGCCACCAAGCCCTAAACTCTCTTGGGAGGGCTGATCTGGAGTCCGTTCGGGGCTCCGGAGAGGGGAATCTGTCGCCATCGTCATCATCAACCTTCCTCCATCACCAGTTTCATGATGCTCACCGCCATGCGTGAGTAATTCCATCGTAGGCTTGCTGGACGGTGATGGGTTGGATGATATTTATTATGTAATCGAGTTAGTTTTGTTAGTGTTTGATCCCTAGTATCCACTATGTTGTGAGATTGATGTTGCTATGACTTTGCTATGCTTAATGCTTGTCACTAGGGCCCGAGTGCCATGATTTCAGATCTGAACCTATTATGGTTTCATGAATATATGTGAGTTCTTGATCCTATCTTGCATGTCCATAGTCACCTATTATGTGTTATGATTCGTTAACCCCGAAGTGACAATAATCGGGACCATTACCGATGATGACCGTAGTTTGAGGAGTTCATGTATTCCCTATGTGTTAATGCCTTGGTCCGGTATTCTATTAAAAGGAGGCCTTAATATCCATTAGTTTCCAATAGGACCCCGCTGCCACGGGAGGGTAGGACAAAAGATGTCATGCAAGTTCTTTTCCATAAGCACATATGACTATATTCGGAATACATGCCTACATTCCATTGATGAACTGGAGCTAGTTCTGTGTCACCCTATGTTATAACTGTTGCATGATCGATCGCATCCGACATAACTTTCCATCACCGATCCAACGCCTACAAGCTTTTCATATATTGTTCTTCGCTTATTTAGTTTTTTGTTGCTACTATTACAATTACTATAAAACCAAAAATATTACTTTTGCTACCGTTACCACTATTATCATATTACTTTGCTACTAAATACTTTGCTGCAGATATTAAGTTTCCAGGTGTGGTTGAATAAACAAGTCAGCTGCTAATACTTGAGAATATTCTTTGGCTTCCCTTGTGTCGAATTAATAGATTTTGGGTTGAATACTCTACCCTCGAAAACTGTTGCGATCCCCTATACTTGTGGGTTATCAGCAGGCATTCCTACCGGCGCTTATTTGAGCGGCTGGAGCAGGAAGAGCAGAGATTGAAGAAGCACGACGGCCGTTGGATGGACATCCAACAGTCACTGCTTGTGCGTCAACCTTTTCTTAGGAAAGCCTCAAATCTGTGGAAAACAACATACAACCCATCTGCCAACATTACTAATAATTTACAGCCCATTTGCTAATTCTTAAGGTTTTTTGGAGCCCATATTCTTTTTGTTAGCATTATAGCCCATATTGTGGCCACGGTTAAAAAATTAGACGAATTTTTGCATATTTCGGTGCGGTTCGAACTGTTTTTAATCCCGAAATTTCGAGTCACATTCAAACTGATTTTAAAAATAAATGTATATCAATATCAAATCCAACAAATTGTCCACACATAAAAATCAATGCAATTTAAAATCTCGAAATGAAAAAAAGAAATTTGAAACTAATTGCCAGTTTGATGTGTTTTAAAAATGTAGAAGCCATTTCTCATTACTGATAAGCCATTTTCTCGGCCAGCGGAATGAAGCTATTCTCGTCTTGAAAGATTTGCAGCCCAACAGGCCTGACAAAGCGAATTACTTGGCAAATCACAAAAAAACTGGGCTATGACCTTGGACCTAGCTGCGGGCTTGGACCCAGCAGTCAGCCTCTCCACGTACAGTACTCTTCCGATGGAAGTCGGTCGTTGACCACATTGACCACGCCGTGCCGAGAGCACAAAGGCGATGGATGACGGCGAGGCCTAGGAAGGGGACGACGCAGAGCCGGGGGCGCAGCAGTGGATGCCCACGCGGAGAGGAGTATGAGGGTTCACTGGTTCGGCTGCGGTGTGAGGTTACCGTCGCTGTAGAATAACAGGGGGTGTGGGTGAGTGGAGGGATGGCCTGGCCAGCGGTGGGAGTAGTATGGGGCGGTGAGGCCTCTGCCGCAGCAAAGCCGGCCACGGGAGGCAGGAGCAGGCAGCACAACCAGCACTTCTTTGTGTGGCTGGAGCAAGAAGACCGGAGGTTGAAGAAGCACTATGGCCGTTGGATGGACATCGTACGATCACTAGAGCTAGAATCCTTCATATTGACTAAGTTGACAAAGCCCTCCATCCCCGTCAACTTAGTAGGCCCACAAGTCAGCCACCCACTATGGTGGGTCCCAGCTAGCAAGGGGTATTCGTTTTTTTGTGCATAATAAGGAGGCACTTCCTTATGTGCGAAGATATAGCTGGTGGGTCCGACCTGTTAGCGGGGGGAACGTTCTTTTCGCGAAATACAGAAGCCCTTCCCGTGGGTCCTAGTTGTCAGGTGGAGGAATCATTATTTTGCGCGTAATAAGGACACATTTCCTTGCGTGCGACCGTGGACCTAGCTGTCAGCCTCTACACGTATAGTCCACTTCCGATGGATGTCATTCATTGACCACGTTGACCAGGCTGCGCCGAGAGAACCAGGGTGGTGGACGACGGTGAGGCCTAGGAAGGGAACGACACGGAGCCAGGGAAGACTCGGCATTTGTTTCCCATGCGGAGGAGCACGAGGGTTTACTAGTTCATCAGCCGTCCCCGGAGAATAACTACAGGTGTGGGTCAGTAGAGGGATGGCTAGGCCAGTGATGGGAGTACGGTGGGGCGGTGAGGCCTGCGCGGCATCATAGCCGGCCGCGGGAGGAGGGAGCAGGCAGTCCCGCCGGTGCTTGTTTGAGTGGCTGGAGCAGGAAGAGCAGAGATTGAATAAGCACAACAACTGTTGGATGGACATCCAAGAGTATTGATATGTGCATTATTTCTAATAATGTACAACCCATTTGCTAATTCTTAAGAATTTTTTTGGAGCCCATCTTCTTTTTGTTAGCATTACACCCCATATTGTGGCCACGGTTAAAAAGTATACGAAATTTTGCATATTTCGGTGCGGTCAACTATTTTTAATCCCGAAATATGGATTCACATTCCAACTATTTTCAAAAATAATTTATATAAATATAAAATACAAATAATTGTCCACACATAAAAAATCAATGGAATTTAAAATCTTGTAATGAAAAAAATTGAAACTAATTCCTAGTTTGATGCGTTTTCAAAATCTACAGCCCATTTCTGGGTAAACAGAATGAAACTCTCCTCATCTTGAAAGATTTGCAGCCCAGCAGGGCTAATAAAAGCAAGAAGGCCTGCCTGTGGCCCACGACATGGCGCTGCAAGCGGGCCTGTATAGCCCATCTTCACCAACAAGCATTCAAGACCCTCGCGAGGCGGATGACACAAGACCTCCTCAGGAGCGGCCTCACCAGGTTGGCTCGCGAAGGGCGGAGAGTTCAAGGCAAGGCAAACCTCATGAGGTTCAAATGACGTGAGCCATGGCGACCAAGGCTTGGCGGGCGCCAGTGCGCACAGTGTCCTTGTTTCCTCTTTGGTGCTAAGGAATCAAGCGCAGGCGCGGAGTACCGAGGCTTCAAGCAAAGGTTTCCATATCAGTGCAATGAGACCCAGACCAGCAGGACGGCAAGACGGAGGTCACCATGGAGCCCAAGGCATCGTCACCACCACAGCCTTTTGCAGGCGAAGACTGCTATTGTCAGGATAAGCTGTACTAGTTGTGCCCTTTCGAATTAGCCGTTGTTGGCTCCCTTCCCGCTCAATATTTGGGGACAGGACCAGGGCCTTTATAAATAGGACTAGCCACCACTATAGAGGGGGATCAATCCGAACAACCACAAGTCCACCGAGCACAAGAACACCTCTCCTCAGGTGATTGTTCTTCCCATTGTACTGTTCATCCTTAGCCCAAGAGGCAATCCACCACACCACACTGGAGTAGGGTATTACACCACAATGGTGTCCCTAACCAATATAAATCTTGTGTCCTTTGTGTTGCGAGTTCGTCGAGTAGCCCATGAGATATTAGCGAAGCTAGGACGTGTATCGGTAGGGGGAGATCTTCGCGCGCACCTGAGTGTTCGAACCTTGAGTGTTTTGCCGGAACCCGTGATCCGACATTTGGCGTGCCAGGTAGGGGTGCGCCGGCGGTTCCCTTCCGTCACTCCGTGTCAAGTTTTCTCATCGTCTCCATGGCGGACACTCGCCGCACTCGCACTAAGCACTGGGCTGCCCTCGCCGCCCGCATTGCTCAGACGGCTCCGGTCGGCGGGCCACCCCATCGTTCTCCACCGCCTGCCGCCAACGCGGCCACTGGCCCAGCGGGGAACGAGAAGCAAGCATCCTCGCGCGCACCCCTCTGCGCGGCGGGACGGCCGTACCGCCACTCCATCACTGACCCAGACCGGCTCGTCATCCCACGCTCATCACGCTCCCGTGGACACGCAGGCCGCTCTGTGCATGGAGCATGAGCTCCTGCGCTACCGCCCCGTCGACGACCTCTACGAGGACTGGCTCGATCGCATCGCCGAGCACTTCAGTGCCGCAGGGGGGCTCCCCTGCACTGTCCCTCTCGCCACGTCGCCCTCCGCCAGCCGCGGGCGGTGTGGCCCATGGAGCGCCTCCACCACCTCTACCCCAAGACAGAGTCTTGGGGCCCAGGCGCGCGGCCCCATGGCGCGACCTGCCGCGCCCGACACCCCCGCAAGAAGAAAGAAGCTGCCAGGAAGTCCCTCGGCCGCGAGAGAACGCCCCCGCGCTCCCTGCACCACCATGGCAAGAATGCGTGCCGCTTGCGGCGGAAGTGTGTAGACCCCATCAAGGACAAGTTCTCCACCAGCGCAGAGTCCTGGTGACCACGGAAGGCTGCCGCGCCTTCACCCCAGAGTTGTGTAGCATCGCTTGGCCGGGCAAGTTCAAGACGGATCTACCTCCTCGCTATGACGTCACCCCCACCCCCGCGGAGTTCCTACAGCTCTACGAGCTGAGCATCGAGGCGGCCAACGGCGACGAGAAAGTCATGGAGAACTGGTTCCCCATGGCTCTCAAAGATGCTGCCCGCTCCTGGCTCCTGAATCTGCCTCCAAGCTCGATCTCCTCCTAGAACGAGATGCACTATCGTTTCGTTGCCAACTTCCAGGGCACTCGTGACCACCCACCGGCTGCGGGTGACCTACGGCGCGTCAAGAAACAACCAGGAGAGACCCTCCAGAAGTACATCTAGTGCTTCAACAATGTTCGCCTCAAGATCCCTATGGTGACGGACGAGGCCATCATCTCCGTGTTCTCTGATGGCGTCCACGACGTCAAGTTGAACGAGGAGCTCGCCATCCATGAGGAGTTGTGCACGTCTCTGGAGCTGTTCAACCTGGCGACCAAGTGTGCAAGAGCTGAGGAGGGGTGCCCCTCCCTCCTCGGGCTCCCGGCTGTGGACCCGGAGGAGAAGAAAGCCAAGGCCAAAGACGTGAAGCGCAAGGGAGCAGACGTGCTCACGGCGGAGCCGGACACAAAGTATGGCAGGGACCTGCCCGAGTCATCCAATAGCAGCCGACCATTCGGCGCCTTCCATAACATGCATAGCCACAACACCAGCGACTGTCAAGAGCTCAGAGCCATTCGAGAAGGACGCTTCGGTCGACGCCCCAAGCACAAATACCGGGGCTACGGCCGAGGTGGAGGACGTGGTGGCGGATGCTGGGATGACCATGGACCGCGCAAGGAGTGGCGTGACCGGCCTCGTGAGGACCGCTGGCAGGACCAGCCTCGCGAAGGTGCATGGAGGGATCAGCCTCGCGAGGACCATCCTCAGGGCAATGATGGGCTTCCTCTGCCACCACCACCAAGGAGGTACAACGACGACCACCAAGATGAGGGGGCTGGGGGCTTCCAGGAGCCGCGTGCTATCGCCTGCATCTTGGGCAGAGCTCAAGCCCCGGACTCACAACATATCTTCAAGCAGTTTGCTCGCGAGGTGAATGTAGTCCTCCCCAAGCTCGAGGGCACGCGCCCGCTCAGGTGGTCCAAGTGCACCATTACCTTTAGCTCAGCAGATCAGCTCAAGTGCATGGCCACCGTCGGCGCTCTCCCAATGCTTTGTTCACCCGTCATCAGCAACGTGCAAGTCACCAAGACCCTCATTGACGGGGGCGCGGGGCTCAATATCCTGTCCGTCGAGACGTTTGAAAACCTTCAAGTGCCATAAATCAGCTTCATCCCACCAAGCCTATGTCAGGAGTGACCGACGACTCCACCATGCCGATTGGACAGGTCTGCCTCCCAGTCACCTTTGGAGAACGCAACAACTACCGCATCGAGCTAATCAACTTCGACTTTACCCACATTCGTCTGCCGTACAATGCCATCCTCGGGTATCCGGCCCTGGCCAGGTTCATGACAGTGACGCACCACGACTACAACGTCCTCAAGATGCCAGGAAGCGGCGGGATCATCACAGTCCCCTGCGAAGAAAGAGATGCGGTGTGCTCCCTCGAGCGCGTCTTCCAAGCAGCGTCAATCAAAGACCCCAACAACAATGCATCTCGGTACCCTCCTGAGGTCGTCCCCAGGAAGAAGAAGGAGCTAATCCGTGTCGGACCTCAGGAGGGTAGCTCCGCAAGTGGCACCTCGTCAGGATCAGCGCCCGCAGCTGGGGTGCCTCCCTTTGACACATAGGAAGGCGCGCCCGGCGCCCTCCTCAGGAGGGCTTGGGGGCTCTCTTCTGGAGGGCCTCAGACCTTGCCAACGTCACGAGGGAGGCGCTCGGGCACCACTTGGAGGCTTGTTTCACGGCACGTCCCCCTCAGGAGGACGCTGGGCGAGGAGCGCCCGACGCTCAGGAGTTCATCTCTAAGGTATCTCAGGAGCTTCAGGATGCAAGAGCAATACGCGGCAACCGCCGCGCACCTGGCGTTGCTCCCCACCTAGACGAGGGTGGTGAGCTGTGCATCTCTCGACATCCCACGGCTCAACCGAGCCGCATCTCAGGAGCGCTTCTGGCCTTCATGTGTTGGGCGCTGCGAAGGTCCACCTCACATCTACGTTTGCATGTCGTTCGGCCTGCCGAGCATGGTTGCTGCCTTCCAGTGCAACCTGTGGAGCCTCATGGCGGGTCAGGAGGCCAGGTACCACGTGGTCCTGGCGGAGATGGCGACGGTCCTCAAGGAACCACCTGGACCCCAGAGCCTCCCGAGGCTCAGGGCCCCGATGGCTCATGAGGAGCAACCCCATCGCCGCGTACCTTTAGCTGCCTCAACTCCCCTTCATCAATGGAACCAGGCGACATTTTCCAAGTTCATTTAGCTGGGAGCACCCTTAGGGTGGCATCATTCCCAGGCCGCATGGGTCCGTCCATATGACATGTATCCCTTTTTATGTCTTTAACTTACCTTGCTGGGGGCACCTCTCGGGCTACATCATCCCGAAGCCGCTTGGGCCGGGCCCAGTGGCGCGTATTGTTCATGCATTTACCTATGTTAGTTTGCTTTCCATGCTTAATCTACCTATGACCATCACCTGCTTGATTCTCACCCGCCACGGGTGCTACTCACGCTGGCACGACGCTTGTGCTCGGGTCTGTCCCTGCAACGGCGACAAACCTGAGCGGTCGAGCTCTGGATCGCGACATGCCCAATGCACGTCACCTCACCAGGACCTCAATGCCTTCATCTCCTCAGGGAGCAACTAGCGGCGAACCGACAACCATAATGGCAAACTGCGTCTCTCCTTGTGTTGGCTTGCAGGAATCTCCTGAAGACAACGGCAGGCGTAACCGCCAGCTCTCTCTTCTCCCATGCAATCCGCTTGCGTGTTAAAACGGGGGCTCCTGAGCATTGCGACTCAGGGGATCTTAGTTTCTCTCCAGTGCTCACCCCCTGGCCTTGACCATGGCACGCGACCTGGCATACCAGCGGCGGCTGAGCTCACTCGAGGGCCGGGACCTGAGAACGCAGAGCATGAAGGAGAACGTGGAGAAGGGGGAGGCTCGCATGGGCCTGGCCTGGCTATGCTCGGGACGCCCATGCACGAATCTGGCGCATCATGAGGAATCGACACCAGACCGCCGAGATAAGTCCCGAGCCCGGGTAGACTAAACCACTAAGGACGAAGAACCATACTAACCGCAGCCCTGCTGCGGCAACGTCACCCCCTTTCCTACCTCTCGACGGCTGCTTGAGTGCTAAAGGGACCTCCTGAGCATCACGCCTCATGAACTCTTACTGGACCTCAGGCCGCTCACCTCCTGGCCTTGACCACAGCACGTGACCTGGCATACTAGCGATGGCTGCAGCCTGCCTGGGGACCGTGACCTGTCAGCGTAGAGCATCAAGTTATCGCGAGGTCGGAAAGGGAGACCGAGCTGAAGCAGGACTCACGCTCGTGCTACTTTATAATAAGGACAGTATTGACAAGAGACATTACAAAACCCTTACACACCCCCACGGGGCATTTCTTGATTCCTCGCAGGGAACAAAAGGCAAGAATTTAGGAAGTTCTAACTACGCGTGCCCATGAGGATGACGCCATCATCAACAGTGGGCCACCAGAGGCCGGCGCCAACCTCATCCCGATCAGCGGCGGCAGCGGCCTAACGGTGCAGCTCTGCTCTGGGCTCGGCGGGAGCTCGGGGGCACGTAGCTATCGTCGCTTGTCTCCGGAGACTCCACGAGCTTGGGAGAATCGCTAGACCACCAGGAGTCGCCGCTCTCGCTGGACGAGTTGCAGGCGAGGCCTGCGGCAGGCCCAGTGCCCGCCGCTGTGCCGTCCTGGCGACCTCCCTCAGGGAAGCACTCCAGGCGGCGGCCTTCCTTGTCGAAGACCTTGAAGAGCATCATGGAGGCATTGTAATACTTGAAGTGGATCGCAATGGCGCCCTCCGCGCGGCAGACTCGGGCAATCTCGTCCCAGCCTCGGGTCATGAAGATCCTCCCGGAGGCAACGGCTTCAATTTCCGCTCCCGTCGCCGGGGCGTCGCAGTCGGCGTGCTGCAGCCAAAGCTCGAGGGGTCCCCTGGGCGGCATCTCTATAGATAAGAAGGAAAGGAAGCGAATCCAAGTGCTCGGGGGCATCGCCGCCCACAATACGAACTCGCGTGAGGAGTCCCCAGCATGGACCCCTTGGGCAACAGCATGCGCCTCCGCAGTGCGGTGGCCACGGCCCAGGCGCGGGCGGCGGCGCTCATTGCTCCTCCCTTCGGACTCATCAGCGTGAGCATACAAGGGCAACGGGTACCCAGGAGGCAGCCTCTCATACCAACGCCACGACACCATCGGCCTCATGACCATCTCACGACGATGAGACCTCCTCTTCTTCGGCAGGAGTAGCTTAGGCTCGTAGAGGGGAGCCTTGCCCTTCTCCGTGACCGAGAACCTCCGAATCGGCGCCATGACCGCACTAGCAAGGAGTGGAGCAAGGAAGGAGAAGCAAGCAGAATGGGAAAAGATGGGCGACGGGGGCTCCGCCCCCTCCCATTAATAGCAGGAGGCGGCCAACCGCCGGCCTCCATGATCTAAGGTAATAATGATGGCTTTTCCTTGCATGCAACAGGGACTCGTCAAGTCGGGCAGTTGCCGAGGCAGCGGGGGGAAGTGGAGATGCCCACGTCCAATCAACCGGCACGCTTCGACCAAGGCCGCAGGCTATTGGCGCCCCGCACATGCCCTTTGGCTTCGGCTCGGAGCCAAGCCCGAGCGCGCCTTGGGCCCGGGGGCTATTGTCGGTGTTCAGGGAACGGGGGTCCCCAAACTTGCCTGCCTGCGGCCCACGGCGTGGAGATGCAAGCTGGACCGTACGACCCATCTTCACCAACAAGAATTCAAGACCCTCGCGACGGGCCAAGCGTAGCGAGGCAGGCGACACAAGACCTCCTTAGGAGCGGCCTCACCAGGCTGGCTCGCGAGGGGCAGAGAGTTCAAGGCAAGGCAAACCTCGCGAGGTTCAGATGATGTGAGCCATGACGACGAAGGCCAGGCGGGCGCCAATGCGAACAGTGTCCTTGTTTCCTCTTTGGAGCTAAGGAAGCATGCGCAGGCGCGGAGCACCGAGGCGTCAAGCAAAGGTTTCCATATCAGTGCAACGAGACCAATACCAGCAAGATGGCAAGACGGAGGTCACCATGGAGCCCAAGGCAGCGTTACCACCGGAGCCTTTTGCAGGCAAAGACTGCTTTTGTCAGGATAAGCTGTACTAGCTGTCCCCTTTCGAATTGGCTGTTGTTGGCTCCCTTCCCGCTCAATATTTGGGGAGAGGACGAGGGCCTCTATAAATAGGACTAGCCACCACTATAGAGGGGGATCGATCCGAACAACCACAAGTCCATCGAGCACAAGAACACCTCTCCTCAGGAGGCTGTTCTTCCCATTGTACTATTAATCCTTAGCCCAAGAGGCAATCCACCACACCACACTGGAGTAGGGTATTACACCACAACGGTGGCCCGAACCAGTATAAATCTTGTGTCCTTTGTGTTGCGAGTTCGTCGAGTGGCCCGTGAGATATTAGCGAAGCTAGGACGTGGATCAGTAGGGGGAGATCTTCGCGGGCACCCCAGTATTTGAATGTTGAGGGTTTTGCCGGGACCCATGATCCGACAGCTTGTTCCTCAAAAAAATAAACTACGCGACCTCCTGGGTCCCTGGTGTCTACCGCTCGTAGTGTAATTCTCTCATTTATTGACTACGTTGACAATGGCGTGAGCCCCAGATGTCCAACCATTAGGAGGAACCATATTTTTGGGCTTGTAATATAGAGGCACTTGCTTGCGTACTGCCATGACATTGGTGGGTCCCTACTGTCATCCTCTCCACGTACAGTCATCTCATTGTTCCTCTCGGTTGTTGACGACGTTGGCAACACAAGGGGGCGGCCCATCGCGCACGGTGAGCGAACCAAGGCCGCAAGGCGGAGGACGACGGCGAGGCCTCGGACGGAATGAACAGGAGCCGTGGAAGATGCGCCGGTCTAGTAGCAGGCAGAGGGGAGTACGATGGTTGACTGGTTGGGGTCCGGGTGCGTGTTGGGGCTGACATCGCCGGAGAATAACATAACGTGTGGGGGACTAGAGGGAGGGACTGGCCAACATTAGAGGGTACGTATGGTAGGGAGGCGGAGGCGCAGCCAGCCATGGGAGGCAGGAGCATGCGGAGCCGATGGGGTGGTTTGGTTTGGGTGGCTGGAGGAAGAAGAAGATAAGAGATAGAAGATACACGACAGATGTTGGATGTCAATCCAATGACTGGTAGGCAGAATTGTTTGTTGACTCGCTAGTAAGTCGACACCACCTTGGATAGGCTATTTCCTCGCGCGTCCCAAATGTCAAAATCCAAATCAGTCACGGTCATGCAGCCTTTCCTATGAAAATTTACAGCCCATTTGATGTGCTAGTTCGAAATAAGTTTGTGGGTGCTGGTGGGGGATAATCACTTGGCTTCTGTAATGCACAGTGAGCTCCAGCAGCCAGCGAGAGTGATGTTATTTCCCTTGGTTGGGATTTGTTAGTTGTTACAATATTTCACTCTAAATTAAACGACTGGCAAGCCATTTGCCTTGCTTCAAAGAAAATATGATAGTCACAGCCGAGTTGAAAAGGGCAAGAACATCTAACTCCAGCTTACAAACTGTGCAAAAGCACGAGGGTTAATTGTTCATCAGATTTACAAAAAAAAACCATGTTGAAAAGGGCAACAACATCTAACTCCAGCACTCTTTTTGGGAGTGAGTCAAATGGATCGGTCAGGTCCATAGAATGAACATCCTGGGTCGTAAAATTTACTGGATTATGACCACAATATGTTGTAAATAGAAGCCCAACACATTCAGAAGCTCTTTTGCCCACCTGAAACTCCTTTTTTTGCTCTTCCACATACCCATCCATCAAAACCATGCTGCTGATAAACTTAAGCCTGATGGACAAGAGTAACCTCGCATTCAGCAGGAAGAATGTGACAAATCTACTGTTTGCACGGTTGGCTACATATCGTTCTAGCGTTGTTGTCTTCAATCGAATCTCATGAGAAGTGAGAAAATCCCGATGCATAAGAATCCACCAATTTGTTATAACTTGCCTACCCCGTCTTGTTGCCTAAATAGACATGAAGATTGAAAACAGTTAAGGTCTAAAAAAGAGTGTCGAAAGAGCAACAACTGAATGGTTAATTATAGTACACTATATGCGGGCTTCCAATGTGCGTGAAATTATCACCTTTATATACAACTTCTCCAAACATGGAAAGCATTGCAGCATGCCAATAATCTTGTTTAGATCAAAACTATTCATTTGGATATATAAGATCTTGACAAAATCTGACACCATTGATAGGCCATCCACGGAGAAACTCTTCATTAAGCATAGAACATAATATTAGTACAAAATGTGTACTCCAAGATGACATATAACTTATGTGCAGGAATTTAAAATGCAGCTTATGGTTACAAGTGTAGATGATAATATAAAGTACCTGAAGAACTATGGAGCCAAACACCATATTGAAATGAGCACAGAGATCATGTATTACACCCAAGGTCTCTAGTTTAGGCGCAGAGAGGACGGTTATCTGCAACGGTGAATAACTAGAATCAATGATCAACCTTTCAAGTGAAGGGGCATCTTGGATGATGAGCTACCTACCGTCAAAAGAAATTCCAATTCTTACAAGGTTAGGCAACTATATTTGTAGACAACCGATTCTAACTGTGAAAACAAGCACCAAGCACTCCAGGGTAGGGCAACTGGAGTGGATGATGTTATGCAATGAGGCCTCCGATATATCAACCCAGACAAGTAAAAGTTTCTTGAGAAATGGGAGTCGAAGGTTTAGTACCACATTGTCTGGTAGGTCGCACAGCGCAAAGGTGGCGGTGTGGAGAGAGGAGGAAAACCGCGAGATGGACATCGGTGCTCAGGGCATAGGTAGATGGCGTTCAGTATCTGGTAGGTGATTTCCAGGGGAATAGTATAACTCAAGCAGCTGTAGTTCTGTGAATTCTGGGGATTTCAGCCAGGCATCCACCATGCAGGGCATGGTATGCTTGCTCAGGTAGCATGACAAGATGCAGAGGCTTTGAACAGAGCCCTAGTGGGAGGAGATGATGGCTTTGGGGATTTCAAAATCATTGAAGAGAGATAGCTGATGACAGTCGATATTAAGGGGCACGGCACGCCATAGAGGGCGCCGCCAAATTGGGAGGACTTGGGTGCGGCAGCAATCCTTGGTGGGGAGAAGTGAGATGATCTCCCCAAGCACGGCGTCCGGGAGATCGTTGATGCGGTCCACCCGAGATTCTACGAGTTCTTGGGATCCGGTGGGGGCAGGGTCGCTGCTTCTCCCCGCGCTGCTGGGTGCGGAATCTACAACAAGCGTCGCCGCTGGCGGGAGCCTCATCTTCTTGGCGCTGGGGTCAGCCGACTCTATTTTCCTCGAGGGTGCTGCATCACGCTCATGGATTTGAGCAGAGTAACGAATGACGAGCCTAGTTGCAATGCGAGTGAAGAAGAAGGGGAGCTGGGGGTTTTTCTGTAGTAGTCAGGAAGAAGGGGAGCTGGGGTTTCCTGTAGGAGTGAGGTGATGAATTTGGGGGTACGAGTGGAGCGAGCTGACGTGAGGTGGGTGGGAGTGAGGAGGAAGAAGAACACCCAGGTTTTTTTGGGGGGGCGGTGTGTTGGGTGTGGGTAGCACCTCTCATTCAGTAAATATATGGACTTTTGAATTGATTTTACTATTTACTAGGGTGGATGGGATGTTTTGTCTTGGGCCCAAAGAAACAATTACTACTAGTACAGTGGGGACACTCTACAGCTACCTAGAAAAACAATTACTACTAGTACAGTGGATACAATACCACTTCTGGCTCCTCCTAGGTCATCGAAACGTCTCCCGCTACTGAATGTCGTTATACTTTTGTTCACCGACATGCGGGCCATGCAGCACGCGGGCCCAAATGTCATCCACCAAATTAGAAGGCAGTATGCAGGCGGAGAGTCACCCCGGTCGTAGCGTGGCATTAACGAGCCGTCATATCACAAAACCCAACCTCCCTGCAGTCTAAGTTTGACGGACGAAGCAACCATCATTTCACTCTTTGCTGAATCCCCTTCTCCCTCGCCGTCTTCAAGAAAGTCAACACTCGCATCTGCCACTATTCTTCTCTCCCAACAAAGGGAAGGTAAGCAGATCCGTGATGTTGGTATATTTTCGTTTAGAGAAAAAAATAACTTTTGCAAACAGTAACCGATCCTCTCTCTCTTTTTTGTTTCATTGTCATTGCGATTGTGTTTTTCTTTCAGTGGTCTCCTAGTATTCGTCAGTTTCATGATGGACCAAGGAGAACAAGGAAAAGATCCTCCAATATTGGAGCAGATGCGGGGGGCTGATCCCCACGAGACAGAGAGCTCCAAGAAGATGGAGGCAGCCACCCAGCCGACCCCAGATACGCTCACGGCCACTACTGAGATGGTCAACGCCCCGTTTGAGGTTACAGCCCCCGTGGCACTGCAGGAGCAGTTTTCCCCCTTTGAGGATGTGTCCCCCCCCCCGCTAAGCTGCCCAAGGTGATTTTCTTCTTTGCTGATCTCGATTCTTGTTTTTATCTAAGTATGTGGTGATGAATAATGCAAAATTTTATTAGCTTCGATGCTATGCTATACATAGTGGTTTAAATAAGTTGTGTTTCTTATACTGGAAAGTAATTCAGAATTTGTTTTTGTTTCAATTAGAGCCTGATGCAGACAAGGATTGTGTGGTTGTACATGTCACTGCGGATGACCTGAATATACGCTCTGGGAAAACAGAGGTTTTAGGCTGCTGGATCCTGGAAGCCATTTGCGATTATACCAATGAAGAGATGTATTCCAGCCTCACTGTTGTCAGGCGTGTTGTTGAGGGTGTACTGAAGCACAAGAAGTTCAAAGCTACTCCTTCGTTTGTGAGGCATACTATTCTTGTCAAGCTTACGCAGGAAGATGACGTGGCATGCCTCCACAAACAAGTTTATGAGTGGCAAGGCCACAAGGTTGTCTTCATGATGGTTCACAGGATTGAGCTTCTGCCGGACGTCCTCACTGATGTTCATGGCAAGGTCTGTCTTGTGTCGAGCCCAAATTAGATCGAGGCATGAAATAGTTACTCTAGCTAGTGTCTAATAGTAGTCTGGATTCTATCTAATTATTCGAACCTTGCCTGTTATCGATCCCTCTAGGGCTAGTACTCTGTTTGAATCCGTCTATATGAACTGCTGCTACTTTTGTGTGCCCATGAATCATGTGAGAACCATCGTAATTGTTGCCGAAACAGACACGTCCTCACTAGTTTTTTCATGAATATGGCATGGTAAGACATATGTTGTCACGGTTTATCATACAAGCAGTGAGTGTTTTGATGAAATAGAGTACTCGTTCGAGAACTATGCGCTGACGTAGACATAAGTACATGTAAACACTATTGGTGCTACCCCACTTGTAAGCAGTTGTGCAAAACATGGCACATTGGCTCAGCTTGCTTCAACACTAGGCTATGGACCAGTTAACAATCAACAATCTGATGTCTGACATATAAGAAACTATGTATCTTGTTGCACTGGTTCGTTCAGTTAACTGAGGCCACAATGTAAATTCCAAATGTTCACCCACTAGTCCAGCGTTCATGTGGAACACTCACATTAAACTAGGCTTCATAAAAAACTTGAAAAGCATAAGTTAAGCAATTTTATACATCTCATTGATTCATAGAACATAACAAACATATACTAGTTCACAGCTAAAGACAAAGTTGAGAGAAGGTTTACAAATCAGGAAAAAAAAGCATGGCTTCTCTGAGCAAAGGGCCTCCTGGCAGGCTTAAATTTCCTGGAGTTCACTCTGGTTTTTCTTGTGCCACCATCCAGGGTTAGGTTCTCTCATTCCAGAATAACCAATTATAATTGTGTTCTCAGCTGGAATGCTGAACTGAACCATGTAGTGTACTGACCAGCTGAAAGTCTTGTGCATTCCACTAAATTTAAGCACTGCTATTTGCATAAATAAGCAGACCACAATGCATCTTGTCCGCGCACCTGTCCAAAAAACCGCCGTGCAGCCGTGCCAGCTAGTCCTCGATCCATCGATGAACTGGTAGAAAGTGCATTCTGTACTAGGATGCAGTTGTTTTCGCTCGTCCCTACACTTCAATCAGGAAGTAAAACATACGAATCAACTTGTTTTATATTGTGTTAGTCATTCTACCTAGTAACTAACAATGTAGGAATACCTAGAAGACGGGTGATTAGACGATGGCAACGAGGGATAGCCATCTCATTTTGCGCAGTTCTATTAAAACTGAGGTGTGTGCTTTTGATTGCGCAGATAGAAGCGATACGGAGACAAACATCCCTGTTTGCGCAAATACAAAATACGGTTATTTAAGCAGGGACAGATATTTGCAGTGGCATATGATTAACAGTAGCATCTATTGTGTTATAATTGGCACTAGATTGATAGTATGAAAGTGTCCTTAAGTAAGTAGCATCACATCACATAAACACTACCACTAGATTAACATGCAGAACAATAGCATTGGTATTACTGTCATGAGAGTAGCACATGGTCAGTAAATGTGCTATCAAATTTGTGCAGTTCCAATGGGATGAAGCAATATTAGTGGTGTGAGATTTAAATGTAACTGCAAAAACACAATTCATGGGACATAAAAAGCAAGACGGAAGCACTTCATAAAATGGTGGTGGCATTGCTTCAATTTATCGACGACACTAGACCATTTCTTATAGTGACATTAGGTGGCATTGCTTAACGCTTCATGTGATTTTACATTAACAGTAGTGATATGGGCGTAGGGACAGTAGGGACATAAAGTGGTGAGGAAGATGTGGTTGCCGAGAGCAGCAAACACTCAGGAAGCATGTCTGCATTTATCCCATTTTTTATCTCCTTGGTGACATTTTCCTATGTGAGCACAGGAAATCTAGACCTGCTCATTCTCATTTGCATTGTCCCCCAACACCCATCACTCTCTTTCCTTTTTAAACCAAGAGATAGGTCCACTTGCCCCCACTCTTTGCCATCCACCATGCTTTCTTCGTCTTTTAAACCAAGAGACCGGTTGGGTAGCCAATATCTACTACTTTCCCCCGTTTCCTCTTAGAACCAATGTTGGTGTCAAAACCGGCGGATCTCGGGTAGGGGTCCCGAACTATGTGTCTAAGGCGGATGGTAATAGGAGGCAGGGGACACATTGTTTACCCAGGTTCGGGCCCTCTCGATGGAGGTAATACCCAACGCCCTCCTTGATTGATCTTGATGATATGAGTATTACAAGAGTTGATCTACCAGGAGATCGTAGAGGCTAAACCCTAGAAGCTAGCCTATGGTATGATTGTATGTTGTCCTACGGACTAAACCCTCCGGTTTATATAGACACCGGAGGGGGCTAGGGTTACACAAAGTCGGTTACAAGGGAGGAGATCTACATATCCGTATTGCCAAGCTTGCCTTCTACGCCAAGGAGAGTCCTATCCGGACACGGGACGGAGTCTTCAATCTTGTATCTTCATAGTCCAATAGTCCGGCCAAAGGATATAGTCCGGCTGTACGAAGACCCCCTAATCCAGGACTCCCTCAGTAGCCCCTGAACCAGGCTTTCAATGATAGTGTTCGGCATTGCAAAGCAGGTTCCTCCTCTGAATACTTCATAGAAGATTTTGAACACAAGGATAGTGTCCGGCTCTGGAAAACAAGTTCCACATACCACCGTAGAGAGAATAATATTTCTACAAATGTAATCTGCTGACACATTTGACAACACGACATCATGCCATGGCCCGGTCATTATCCGAACCGTTTTTCTCAACCAGCACTGCACATATCGCGAGGCGGTTTTCTTGTCGAAGCAGAGATCATGTCCCCCTTATTACAGGATTCTCATCAATATGGACGTGGGTAACCCAATCATGCCCGTCGATATGACCCCTCGATTTTAGGCAAGTCCCAAACGGCCACGAGGAGGACGCTTGATATTCATCCTCTTTATAAAGAGGCCAAGGCCTGTCCTTTTTTCCCTCTCGTGCTCAATCGAATCCTTCCCCCGCCTCGAGTTCCAACACCCAAGGCTCAGGTCAGGCGATTCGGACCTTCAACCATGTCCGGATCCAACCTTCAAGGTCGGTGGATGCCCTCCTTTGTCACGGAGGAAGACATCAACAAGCTAAGAGAGGCCAGGTATCTAACTGCTGAAATCTCGCACAGGCTGCCTGCCCGAGGGCAGGTCATCCCCACTCCCAAACCCAACGAGAGTGTTGTATTCGTCTCTCACTTCCTCTGAGGGCTAGGCCTTGCTCTGGATCGCTTTGTTAGGGGGATCTTGTTCTATTATAGGCTGGATTTCCATGATCTGGCCCCAGGTTCCCTCCTTCACACTTCGTTGTTCATCGTCGTGTGTGAGGCCTTCCTCCGCATTACCCCACAGTTCGGCCTTTGGCTCAAGACTTTCAATGTGAAGCCGAAGATGATTGAGGGGCGTCACGCAGAGTGCGGAGGTGCCGCAATAAGCAAAAGCACTGATGTTCCATGGCCAGAGGGTTCCTTCCCAGAGGTGTCCAATTTATGGCAACGGGAGTGGTTTTACATCACAGCTCCCCGGAGTACCAAGTGGGTAGCCACCCCAGCCTTTCGCTCGGGCCCTCCACCACAACTGATGTCATGGATCAACAAGGGGCTGAACTGGGGGCCAGTAAATGATGTGCCGACATTGCAGAGTCCCATCCGAGATCTTCTTGAGAGAGATGTCAGCCTGGTCACGGTAATGCTAGTCATGCTAGTTCGGGCCGCCTTTATGTGAACGGCGGAAAACAGAGGTTCGTAGTCCCAGGTAATAATCAGGCCGCCTTTATGTGTAGGTGGCTGAAGGTCCAGTGACTAGCCGGACTAATGAGTTTGCCAAGTTGAAGCGGAAATTTGATGCGGCAGATGCCGACATCGTGCTTGTCAACAAGCGGCTCGATGAGGCACAGGGTATGTGATTTCTGCAATGATCAACACATGTAAGAGGGGCATGATGCCAGTATCTTTAATATGTTGTGACTGCAGATGGAGCTGTCACCATGGAGACCCTTCGGGCAAAACTAGCCCGAGCCAAGGAACAAGCCAGGAAGAGTGATGCGGCTGCTCTAAAGGCGATCGAAGAGCTGAGGGCCGAACAGGCTGCGCTTTGCCAAAGCAAGGAAAAAATAGCCAAGATGGCCGTTGAATTGAAAGATGCCGCCGACCGATACCAGCTTCTTGAAAAAGAAAGCCGAGCGAAGGCGACGGGCCTGGAGAAGGCCATGGTAGCAGCCAAGGAAACCCGCTCCAAAATCAGAGCGGCGAAGGAGGAGCTGTGTCAAGCTGGAGATATCGCAGCTGAGAAGCCCTTTTTGTTGCGGACGAAGTTCGGAGATCCGAAGTATGCCCCTCTTGATCAACTATGGAGTTCGGCAGACGCATACGTAGATTTGACAGCAAGTGTCGTTGATGCGACCGAATACTTCATGGATCAGAAAGATCATGAAGTGGAAAAGTTGTTCTGGTCACAGTTCCATGTTCTAGTGCGTCCACTGCTATTGAATAAGCGAATGGCCGAGTGGGCCGAGCTCCATAGGTTGTCCGGGCTTGCCATGAGGTCTATTGTGGATCATCTGTGGCCGAAAGGGCCAAGGCCGAATAGTTATTTTAGTTTAGTGCAACAGTTCCTTGGTGCTGTGCCGCACATCGATGCTATGAAGAGGTCGACGTGCATAGAGGGTGCGTGTATGGCACTTGCTCGTGTCAAGACATACCGGGCAGAGATGGAGGCCGCCGCATTTGTAGCCCTGAGTTCGGCAGTAGGCCGAGTACCTGCCGAGCACTACTTTGAAGAAGTCCTTGAAGGCGCTTGTTCAATAGAGGCTCAGTGCTCAAAGAATATTATGTTCTAGTGACATGTATTCCCATTGTAAAAACAATGTTTTATTGATTTATCAAGGCTGTGTTTATACTTTTGCCTGAAAGTAATATGATTCCTCCTGTGCGGCCGTTTATGCATATATGTATATAACCTGAAAGTTTGCAGTCGTCGGCTTCAGCCCCCACACATATAATGCGGGGGTGTTCACAAGAAACGCGTATTCACACTTGATCCAATGTCTTGGTCCATTAAGGAGGTGGTAGCGCAGCGAACGAGGCAATCGGACTATATTGCTTTAACACTTTCACTTAGCCATAGGAGTTTAACGGTGGGACTACTATATAGCCCCTGGTACCTCCATGCTCTTTCGAAGATAGTGCGCGTACGGACATGACCGGGAAACGACCCTTCGTTAATGCGGAGGAATCCCGAAGATTCCGCTAAGTCATCGAGTGGTTGACCAGTCTCGCGCTTTATCATGACAGTCTGTTTTCGGCTTTCTCTACTGAGGTGCTCAGCCGGATGAACCAGGGCACAATTGCAGTAGTTCCCCTAGTGCCGCCTTAGCCGATAGAGCGGAACGTAAGGTAGCAAAACACGGGAGCTGGGCAAACCCAACATTTGACCAAAGACATGATTCGAAGCTGATGCATATAAGGCCAAACTCTCGACGCCGAACACTCCCTAGGGTATTCTGTCTTTATAACATATTCCGGGCTGAACAATGCCCTTAATAATAAACCCTGTGTGTCTAGGTACGTGCAACATTCTGATGTGGCGAAATGCCAATAACGTCAGCATCCTTCTCGGTTGTACTGAGTATCCGGAGGATGGGATCAACAAGAGACAGTAAAAAAGGTTTACACAGGGTCTTAATCTGAAAAGAAACCTTTGAGTGGGTCCCTGCTGCATGTCTACGCCTGTGTCTTCATTGTGCCATGTCTTGGACGGGTGTAGCATGATTGTCATCTGTAAAAGAGAAGAACTTAGGTGAAAGCTGTCGTGCCAAAGAAGAAAGAAAAAATTGGGTATTCTAGATAAACCATTAAAATTCAAGATAAGTCAAGTTGAGCCGAACTAGTCCTGATGACACGCGTGAAGCCCCTGGTATTGTCTATGAGGGTTTAACCATCAAACCAATCTCAGGTATATCTAGTGATGCGCCGGACTCGTCTAACCGTGTCTGCGGTCTTGACGACCTATCATTTATTCTGGCTGGTGAGGCCGTCTAGTGCTCGGCTGTTAAAGCCGCCGCACATTCTTCCGCGCGTAGAGAACGCTCAATATTTCCACTAACTGTGATGGTGCCACATGGACCCGGCATCTTAAGCTTAAGAGAAGCGTAATGTGGTACCACATTAAAATGAGCGAAAGCCGCTCTTCCGAGTAGTGCTTGATAGCCGCTTCAGAATGGAGCGATATCGAAGGTTAACTTTTTGCTTCGGAAGTTGTCGGGAGAACCGAATACAACCTCTAGTAATTGAGAGCACGTACATCAGTCCTCTGGGCCTTGTATTACCCCCTTGAAGGTAGTATTACTGTGGCTTATTTTTGTTGGGTCTATCGCCATCTTGCGGACTATGTCCTGATATATCAGATTTGGACTACTACCGCCGTCCATAAGGACTCGTGGGAGATGGTATTCGTTTATTATTGGGTCTAACACCAAGGCAGCCAATCCTTCATGTCGGATGCTTGTCGGGTGATCCCTGCGATCGAAAGTGATCGGGCAGGCCAACCAGGGGTTTAGCTTAGGGGTGACCGGCTCTATGGCGCGTATGTCTCAGAGTGCATGTTTGCTTCTCCTCTTCATCACGTGGATCATGTTTACTGTTTTAATCTCTGGTGGAAACTTTTTCTGTTCTCTAGTGCTTTGCTGGTGAGGTTCGTCTTCGTCCTCGCTTGGTGTCTCCCTTCCCTTGTGTTGGGCGTTTAGCTCACCGGCCTGCTTGAAGACCCAGCATTCTCTATGGGTGTGATCTGCAGGTTCATCGGCGGTGCCATGAATATGACATAGTTTGTCTAGAATCTTGTTTAGGCTAGATGGTCCATCTCTGCTGCTTTGAAAGGCTTTTTCCGCTGACCTGGTCGGGATCCCTTTAATCCGGCGTTTACTGCCATATTATCTGGGCTATCTTCTTTATTTCAATGCTTGTTTTTACTACGTCGTGGTTTTCCATTGCCATCCCTAACTTTGGATGTGCTTGGGTCACTGGTGCTACTGTGGGCTAACCAGCTATCTTCGCCCGCGCAAAATCTGGTCATGAGGCTTGTCAGGGCTTCCATTGTTCTCCGTTTTTCTTGGCCGAGGTGTCTGGCGAGCCATTCGTCTCGGACCCTATGCTTGAAAGATGCTAAGGCCTCAGCGTCCGGGCAGTCGATGATTTGGTTCTTCTCAGTGAGAAACTTGTTCCAAAGCTTTCGGGCTGACTCTTCGGACTGTTGAATTATATGACTTAAATCGTCTGCATCCGGGGGTCGGACATAGGTCCCTTGAAAATTAGCCCGAAAAGCATCCTCGAGCTCCTCCCAACTTCCAATTGAGTTTTCGGGGAGGATTTTCAGCCAGTGCTTGAGGGGCAAGTACTTAATGGCGTGGAGATCGTCTCCGCGAGCCATATGGATATGGAGGATAATGTCCTCAATCCAGACCCCAGGTTCTGTGGTCCCGTCGTACGCCTCTATGTTCACTAGTTTGAATCCTTCTGGAAATTCGTGGTCCAGCACATCATCGGTGAAACATAGGGGGTGTGCGGCACCCCTGTATTTGGATTTATCATGGCGTTCAGACGGTTGTAGTATTTGATTTTGTGCCGGAGCGCGCTTCCTAGATCCATAGATGGATCTGGTCATACTGGATTTTTGGCGCAAGTCCTCACATAGATCATGTGTTGACTTATGTGCGGCCTTGTTAGCCGCTCTATCGCGGTCACAAGGTGGTTGATCCGGCCGATTGGCCATTGTATTCTTCGGCTGTGTGGGCTCTAAGGCCTCATCATCGAATTCCGGTAATAGCTTGCGCTTTGGATAGCTCTTTGTGTGGTAACTTCCACCATACTTTTCTTCATTGTCGAGCACTTTGTTCCACCTCCTGTTTAGCGTATTTTGTGCGGCCTTAAGCCTTTGCTTCTACTTCTTCAGACTCCTCGCTGTGGCAATAAGCCTTCTGCGGAAGTTCTCTTGTTCCAAGTGCGTTTCCGGGATGATGTGTTCATCTTCGTCCGGACTGTTTGCCTCCCCAGAGGGGGTTTGATGAGGTTTATCCTCGGCGTCACCGTGTTCGGACATCAGATCTGTACTATGTTTGCCGTTTGCAGTTTCATCGTGCTCCACCGCTGGGTCGATGTGGTCATCGTTTCCTCTGGAGTCGACTGGAGTGTTATTTTCTCTTGCGTTCTTATCGCTGTTTTTGCTATGGTGGGACTTAGAGCGGCCCCGCTGATGTCGGCGCTTGGGTTGCTTCTTGGAGGGGCCATCCTCTACTATCTCGTGGCCATTGCCTTCTTTGGGTGTATCCATCATGTATATGTCATGTGATGAAGTGGCTATCCAGCACCCTGTGGGTACTGGTTCCTGTTCGTCTCCTGCATCGTCGTCCATACCGTCGGTGCCTTCGGAGTCGAAGTCGAGCATGTCGGTTAAATCGTCGATAGTGGCTACTAATTGGGTGGTGGGTGGGGAGCGAATTTCCACGTGTATCAGTCTGAATCGTAATTCCCCACGGTGTCATCATCTTCTTCGTCCTCAACGTCCTCGAACGTTGGCTTCTTCTTGATCAACTCATGTATGTCCATAGCACGATAGGCAATCTTTTCTCTGGGATCGTTGACGTGATGGTTCTCAAAGATATTAGGAACATCTATGTTATCTTGTACATCAGGAGCAGTGTAAGCATCATCTTGTTGTGCAACTTCATTAAATGAATTCCTCTGCTCAAACCTTTGCACTACTCTCCAGTCATCGCTACGTACAAATGTGTCTTCCAAGAAAAATATGTGTGTTGCTTGATTTGCCAAAATAAAAGTATCGTTGGTATGGTACGCCGCCTTGACATTGATGGATTTGAAATAATCATCAGCTCTGGGTTTTGCGATCCTGGAAAACAGGTTATACCAACGACAGCACAACAGAACCACACACCGATGATCCTCAAAACTGGAGATATACTGCAACTGAACAATGTCTATTATGTTAGCATACATTTCAGTTGTCTCTTTGTCATATGTATCCGTGCTCATGATGGCACTGTTTTGTGTCTTCCTGCCTTCGTTTCGTGCAAGGGTGTTGTAGCGCACATCTCCAACAATGCAAGATTCATAATGTCTTACCCGAGTATCAGGACCCATTGCTAGTGAGTAAAGGGCATCATCAACTGCCTGCCCATCCTCCCACATCTTCTTAACATATGCTTAGAAAATACACAAGCTAATAATCTTATGTACTCAATATATTAAAAAACTAACAGTGCAATTCAAAAGCTTACATGGCTCTTGAACCATTTCGCCAATCCTGCCATAACCAGTTTGTCAATGTTTCTAGGATTTTGCAGCTGTAACTCCTTTTTCTAGATGCTGCACAACATAGTGATCGCGTCAAACATCTAAATATATAAGAATGTGCTGCAAGTTTAGTAGATTATGATGTATAAGCTATAGTACTTAGCACTTACTTGATATAAGGACAGTTATTCAACACATACCAAACCATTTTTTCCAAATCTTTAGGTTTGTCCTCTTGTTGACTCTTCCCTGTAACTCGAACAGAATAATCGAAAACATTGAGCTCGGGATTGTCTTCATCCATGTCTTTGCTAAGCTGATAAGATGTTTCAATGTATTTTCAGCAGAATGTCAACACTTCTCTAGCAATGTAGGCCTCTGCAATGGAACCCTTGGGTCTAGCTCTGTTCCTAACATAGCCATTGAAAGTTCCTAGCCGCCTTTCAATAGGGTACATCCAGTCATACTGTACTGGAACTCTAAGTAGTGCCTCATCAGGTAAATGAACAGCCAAATGCACCATCACATCAGAGAAGGCTGGAGGATATATCTTCTTAAGGTCGCATAGGATAGTTGGTATCTTGTCTCTAAGACGCTCCAAAGCATCTATCCTGATATTTCTACTGCAGAGTTCCCTGATGAATTGTCCCAAGTCTGTAACTGCTGTGTATAAGTCAGGGTGGCCCAATCCTCTAAGGATAATAGGTAAAACCCTTTGAAGTAGGACGTGGTAGTCATGAGTTTTCAACCCTTGTACCTTGTCTCCATCTGCACTGACTCTCCTTTCAGGGTTGGAAGCAATCCATGTGGGAATCTCACACGTGACAGGACCTTGCATAATTCTTTTCTTTTTACCTTGTCCAAGACGGACGCAGCTGGGGCCATATCCCGTGGTTTACCTTCATCTTGCACCTGCAAATCCTGTCTAATACCCAGGTGTATCAAATCAATCCTAGATTTTAAGGTATCTTTCGTCTTTCCTTCAATATTAAGAAGTGTGAAGATAATGATGTCACATATATTTTTCTCGATGTGCATCACATCAAGATTATGCCGCAGATCCAAATCTTTCCAATACTCCAAGTCCCACAAAGTGGACCTGCGCGTAAACAATAATCTCTCTTCTGCCTTGCCACACTTCCTTTTCCCGCTACCATTATCTGGATGGTTTCCTGGTGTAATATGCCTGACCTTCTCTAATTCCACTTGCAACGCATCAGCGGTGAGACTCTTTGGCGCATCACGGTTTTCATGTTTTGCATTGAACACATGTCTTCAGTATTTTCTAGGATGCGGCTTGTCCTTTGCAAGGAAACGGCGGTGTCCAATGTAACAGATCTTGCTAAGTATTGCGTATGACAGTGGATTCCTGTCACAGCGAACACATGCATTGTAACCATGTGTCGTTCGCCCTGACATAGTGCCCAATGCCAGATAATCATGGATGCACCAAATTATAACAGCACGCAGAAAGAAATCAGCTGGTGGGCTGCTATATAGGTCTCGAGTGAGAACACCCCTCCATAGCTGTTGAAGTTCGTCCACAAGAGGCTCCATGAACAAATTAGAATCCTTTCCAGGACTTTTTGGACCTAGGATGAGCAAGGCCATCATGTAGTTTGATTCTTTGGTGCAAACAATTGGAGGCATGTTGTAAGGGATAACAAGCACTGGCCACATGCTATATGTGGCGCTCTGGTGGCCAAATGGGTTAAATCCATCTGAAGCTAAGCCAAGTCTAATGTCTTTCGGGTCAGCAGCAAACTTTTCGGCTTCTGATTGAAGCTTTTCCACTCACTACCATGTGATGGATGGCTCATTACATTCTGGTCTCTATACTCCTGGTTCCTATAATGCCACAATACATCCTCTCTTGTTTCATCATCATGAAACAACCTCTGCAATATTGCTGTAATTGGAAAATGTCTCAGAACATTATGAGGAATCCTCTTCACAGCATCGCCATCTTTCCATCTTGAGGATTTGCATTTCGGGCAATCACTTAATTTGGCATAATCCTTCTGGAACATAACACAATTATTCTTACAAACATGGATCATATCATATCCAATTCCAACTCATTAAAGGAAATTCTTCATTTTACTATAGGTGTGTGGTAGCTCGGACGCATCTGGGAAAGCATTGTGGAAAGCAACCAACATCGCATCGAATTATTTGTTGGACATCCGCTCTGATGTCTTCACCTAAAGAAAGGTGACCATAGCTGAGAATACTGACAACTTATTTCCTAGGGTGACAGCCACGTTGCATTGTTCCAACATGCGGTCCCACCAGTTTTCTTCTGCAGGTGAAAGTTCACGGAATACACGAGCATTTCGTAGCATTGTTTCAATCTTTGTCAAACTCACTGGCTCCACCACCACCTCCTCCTCCTCTTCCACCTAAGCATCAGGCAGATCAAGATGGTGATGTACTGCTTCCACGTAGTCAATAATATTGACGTTCACAGCTTCACCATGATGAACCCACCTAGTATATGTGACTGAGATCCCATACAAGTGTAGATGATTTTGCATAGTTGACTGGGTATTGTAACTAAATTCATACAACTGCTACACGGGTAGAGCACATCGGATTTCAGACCACCGTACTCAGCTCTGATAAAGTTCATCAAGTTTTCAACCCCCTCGACATATGCAGCGGAGAATCTTCGAGCAAAAGTTATCCAAGTCATGTCCATCTGTTAGACATACAAATTAGTTCTTCTACTAGATATTACAGGAAAAACATATATGCTTTTTATGAAGTCCAGAAGAAAATACCTAGGTCGATGTCTAAAGCTATGGCAAGATATTTGGACGAGCAGATCTAAGTAACGGAATATATGTAAAGCTAATTCAACAAACAGATTTGAGTGCTAAATTATGGCAGGCTGTTTCAGCAGTCAATGAGGCCGAGCACACAGCCATCGAACTATCGAAGGCCATCGCAACAACAAAGATCGAGTATAAAACGGTGTAGAGCTATTTCACCTAACAGATTGGCTACTAGACCATGGCAATCTACGTCACAATAAATATATGGCAGGATATTTTAGCAACTAATCGGCCTTGGCATGCTATCTCAGCTAAGAAGATTGAGTGCAGAATAGGGCAAGGAATCTTCTTAAGCAGAGCATATTGACTGTAAACTACTTGGGCAAACAGTGAGATTAACATCGTCTATCAACTAACATTCAGCGCTACACCGACATGCACGGGGCCTCAGTCTAGAATGCGCGTACCATGGGAGAAGCTGACCGCCGTGCGTCTCCACACGAACATCGCCAGCGGTGGCGGCGCTGACCGCCGTGTGCCTCCACAAGAACGTCGCCGGCGGTGTCCGTGCAGCTAGAGGACGGCAGTCTACAAGAGCGTACTGTGGGAGAGAGAGGATCACCGTGCGTCCCCTCGATGAACCACGGCACCGATGTATCGGCTTGGCAGGGAGGGCGGCTTTGGAGGAGCGAATGGAGTGGAGGGGGACG
>NC_041380.1:189542340-189543090 GCF_002162155.2 Triticum dicoccoides | reverse complement strand
GGGTTTGGGGAATATTATTGGCTAGTTGGTCGAAGGGGGGTTGAATCTAGGATTTGGGGGGGATTTTTGGGTGGGGGGAGGATTTTCGCACGGTGGGTGGGGGGAGTTTGTGCATGGTCGGTTTCACCAAGTGCAGTCCCACGTGTCAGTGAAGAGGCAAGCCGAAGGGTGTTCCGTTTGCGTGAGCTGTGTGCAGGACCGAACGTGTGTGGGGTGCAATGCGACCGCGAAAGGGGTGCTGTGAGTGTACCACCTTTTTCATTTTAAACTAGGTGCTTCGTCCCCTAAAAAAAACTTGTTGCTTCGCGCGATCCATCGATACTACTACGAGTAATCCGGTAATCCCGACAAAAACGGCGCGGCCGGGTCTTTTCCCGCGCGATATGCTGGGAGGTTGGCTTAGTTGGTTTTTTTAGGACAAGTAATGCTACAGCTACGTAGTCCCAGTTACGTAATTAACATAATGTGAAACGTGTGAGCTGTTGATTGTAGATTGGCCCGACGTCCAAAGGTCTAAACCGGGGTAGGTTTGTAGCTTCATCTAGACACCACGCAATCGCCTCCAAAAAACAATCATACACAATGGCTGCCTAAGCACACATGCGCGCGGCCGAAATCGCTCCCGCCCACTATTTGGGACACCTGGGATTACCATCCTACCCCGGACCCGTGGTAGGTCCGAAATTTAAGAGGGGGGCAAAGTTTGTACTTTCCCAAAATTTCAAACAAGTGCATCCCATCTTCTGTTCA
>NC_041380.1:189532695-189542122 GCF_002162155.2 Triticum dicoccoides | reverse complement strand
TTCCCCATTCATACTCTGTGGGTGCAAAAAGTACCTCTGCACCAGCCGCGAAACCCCGGCGTCCTCCATCCGCCACCCCATTCCACCCATCAACCGCCGCCCTCCTCCATCATGCCGGAGCCGATACCCCAACGTCGTCGTGCACCGCAACCTCAACCGCAATGCCCTCCACGGCTAGTAGTTGAAGCCGAGGCCGAGCCATCCGTACCCGAGCCAGTTCAACCACGCTGTCCTGTGCCTCACTGCTGCCGCTCCAACTTCGCCACCCTCCACCGCACCGGAGTTGTTCCTGCTACGCCGTCCTTTGCCGCCTTGGATCTGCTTCCCCTCCGCCGACATACGGCCACAGGAACACAGTCAACAATTTGTCCATGGGTTCGTCCAAGCCTGCACCCTCCAGAACATCGGTTTCCCTGGCAAAGAAAAGAAGATCCGCCCAACATGTCGAGGTGACCACACCGGCAACTGAAAATGGTACTCCTCTTCCCTTATTCGTGCAAATCTTACATGTCTGCTTGCACGGTATTCATCCCACAGAAGACACTAGTTGACCGCTTCTTCTTGATACTAGATGTTCCTAGTAACTCGCGATGGACAAGGTTTCTCCTCATATACTATTTCACCTTAGCTAGAGGTCCGTCGCCCCCCCTGAATTTCAATTCCTGGTCAGTTGATTCCCAATTAACGGAAGCATTCCCCAGCATAACAGGCGCTAGTCTGCCTATTACGCCGGGGAAGCAGCGCCTCGGTGTTTATCTTAGGGGCGTGTGGGGCCTGGAGCTACTGGCGCTCAATCTGGAGATTGGCCGGGATTAAAGGGATGGCCTGGGGGTGCTGCCAAGCACGGTGGTGGTGTGAGGTCGAGGGGAGGGCGGGGCGGCGAAGGCAGGGGTCTAGGCCGGTGGTCGCTGGCGGTTCGAGAAAGATCGTCAACAGTGACTGGCGGGAGGTAGACGAAGGCCATCTGCCTGTTCCTTATAGATGGGAGAGTTCATTAAAATAATCGACTGGCCTATTTATTTTCAGTCGACTGTTATCTTGATATGACCACATGTGGTGCTGTGCTGGAGGAGTACCTGCATTTCTTGTGCTCATATATTACAAAATCATATGGAGTAGAATCTAATTTTGTTTGCCATGCAATGTTGTAAAGCTATCATATGTCTCCTGTCATTTATTTTTCAGTCACCTGGTATCTGCTACTTTTACAATGCACTAGTTCTACACACACTTCACCCATACTCTCACTATTGTGTTTTTATGCAAGGGTATTTCAGAGTCTCCCTCAAGAGAAGCAGAAAAGAAAAGAGAGAAGTTGCTCCAGCTTTCTACGCGGGTAAGCATGGCATGTTACAACGCTATAAAGGGTGCAGTGTCAGCAGATGGAGACGGTAAACGTAGCTCTGGAGTTTTTGACCTCACTCGCAATGAACCACCATCCCAGGTGCTTGCTTTAACTTCGCGGTGTCGTATGTCGTTGCATGTTCCATATGGTGTCTAGCTTGTATTCGAAAGTGCGAAGTTGGTCTTTATTAAGATAAGAAAGATATATTTTACAGGAACCACCATCCCGTGAGCACCAGAAGACAAATAGCTAGTCAGGGCACTGACTGAGCCAGTGACAAACCTAGCAAAGAGAGGCATCACCTGGAAGCCAACTAAAAATCCGCGATGGTGGCGAAGCAGCCCGCCTCCCACCAGGCTCTCAGGTCCTAGATGATCATGCTCACCACTTCAGCCGGATGTCTAGCTTGTATTGCTTCCAAAATGGTTAAATTGCATCTGCTTAGCTTACACATTATACCTTTGAATATGACATGCCTTTCTGTTTTTGGTACATACTAGTACATCTATGTATTAACCATGTTCTTACATCACACTAATGTTCTTGTGTATCGCTCATCAATCACTTATGATGAGGCAGTCAGGCAAGTGGATTACTCCTCATTTAAAGAATGCAGCGTCAGCCTCCCGACATGATTCTCAAGAAACAGCAAGGCTAGATGAAGATAGTGAACGTAGCTCTATAGTTGATTACCGCATTTCCCCGACACTAGCATCACAGGTGCTTGTTCTAACTTGGCAGTGTGATATGTGGTTGCATGTTGCATAGGATGTCTAGATTGTAATTCTTCCAATCTGGTTAAACTACATGTACTATTCTGCTTAGCTTATACATTATACCTGTTAATGACATGCATTCCTGTATTTAGTACATAGTACATCTGTCTATTGTTTTTTCGTATCCTGCATAAATCAATATGACGAGACACCTTCAGTATATGCAGTGTGACATTAGTTGCATCTTTGATATGATTTATAGCATGCGCTACTTCTAATTTGTTGAAATGCCATTCATGATGGAACACTTTTAACTTGGCAAAGTCATATTGGTTGCATCTTTCACGTGGTGTCTAGCTAGCATTGCTTCTTATTTGGTGAAACAGTTTATGCTTAGTTTACACAAACAGTTGTGAATATGCCATGTCGTCCTATTTTTTGTATTATTCCATCCTGGAATCATGTGTGTGCCTTACATCAAAGTAGTGATTGTCAGTATCATGCACGAATGAGTTCTGAAGAGTGAATTTTATTGCTTTTTATTGTCGGTTTTACTTGAAAAGTCAAAATCAATAAAGTGGAAGGAAGTTAGCAAGGCAGTGGATGAAGGTGCTCCATCCAAATGGAGGGCCCCTACAGATTCTACTCCTCCATCCCCCCAAGATGATTTCCAAGACAACACATGCATAGACACTCAACGTAGCTATTTTTGTGATGAGTACGTCTCCCCTAGTGCACCATCACAGGTGCTCCCTCTAACTTTGCACTGTTATATGTGGTTGCATGTTATGTATGATGTCTAGCTTGTATTGCTTCTAATTTTGTTGAATTTCATCTGCTTACTTTACACATTATACTTGTGACTAAGACACGTGCTCCTGTTTCTAGAACATACAATATCTGTCTATCACACCATGTTCTTACATCAAAGTACATTTGTTCTGAAGAACTAAATTGTTATTCGTTTTTCTTGATGACTTGACTTAACATGGCACAGAGAAAGAGGAAGCAAGACAGAACGACAGGGAAAGGGAAGCGGAACAATCCTGTAGATTCTGCTGGTACTGATGGTGCAATAGGAGGTCAAAGTCCAGCGGAAAATTGTACGACAGGGTATCCCATGCTACACAAGCTGCAGAACAAGCCAAACTGAAACAAATAGCTATCACCAAACAAGCAGAGACAACTCTAGTTGTTGCAACGCCTTCTACAGTACCACCAGCTGCATGATTTACTCATTTGTCAACTCAGCTAGCAGCATGTTCCCAAGCTCCCTTGCCAGTTGACACTACTTCCGAAGCACTCTTGACACACGATGAGTTGGCAAGATCAGATGAACTTTGTGAGCTTCAACAGCAATAAGGTAGTTGCTGGAGTCAAGTTACAGTTGCATGCTTCTTTATATGTAGTATCATAGTTTGATGTACACTAACACTTCCTATGTTTGTTGTTGGACTAGCACCTAGGCGCAAGAGGAAACAAACATCAGGGATAATGCTCGATAGTTAACTAAATCTAGAGGAGGAAGAATGGAGATCCGTTTTGAGCAGGTTTAAAAAGGCCACGTCATGCTACAGAGTCAGCCAAGTTAGTATCAGAGGCAGCGATTGCTGTTAGGTGTCATGTACGTATAGGGATGGCAATTTTATCCATGGATCTGGATACCCATGGATACCCGACCCGGTTGGGCAAGGGTATGGAGCGCATTTCTGCCCATGGGTCCTTGGATATGGATACCCACGAACAGTCGGGTTGGGCACGGTTATAGTTTCTGCTCCATGGATATCCGGTGGATACCCGTATGACATGTGGGGCCATATGCCAGTGACAGTAGAAAGAGCGGATCAATGGGAAATGACAGCCAATATGCAACTGGTGCCATAAGCTATATGCTGCAGAATCAACCTCTGGTATGTCACACTTAAGGACTCATCGTATTACTTGTTGCCTACTTATGCATGTAGTTTATGTTGTCATTTGTGAGTGAATGATGATGAGTTAATTTGATCTTTGTGAAGGCTTCATGCTGAATTTTCTATGCCCATGGAGCTCCATGGGTATGTGGGTATACAGCCGGTTTGGGCATGGGCACAAGTTGTGCCCATGGATAATTTGGTGGATGGGCAGAGGGTAGGAAAATGGGTTATGGGTTGGATTTGGACCAGCTCTACCTGCCCCAAACCCGACCCATTGCCATCCCTATGTACGTATCCTCCCAACATGGATTTAGTATAGGAATGACAAACACGAAACCTAGTTCAACACCTTCCTCGACAATTTATCTGTAAGTATGGTTATGTATGGAAACTAGTAATATCGTCTTGCTTTGTCCAATACTTTCTAGGTTGCTGATAATGAGACTCCCATAATTTTCAACAGATGAGGTTCAAGTTGGATAGCCAAGATGATGCAACCAGACAAGCTCGCACCCATGTTTTCAAGTCTGCTTTGCAACTGTATCGGTAGAACTTGAGGAAAACTCACTTTGAAGGCAAGGCTAACAGTGAACTTGCCCAAACATCTCAAGTGGAAAATATATCTGATGAAGACTAGAGAGGCCTCGTTAAGCACTGGTCTGATCCGAAGTATCAGGTACATTATATATATGTGATCAGATCACATGTTGAAGTCCTATTTACGCATGTGCCACACAAATCTATCTTCTTGTAGGTGAACTGTTCAAAGAACAAGGCCAACTGTACAAAAGTGAAATTCCAACAGACGACAGGATCTCGTAGCTATATTGCACACTGCGAGGCTCTTGTAATTAGCTGCTGTTTCACTCTTTTCGCTATACCATATTATCAGATCTATATTGACTTGTTCCAAATGCAGAGGAAAGCCCGCAAGGACCAAAAAGTACCTGAACCAAATGCTGTCGAAAATCTTCAAGGACTGTCACACCAGCAAGAAGAAGGGCATGACTACACCAGTCAAAGCCGTTGTTGTAAGTCCTTTATCCTCATGCCTTTTAACTACTACTTACTCTGACTTGTGCCTTGAACTGCATGGTTTGCAGCCAATGTCTATTACTCTTTTCAATTTTATACACAATTGTCTTAGCGTATCATTACACCTTACAAGGTTTAAAAGAGAGGAGTGATGTTCCTTTGATCTTGACCTCTAATCTAGTTCCGTGCTGGACTTGCCCACACAATGTTACAATTGCCTGTTTGTGTGTTCTCAGTTGTTTTGTGATATGAATGATGTCATACTATGCTTACCGTATTATAAACTTCGTCTCTTCATCCTTAGCCCTCAATACAATGTGAAGAACTAGACAATACATTAGCGATGGTACATGGTCATATGTTTGGGACATGGTTTTATTATGTACTTTGCAATAAAATACAACTATTATTTTACATGGGTTCACCAGAATAAGTTCTGTATATAGACCAAAGCTATTTTGTTTGGTTTTGCTGCCTCCTTAATATCTTCTGTTCTTGTACTACTAATGTAAAACCACAAATTTCAGCGAGCTATGGAAAAAATGGTGGAACCGCCACCTTCTTAAGGTGGCGAGGCAACTATAACCGCAATGTCAGCTCTTGCTGCAGTGGGTCAGTACCTGTCCACTAACAGTGCCAAAAGCACGTTCCTGCGTAATGCTGGCTTCCTTGTTAAGGCAATCTCGTCCAAACTGCCTCATCATCAAGATATGCAAGCTCAGAACAATGTTGTATCTGCCCTCCAGACACAAGTCCATTCCCTAACAGAGACCCTTTGTGAAACAAGGAGAGACATTGTTCGATGTTGTCAAAATATGCATGGTTTTGAAACTAGACTATCATACATTTGCTATGTTGTTCAGGAGCCTAGGAGAACTGAAGGCGAAGGTTATGGTGCTCCATCAGACAATACAACATGAAAATGTAACAGTCGAGTCAAATGAACTGAGCTTCTGAACTTCTCGTGGTGCATTTATCTGCTAGATTGTTAACTTTTATGCCAACCTTCCTTTTGTTTTATAGTTGTAATTTGTTTTGGTGCGATACAAAATTTGTTCTCAATGTGCAGCCACCGGCTGAAGAAAACAGCAAGCCATTTTTGTATAGTGTAGGGTGTTCCCTATATTTTCACTGGTGGCGAACTTTGATGCCCACCGGCTGTAGTTAACATGGGCCTCCTACGGGCCGTAGAAACAATGGGCCTTCTGAGGGCCATAGAAACAATGGGCCTTCCATGTGGCATAGAAACAATGGGCCTTATATGGGCCGTAGACACAATGGGCCTTCTATGGGCCGTATCATCAATGGGCCTTCTACGGGCTTATGATCAGTTCGCCAAACATGGGCCAATAACAGACCACATTATGTCTGTAAATAGGATAGAGTTGAAATCGTCTGTTCATGGGCTGGCCATGATGGGGCATCATTAATCGGCCGTAATTTGATGATGCTATAAACACAGCCCAATGTATTAACGGGCCACAAACGGGCCGACTGTAACCATGGGCTGAATTTGGCCCAGAAGCAGAAAATGACAGTAACGGGCCGTAACTAAACGGATGTGGAAATGAGCCCAAGAATAAATGGGCCTCGATAAGGCCGAAAGATAACATGGGCTGTAAATGGTCCAATGGAATAATGGGCCGTTAATGGGTGTAAAATGATGCAGTACTCATTACGGGCCAGTTTCACCACGTTCCGTTAATGGGTATAAAGTGATACATTGTTCATTACGGGCCAGTTTTACCATAGGCCGTTAATGGACTGAGAGTAATAAGGGCCTTATACGGGCCGAAAGACGTCATGGGCCATACATGGGCCGGAAGTTAAAACGGGCTGGAATTATATTGGACGGGCTAGATGACGCTACTAGGCCTAATTCGGATAGGATGTAAACGGGCCCTGGGTTAACGGGTTGTAAATGGGCTATATGCGAATATGCCCTTAATAGGCTTGCCGTGGGCTGGCCCGCCACCATTTGACCAATTCAAACGGGCCGGCCTTTTCACAGGAATGGGCCTCTGTTGGGTCATGCCACGTGTCGACATATCATAGGCACTTTGGGTCCAATGAGTGGATGACATCTGTCCCAACAGTGAGCCGACACGTGTTTCCTCCAGCCAATAATGATTTTACACGTGGAAAATACCCATTGGTCGGGGCTGTTAATGGGTTATCGGATCCAAAACCGGACCCGATAGCTTAACGGTATTCCGTTACGGTGGATGCCATGTGTCGGTCACCCTTGATGAAAGCACTTTTGTGACACGCGATTTATCATCATGGAAGTGGACACTTCCGTGATGATAATTTTGGTAATGTCGTGCAACACTTCTACGAAAGCACATGTATGACTATCTTGATTCTGTCATAAATTTGTCATGGATGTACATGCATGACAGAAAACGTGACCTACTATGACAAACACATATCATCACGGAAGTGTATTTTTTTGTAGTGGAGGGGGCACGTATAAATGCAATGCATGTTTCTGTAAATCATTATCCGATAAACGTTCACCACAAGCCTTTTCCTGGCGAACACCGTAAGAACCATTAGATCGGCATCCGACAGTGTATTCAATAGAAAAGTTCCTATGATATGAACCAAATTACATCTCTTTTCTAATCCCTCCTCATAGGAATTGAGATACATGTCATCTCTAGATTCAATAGAAAAGTTCCTATGATGTGAACCAAATGACATCTCTTTTCCAATCCCTACACATAGGAATTGAGATACTCCATGTCATCTCTTTCCCTACAACTTCCATGTATACATCTTCTATTCCTAAATAGCTAGTACAACCCACTAGTAGCTTTTTTCCAAGACATGCAACTATGGCACAAGAACTATATAGTGTGTGAATAACTTTGAAAGATGGTCGCTGGATGAAGCTAATCCGACAGTGCAGAGACAGAAAATCCGAGTACTGCTGGCCGTTGGATATGATCAACATTCCACTAGATCTGCCACATGTACAATTTAGAAGACTCCATGGTTGAACTTAAGCATAATGCACAAACCTCAAAACAGAAGCACTTCTCCTTTGTTCTAGAATCTTCCGTATCATAATTGATTCTTTTTCTAAACGAATTGCCATTATTTGTTTTTTACATTGTTCTTTACAATGCACAACCCCATGAATCTTAACATTTTTGTAAAACTAATTGATTTTGAATGAGATGAACTATAAGAATTAGACGAACATCTACATCATCCATATATGACTCAAAGCTTTACATGCTATAGTGTGTATTTATTCATAATTTGGTTTCGAAATCTCATGCGTTCAATGCATGTGTACCTTACTAGTTTTGAGTAGAGTAGCAAATTTCACGCGGCCCCGGGTATATCAAAATGCAGGGCCCATGCATCATTGCCTTCCGTTCGAACCTACATCCACAATTTTTGTACGTACTATATCTCCACTGGTCCCCGTGCCCAAAATGCTGCCTCATTCCCCTAAAACCAAGCGGCCCACACATATTTAAGGCGTCGACTCGAACTCAATCCCTCTCCCGTTTACTACGACATGGCCCCGCACTCCGTAGTAGTACTCCTACAAACCCTACTGCCGCACGCATCATTAGTTTTCTTCAAGAGGACGAGGGAGAAGCCGATTTGTAGTGGAGGCGCTTTCAGAAAAATGATTTGTAGTGGAGACCCCTACCCTAGGGTGCCCTAGGTAGCCGCCGCACACATCATTAGTTTTATCTTTTCTTTATGCTCTTGCGCCGTAGATTGAAATGATGGTTTCTTCGTCCGTCCAGCTTAATGCGGGAAAGGTGGGGCTTTGTGATTTGACCCCTCATCGCTCATTTTCTACTACTGCGATGCTACGACCGGGGTGCCTCTATAACACCTCGGATGTGACTTTCCCAATTTGTACTCCAACTCTTGTCGTTTCCGGCGTTAAGTTATTTTATTTTCTCGGGTTCGGGTCTTTGTCTCCGTGTGTTGTTGTCGTTGTCATGCATCTCATATCATGTCATCATGTGCATTGCATTTGCATACGTGTTCGTCTCATGCATTCGAGCATTTTCCCTGTTGTCCGTTTTGCATTCCGGCGCTTCGTTCTCCTCCGATGGCCATTTCTACCTTTCTTTCGTGTGTGGGGATTAAACATTTCCGGATTGGACCGAGACTTGCCAAGCGGCCTTGGTTTACTACCGGTAGACCGCCTGTCAAGTTTCGTACCATTTGGACTTCGTTTGGTACTCCAACGGTTAACCGAGGGACCAAAAAGGCCTCGTGTGTGTTGCAGCCCAACACCCCTCCAATTTGGCCCAAAACCCACCTAAACCCTCTCCATCATCTAGAGCGTTCGATCACGATCGCGTGGCCGAAAACCGAACCTCATTTGGACTCTCCTCGCTCCCTCTATGCCTATAAATAGACACCCCCGAAAATCT
>NC_041380.1:189523016-189532356 GCF_002162155.2 Triticum dicoccoides | reverse complement strand
TCCCGCTGGCCGGCGCCGCCACGCGCGGGCGACCGAGCTCTGGCGACCCCGCCGCCCTCCGCTCCTCCAGTGAGCTCCGGCAGCCGCCTCCCCGCAAACTCCGGCGCCAACTCCGGTGAGAGTCCGGCCACCTCGATCCGCGTGCCCCCGATCCAGATCCAATCTGAAACCCTAACCCGAGGGTTGACTTTCTCCCCCTCTCTCAGATTCATGTTGCATACTTTGACCTGTCATAACTTTGCATCCGTAGCTCCCATTTGGGCATATAGCATATCAAAATGTTCATCTCAGAGAGTACATCATTTCATTTCATTGCATCATTTTCATTTGAGTTCATCTTGATGCCCGAAATTCTGTTAGAAGAGGGATACTTGAGATAATTGTCAGATCTGCTACTCCATTTAGATATTTGTCATTTTTGCCATGATTATTGTGTGCGTGATATTCCCATGAGTACTACATATGTTTTGTTAAGGGCTTTGTCATCTTTCCAGAGGTGCAACCCATGTATTTTTGTGATGTGTGTGGTGACTAGCACAAGCTTGCAAAGTGGTGCACTTGGTAATTCTGATTTCAGGGACTTAGCAATTCCACCAAGTCCTTGAGCTGTTTATCTCATGTTGCCATATGTTCATGTTGTTTCCTAGTGATCCGTGCCTCTTTTGAAGATGATCACTAAGGATGTTTTGTTAATCTTGTAGTGATCTATCCATCCATGTCTTTGTTTGCAATTATGGAGCAACCTAGCTTGAGTCAATCGAGCTCTACTTTTTCTACTTTGTGAATCTGGGCAGATTGTCAACTTGTTTGCAATTTTGCCGATGATGTTGTAGTTGATCCGTGCATGCTATGTTATTGTTCTTGCCATGTCTAGCTTGCATTTTGTGTATTCTTGATGGGTGTATGCTTAGCTTATCATGACTTGCTCCGTAGTGAGGGCATCGAGCTCGTAAACATGCCTACTTGAGATATATTTCAGCATGTGCCAGTTTTCACCAAGTCTGAAAACTGATTATGTTTTTGCCATGTTCACATGCTTGCAATTGTATTTTCTGATCCCTTTTGGCTCAAGGTCACTAAGGGACTTTTGTTAAGCTCTTTGAGTAACTCCATGCCATGCTTTACTTTGCCATGTTCAGGTCCCGTAGCATGTAGTTTTGTTGCTCCGAAGAGTGCTACCTGATCTGAAATTCCAGACAAGTGTTAATTTCACTAAGTCTGAGATCTGTTTGCCATATGCATTTTTTCCATGCTTGTTTGAAGCTGTTAGTTGATGAATTGGCTGTAGCTCAGTGCTAGGCTTCTGTTAAGCATCTTGAATGCATCCCTGCCATGTATTTTGTTCTCATGTTGGGGTGCTGTAGCATGTTCATCTCGTTGCATTTAGAAGGCTACTTGCTGTAAATCGCAGACCGGTGTCATATTTGAATTGCTTGCCATTTCCAAACTGTAACTCCGATTCCGGCGTTCTTTATATCATTTTCAAGTGATTTCATCTCATCTTTCCAGTGGCACACTTGGATTCCCAAGTTGAGGCCAGGGTCATGCATCCCTTGTCAAATCTTGCATATGCATCCCGCATCGCATCCCGCATAGCATACCATCTTTGCATCATGTTGTGTGAGTTGCACGTGGTTGATTTGTGTCCTTGTTGCTTGTTTGTCTTGTTTGGGTAGAGCCGGGAAACGAGTTCGCTAACGAGGAGCCCGTTGAGTTTGCTTTCGAGGATCCAGTCAACTCTGACAACTGTGCAGGCAAGATGATCATACCCTCGAAATCACTACTATCTTTGCTATGCTAGTTTGCTCGCTCTTTTGCTATGCTAATGCTACGATGCCTACCATTTGATTTCAAGCCTCCCAAATTGCCATGTCAAACCTCTAACCCACCATGTCCTAACAAACCGTTGATTGGCTATGTTACCGCTTTGCTCAGCCCCTCTTATAGCGTTGCTAGTTGCAGGTGAAGATTGGAGGTCGTTCCTTGTTGGAACATTTATTTACTTGTTGGGATATCACTATATATCTTATTTAATTAATGAATCTATATACCTGGTAAAGTATAGAAGGCTCGGCCTCTCGCCTAGTGTTTTGTTCCACTCTTGTCGCCCTAGTTTCCGTCATATCGGTGTTATGTTCCCGGATTTTGCGTTCCTTACGCGGTTGGGTTATAATGGGAACCCCTTGATAGTTCGCCTTGATTAAAGATTTTCCAGCAATGCCCAACCTTGGTTTTACCATTTGCCACCTAGCCTCTTTTTCCCTTGGGTTTCCTGAGCATGAGGGTCATCTAGTTTAACCCCCCCCCCCCCGGGGCCAGTGCTCCTTTGAGTGTTGGTCCGAACTAGGCAGCCTGCGGGGCCACCTCGGGGAAACCCATGGGTTGGTTTTACTCGTAGCTTGACCTATCTGAGTGTGCCCTGAGAAAGAGATATGTGCAGCTCCTATCGGGATTTGTCGGCACATTCGGGCGGTGTTGCTGGTCTTGTTTTAACCTGTCGAAGTGTCTTGAAGAACTGAGATACTGAGCCTGATCGGAATGTCTTGGGAGGAGGTCTATTCCTTCGTTGACCGTGAGAGCTTGTCATGGGCTAAGTTGGGACTCCCCTGCAGGGATTTGAACTTTCAAAATCCGTGCCCGCGGTTATGGGCAGATGGGAATTTGTTAATTTCCGGTTGTAGATAACTTGAACCTTAACTTAATTAAAATAAATCAACTGAGTGTGTTACCGTGATGGCCTCTTCTCGGCGGAGTCCGGGAAGTGGACACGGTGTTGGAGTAATGTTTGCGCAGGTTGCTCTCTAGTTTCCCGCTCGCCCTTTGCCTCCTATTCTCGCTCTCCTTTGCGAATAGGATAGCCACCATACTTGCTAGTCGCTTGCTGCAGCTCCACATATATTTACCTCGCCTTACCTATAAGCTTAAATTGTCTTGATCGCGAGGGTGCGAGATTGCTGAGTCCCTGTGGCTCACAGCTTACTATTACACTAGATGCAGGGCCTGATGATTCCGATCCAGGTGATGCGCTCGAGCTCAAGTGGGAGTTCGACGAGGACTCTCAACGTTACTATGTTTCCTTTCCTGATGATCAGTACTGGTGCCCAGTTGGGGGTGATCGGGACCGTGTCGCATGTTGGGTTCTCTTTTATTTTGGCGCCGTAGTTGGGCCATGAGTGTTTGGTTGATGTAATGTTGTTTATGTACTTGATTGACGTGGCGAGTGTAAGACAACTATGTTATCTCCCCTTTTATTATCATATTGCATGGGATGTTGTGAAGATTGCCTAACTTGCGACATATGCCTTCAATGCGATTATGCCTCTAAGTCGTGCCTCGACACGTGGGAGATATAGTCGCATCGAGGGTGTTACAAGTTGGTAACCAGAGCCTTCCCCGACCTTAGGAGCCCCATTGCTTGATCATTTGTAGCAGCCGAGTTGTGTCTAGAAAAATGTTTTTAGTCATTTAGGAATTATATATCGAAGAGTTTAGGAATTCTTTTTACTTCCCAGTCTCCTCACCGCTCTAGTAAGGCATCCTGACGTAGAGTTTTGACTCTTCTCTTCTCAAATTTCACTAAAAAAAATTTAGGATCACGCGGGTATCTTGGAATCGTTCCGATGGTTTTATGATGAGAACATTGTCTTGGTGCCTCCTGTCAGGGGTTTTGTGGAAGTGTCCTGGGGAGTTGAGCTCTGAGGTGTTGTCGTTATAATTTTATCGTTGCAATTCTGGAATACCTGAGTTTTAGCATGCCGACATCGAAAATCTCTTTTATGTAGTTCGTTGGTGAGATAACCTCAATGCCACCCAGTACTGGGGCGGGAGTTCGGGAGTATCGCCATAACTTGTATAACAGATGCTTTTCGAAGGTTGAGGTAGATGGTTTCCGAAGTTTTTCTCGGTTATGTGTTGAAGGATGGATACAGCTGGATGTAGGATTTGCTAGAGTTGGGTGAGATATTATGCTTCCCCTGTATCCCCAACACCTGATTGCATAACCGGAAAGGTTTGGGAGTTTCATAGGTGGGAATTCTAGTAGCTCTAGTTCTTCTTCCACGGATATTGGTTTGAGATTGGGATTTCTTACCGATTATTCGTTCTTGATCCGTACCTTGTTGATTTATTTCTCTACCTAAATTCTAAGTGGCTTCTCAATTTATGGATATGTGACCATTTCAAGAGGAATGCATTTGTTCATTTTGTTCGGATGTGAAGACTATACGTTGCAATTTTCATTCCGTTGGATTCAGCTTCAATATTTATCTATCTATGTGCAAATGGATGTCAACCTCTTCAGGATGGCTCCTCCAATGCGCACGACTCCAAATCCTGATCCGCCACCACCTCCACCTCCTCCAGAGGCATGGCAAGCTGTGATGGCCGCAACCAATGCAAACACACAGTTGATCATGCAAATTCTTCAAGAGCGCAATCAAGGCAACCAAGGGAACCAAGGCAACAATCAGAATCACTATGCTACACTCAACCAGTTCCTTGCTAATGGGCCAAAGACTTTCAGCAATTGTGTTGAGGCAACCGATGCTGACGATTGGCTTGTGGATCTGTGCAAGCATTTATAGTGCAGCAATGTCAGGCCTGAGGACTTTGTCAAGTTCGCTTCCTTCCAACTCAAAGATCAAGCTGCAGAATGGTTCCAGCAGTACAAGGATTCCAGAGGTGGACGTGTGATCACTTGGGATGAATTCCGTCAAGATTTCCAAGCTCATCATATTCCCCAAAGCATGGTCGAAAGCAAGCGTGAGGAATTCCGCAACCTGAAGCAAGGATCTTTGTCTGTCTATGACTACAACAAGTTGTTTCAGAAGCTCGCCTGCTTTGCCAAGCAGGACGTCCCTGATGAGAAGAGCATGTTATACCAGCTCAGGGGTGGTCTTAGAGAAGAAATTCGGCTAGCTCTTGTCCTCTTTGAGCCCTTGAGGTACGATGAGTTCTACAACATGGCATTGAAGCAAGAGGCTTCTCAATTGAGGTGTGATGCTTCCAAGAAGCGAGCCAGAGATGTTACTCCTTCTTCCTCTACTCAAATGGCCAAGCAGCAGAAGTATTGGCTTCCTCCTCCTCCGTTCCGTCAGCCGTATCAGCAGAAGAGCAAAGGTGGCAGTGGATCTTCCCACCCACCCAACCCTGGCTTTCAGAACAAGACTTTATCTCAAGCTCCAAGATCGAGTGCTCCGTATCACCGTCCGCTTTCAGAGGTCACGTGCAACAAGTGCCAACAGAAGGGTCACTATGCCAACAAGTGTTTCAACCAGAGGCGTCTTCCTCCTCCTCCTCCTGTTAGATCGGCAAGTACAGCTATGGTCAAGCATAACCCCTAGCATGCCAAGGTCAATATGGTGAATGCAGCTCAGGCAGAGGATTCATCAGATGTCATCATGGGTAACCTCCCTGTTAATGATATTCCCGCAAGAGTTCTTTTTGACACTGGTGCATCGCATTGTTTCATGTCAAAGCCATTTTTTACCAAGCATGAGTTTGTTTCTTCTCATTTGGGTAAACAAATGGATATCATTTCTCCTGGCAAACGTTTGAGTGCAAGTATGGAGGTGCCAGATGTTACTATCACCTTGGGCGATTACAAGCTTCTTTCTTCCCCAATGGTTCTTGGCAACTCGGATATTGATCTTATTCTCGGAATGGATTGGCTTTCTAAGCACAAGGCTCAGCTTGATTGTGCAGCCAGGTAGATTCAATTGACTCATTCGTCTGAGGATGTAATTGTCTTTGCCGCTCGTGATGATACCATCCGTCTATTTTCTCTCAATGAGAAGGGTGAACTGGATGCTATCACGCAGATTCCAGTCGTTTGTGAATATCAAGACGTCTTTCCAAAAGAGCTTCTAGGAATGCCTCCGCACCGGCCAGTTGAATTCGTTATTGATCTTGAGCCTGGCACGGAACCTGTGTGCAAGCGTCCTTACAAGATCGGACATGAAGAGTTGAAGGACTTGAAGAAGCAACTCGATATTCAAGAGAGAATGGGTCTCATCCGGCCTAGTTCTTCTCCGTGGGGTTGTGGTGTTCTTTTTGTGAAGAAGAAGGATGGAACGGACCGACTTTGTGTTGATTACCGTCCATTGAACAAGAAAACCATCAAGAATAAATACCAACTTCCCAACATCAATGAGCTGTTCGAACAACTCAAAGGTTCCCAAGTATTCTCCAAGCTTGATCTCCGTATGGGTTATCATCAGATTCGAATCCGTGAGCAAGATATTCCCAAGACGGCTTTCAGGACAAGCTATGGTTCATATGAATACACTGTCATGTCTTTTGGTCTCGTCAATGCTCCTCCGACGTTCTCTCGCATGATGAACTTCATCTTCAACGCCTACACCAATGACTTCGTTTTGGTCTATCTCGACGACATTCTGGTTTTCTCCAAGAACAAGGAAGATCATGCCAAGCACTTGCGTTTGGTGCTTGATAAGCTCAGGGAACATCAGTTTTATGCCAAGTTCTCCAAGTGCAAATTTTGGCTCGATGAGGTTCTTTATCTTGGTCATATCATCTCTGCCAAGGGCATTGCCGTGAATCCTGAGAAGGTGTCTGCAATTGTGAATTGGGAACCTCCTCAGAACGTGACGCAGCTCCGTAGCTTCCTCGGTCTCGCAAGCTATTGCCGAAGATTCGTTGAAAACTTTTCTAACATCGCGAAGCCTCTCTCAAATCTTCTCCAGAAGCACGTCAAGTACATTTGGTCTCCGGAGTGTGACATTGCTTTCAACACTTTGAAAGAGAAATTGATCACTGCTCTAGTTCTGACTCCGCCTGATGAATCCAAGCCATACGAGGTCTTTTGTGATGCCTCTCTCCAAGGTCTTGGCGCAGTATTGATGCAAGAGAAGAAAGTTGTTGCTTATACCTCTCACCAGTTGAAGCCTAATGAGAAGAACTACCCCACTCATGATCTCGAGTTGGCGGCAGTTGTGCATGCTCTTTTGACTTGGAGACATCTCTTATTGGGAAGAAAAGTGGACATTTTCACTGATCACAAGAGTCTCAAGTACATCTTCACTCAGCCTAATCTCAACCTCAAGCAAACTCGATGGGTCCAAATGATTCAAGAGTATAATCCGAGTATCGAATATACTACAGGCAAGGCCAATGTGATTGCTGACGCATTGAGCAGGAAAGCTTACTGCAACAGTCTGATTCTCAAGCCTTATCAACCCGAGCTTTGTGAAGATTTCCGCAAACTTAATCTGCAAGTTGTTCCTCAAGGTTTCCTCGCCAACCTTCAAGTATCTCCTACCTTGGAAGACCAGATTTGCCAAGCCCAGCTTCTTGATGCTATGGTGAAAAAGGTGAAGATTGGGATTGCCAAGAGTCAACCCAAGTACAAGTGCTACCGCCTTGATGACAAGGACACTCTCTTCTTCGAGGATCGTATTGTTGTTCCCATAGGTGACCTCCGTAAAGTGATCATGAACGAGGCTCACAATTCTCTCCTCTCCATCCACCCAGGGAGTACGAAGATGTATCAGGACCTCAAGCAGGCTTATTGGTGGACTCGAATGAAGCGCGAGATTGCTCAATTCGTGAATGAGTGTGATGTCTGCAGAAGAGTGAAGGTAGAACACCAAAGGCCAACAGGTCTCCTCCAACCTCTTGCCATTCCAGAATGGAAGTTTGACCACATTGAAATGGACTTCGTGATTGGGTTTCCAAAGTCCAAGCGTGGCAATGATGCTATATTCGTTGTCATCGACAAACTCACTAAAGTGGCTCATTTTCTGCCTATCAAAGAGTCAATCACTGCAGCTCAATTGGTGGAACTCTATACCTCTCATATTGTCTCTCTGCACGGTATTCCACAGGTGATCTCTTCAGACCGTGGCAGCATTTTTACATCCAAGTTTTGGGATTCTTTTCAGAAGGCCATGGGCACCAATATCCGCTTCAGCACAACTTTCCATCCTCAAACTCGCGATCAAGTCGAGCGTGTCAACCAGATTCTTGAAGATACGCTCAGGGCTTGTGTGATCTCCTTCGGCATGAAGTGGGAAGATTGTCTTCCTTATGCTGAATTCTCCTACAACAACAGTTTTCAAGCAAGTTCGGGAATGGCCCCATTTGAAATTCTGTATAGCAGGAAGTGACGTACCCCTCTCAACTGGTCTGAAACCGGTGAACGTCAGCTTTTGGGAAATGACTTAATCACAAAGGCATAGAAAATGTGCAAAGTCATTCGTGAAAACCTCAAAGCAGCCCAATCCTGCCAGAAGAGCTACTATGATAGTAAGCACCGTGATTTGGCTTTCGAGATCGGAGATCATGTTTACCTCCGCGTCTCTCCTATGAAAGGTACTCGTCGCTTCAGTATCAAAGGGAAGCTTGCCCCCAGATAGGTGGGACCTTTCAAGATTGTCAGCAAGAGAGGCGACCTCGCCTATCAACTCGAGCTTCCTTCAAACTTTGCAAATGTTCGTGACGTATTCCATGTCTCTCAGCTTCGGAAGTGCTTCAAGACTCCTGACCGCACCGTCAACTTCCAGGACAATGAGCTCCAAGAAGATCTCTCTTATCGTGAGCACCCAGTTGCTATTCTCGAAGAGACTAAACGCAAGACTCGCAACAAGTCAATCAAATTTCTCAAAGTCAAGTGGTCACACCATTCCGACCGTGAACCTACCTGGTAACGCGAGGATCACCTCCGTTCCGAGTACCCGGCGTTCTTTCAGTCCTAGATCTCGGGATGAGATCCTTTCGTAGTGGTAGAGTGTTGTAACACCCCGGATGTGACTTTCCCAATTTGTACTCCAACTCTTGCCGTTTCCGGCGTTAAGTTATTTTATTTTCTCGGGTTCGGGTCTTTGTCTCCATGTGTTGTTGTCATTGTCATGCATCTCATATCATGTCATCATGTGCATTGCATTTGCATACGTGTTCGTCTCATGCATTTGAGCATTTTCCCCGTTGTCCGTTTTGCATTCCGGCGCTTCGTTCTCCTCTGGTGGTCATTTCTACCTTTCTTTCATGTGTGGGGATTAAACATTTCTGGATTGGACCGAGACTTTCCAAGCGGCCTTGGTTTACTACCGGTAGACTGCCTGTCAAGTTTTGTACCATTTGGACTTCGTTTGGTACTCCAACAGTTAACCAAGGGACCAAAAAGGCCTCGTGTGTGTTGCAGCCCAACACCCCTCCAATTTGGCCCAAAACCCACCTAAACCGTCTCCATCATCTAGAGCGTTCGATCACGATTGCGTGGCCGAAAACCGCACCTCATTTGGACTCTCCTAGCTCCCTCTATGCCTATAAATAGACACCCCCGAAAATCTCCTTCTCCTCCCCCCCCCCAAAAAAACCCTAG
>NC_041380.1:189486291-189522572 GCF_002162155.2 Triticum dicoccoides | reverse complement strand
GGCCCCGCCGCGCCGCTCCCGCTGGCCGGCGCCGCAACGCGCGGGCGACCGAGCTCCGGCGACCGCGCCGCCCTCCGCTCCTCCGGTGAGCTCCGGCAGCCGCCTCCCCGTGAACTCCGGCGCCGACTCCGGCGAGAGACCGGCCACCTCGATCCACATGCCCCTGATCCAGATCCGATCTAAAACCCTAACCCGAGGGTGGACTTTCTCCCCCTCTCTCAGATTCATGTTGCATACTTTGACCTTCCCTAACTTTGCATCCGTATCTCCGATTTGGGCATATAGCATATCAAAATGTTCATCTCAGAGAGTACATCATTTCATTCCATTGCATCATTTTCATTTGAGTTCATCTTGATGCCCGAAATGCTGTTAGAAGAGGGCTACTTGAGATAATTGTTAGATCTGCTACTCCATTTAGATATTTGTCATTTGTTCCATGATTATTGTGTGCATGATATGCCCATGAGTACTACATATGTTTTGTTAAGGGCTTTGTCATCTTTCCAGAGGTGCAACCCATGTATTTTTGTGATGTGTGTGGTGACTAGCACAAGCTTGCAAAGTGGTGCACTTGGTAATTCTGATTTCAGGGACTTAGCAATTCCACCAAGTCCTTGAGCTGTTTATCTCATGTTGCCATATGTTCATGTTGTTTCCTAGTGATCCGTGCCTCTTTTGAAGATGATCACTAAGGATGTTTTGTTAATCTTGTAGTGATATATCCATCCATGTCTTTGCTTGCATTTTGTGTATTCTTGATGGGTGTATGCTTAGCTTATCATGACTTGCTCCATAGTGAGGGCATCGAGCTCGTAAACATGCCTACTTGAGATATATTTCAGAATGTGCCAGTTTTCACCAAGTCTGAAAACTGATTATGTTTTTGCCATGTTCACATGCTTGCAATTGTATTTTGTGATCCCTTTTGGCTCAAGGTCACTAAGGGACTTTTGTTAAGCTATTTGAGTATCTCGATGCCATGCTTTACTTTGCCCTGTTCAGGTCCCGTAGTGTGTAGTTTTGTTGCTCCGAAGAGTGCTACCTGATCTGAAATTCCAGACAAGTGTTAATTTCACTAAGTCTGAGATCTGTTTGCCATATGCATTTTTGCCATGCTTGTTTGAACCTGTTAGTTGATGAATTGGCCGTAGCTCAGTGCTAGGCTTTTGTTAAGCATCTTGAATGCATCCCTGCCATGTATTTTGTTGTCATGTTTGGGTGATGTAGCATGTTCATCTCATTGCATTTAGATGGCTACTTGCTGTAAATCGCAGACTGGTGTCATATTTGAATTGCTTGCCATTTCCAAACCGTAACTCCATTTCCAAACCGTAATATCATTTTCAAGCGATTTCATCTCATCTTTCCAGTGGCACACTTGGATTCCCAAGTTGAGGCCAGGGTCATGCATCCCTTGTGAAATCTTGCATATGCATCCCGCATCGCATCCCGCATAGCATACCATCTTTGCATCATGTTGTTTGAGTTGCACGTGGTTGATTTGTGTCCTTGTTGCTTGTTTGTCTTGTTTGGGTAGAGCCGGGAGACGAGTTCGCTAACGAGGATCCCGTTGAGTTTGCTTTCGAGGATCCAGTCAACTCTGACAACTGTGCAGGCAAGATGATCATACCCTCGAAATCACTACTATCTTTGCTATGCTAGTTGGAGCATTTATTTACTTGTTGGGATATCACTATATATGTTATTTAATTATTGCATCTATATACTTGGTAAAGGGTGGAAGGCTCGGCCTCTCGCCTAGTGTTTTGTTCCACTCTTGCCGCCCTAGTTTCCGTCATATCGGTGTTATGTTCCCGGATTTTGCGTTCCTTACGCGGTTGGGTTATGATGGGAACCCCTTGATAGTTTGCCTTAATTAAAGCTTTTCCAGCAATGCCCAACCTTGGTTTTACCATTTGCCCCCTAGCCTCTTTTTCCCTTGGGTTTCCGGAGCCTGAGGGTCATCTTGTTTAAAGCCCCCTGGGCCAGTGCTCCTCTGAGTGTTGGTCCGAACCAGGCAGCCTGCGGGGCCACCTCGGGGAAACTCGAGGGTTGGTTTTACTCGTAGCTTGACCTATCTGAGTGTGCCCTGAGAAAGAGATAGGTGCAGCTCCTATCGGGATTTGTCGGCACATTCGGGCGGTGTTGCTGGTCTTGTTTTAACCTGTCGAAGTGTCTTGAAGAACCGAGATACCGAGCCTGATCGGAACGTCTTGGGAGGAGGTCTATTCCTTCGTTGACCGTGAGAGCTTGTCATGGGCTAAGATGGGACTCCCCTGCAGGGATTTGAACTTTCGAAAGCCGTGCCCGCGGTTATGGGCAGATTGGAATTTGTTAATGTCCGGTTTTAGATAACTTGAACCTTAACTTAATTAAAATGAATCAACTGAGTGTGTTACCGTGATGGCCTCTTCTCGGCGGAGTCCGGGAGTGGACACGGTGTTGGAGTAATGTTTGCGTAGGTTTCTCTCTAGTTTCCCGCTCGCGCTTTGCCTCCTCTTCTCGCTCTCCTTTTGCGAACAGTGTGCGAGATTGCTGAGTCCCTGTGGCTCACAGATTACTATTACACTAGATGCAGGGCCTGATGATTCCGCTCCAGGTGACACGCTCGAGCTCAAGTGGGAGTTCGACGAGGACTCTCAACATTACTATGTTTCCTTTCCTGATGATCAGTAGTGGTGCCTCGTTGGGGGTGATCGGGACCATGTCGCATGTTGGGTTCTCTTTTATTTTGGCGCCGTAGTCGGGCCATGAGTGTTTGGTTGATGTAATGTTGTTTATGTACTTGATTGATGTGGTGAGTGTAAGCCAACTATGTTATCTCCCCTTTCATTATCATATTACATGGGATGTTGTGAAGATTGCCTAACTTGCGACATATGCCTTCAATGCGATTATGCCTCTAAGTTGTGCCTCGACACGTGGGAGATATAGTCGCATCGAGGGTGTTATAGCCTCCCATTCCAACCGCTGCTCCGAACTGTAATTTGGTGCATCGCACGTGGAAGAAGAAGGTAGATGAGCCACATGTCGGCCAAAGGGGTCCTGTTAAGTGTGTCGCCATTTCGTGTGTGGACTGACCCTGCTTGAGTTGCTACACCAACATGACAGGTGCAGCCTACCACTTGGTTTTGCTCCTTGGTGAATCCCGACTATATTGATCTAAAAAGATACATGTTGAACTACCCTTTCTGTCTTGTTTTTTAGGCGTCTCGGTTTATATGGCATGCACGTAGTTCTAGGTCATCCATTTGACTAACTAAATATGAGTTACTATGTCACAAAAAGTATATCATTGGATTATTAAGCGGATGTAGTTTCTAAACATATACTGTTCATCACATAGTTAAATTCTCAACGTAGAACAACATGCATGCCATGTAAACTGATACGGAGGAAGTATAGTAGTAAAAATGAGGTGCATTTACCAAGCGATCGGCTGGGGGAGCATGGCCTGTCATGCGGTCCCACGTGTCATGATGTACCAAGGCGATGCGCGTGTCCCTCTTGAGGCAGAAGCAGTACTACGTGGTTTGAGATGATGGCGAACCGAAGTGTGAAATAATGGTTGCTTCGTTTGTCTAGGAAGGTGCGGCATTGTGATTTGACGTCTCATTGCTCATTACTACTACTACTACTAGTAGGGCGGTACGACTGGGGTGCGTCCCCCCTGTTGTTCTGCACTGTTATTTGGTGCTTGACACGTCGCCCCGGTTGCTATATGTCCCACATGTCGGTGACAGGGAGTACAAAATTCATGAAAGCGAGCGTCAACGGAGGAGTACAAGACACAGCTTGGGTTTCTACTCCTTCGCGCGATCCATTGATACAAACTTGGACTAAAAAAGGTGAGGGCGGGTATTTTCCCGCGCGGCAGGCAGGTGAGTTTGGCATAGTCTATTCGAGGCAAGGAGGCAGGAAGGTAAACAAGCAAATAAAGGTTGAGAGACTTAGTTTTGGGAAAATCTGATCTTACAGAGTACGTACCCACTAGGGTTTATGGGGCTCATCTAAAAAACATTCATTTTTCCGTTTTATAAGTCTCAATTCTACTAGTAGTAGTACCATCACATGTTGGATTTTGAGCTGCGTTACATCACTCGATGAAAGCAGTGTCAAGAGAGAACTCACAAATGCATGTAGAAGTTCATGGAAATTTAGTGGTCATTCATGCATTCTTCTAATTAATGCCTCGGTAAACATAACTTCTTCAGAAAAACGAGCGTACGAATAACTTGTGCAAACTAGGAGTACGAAATTAATTCGACCACTCACCGTCTACCTTGGTTTGAGAGATTTTGAAATTGAGACATAAACTGGAAAGGAGGGAGTAGTAACTTTTGCCTCGATTACTATTTGTGGCCTTGTATAGATGCAAAATGTATTTTTCTATAGTGGCCTTGTATAAGTAAATGGAGGGAGTACTAAAGACATATATATTCCAAACAATATGATAATCTCTCTAACCAAGGTAGTAGGGACGAGGAGTAAACGGAGGGAGTAGTAAAATTTTCTCCTTGTCCTGCGAGCCACCGCGCGCGTGGGCGAGGGAGCGGATGTAAGGCGTATAGTACTACTAGTATTAAGCAAGCTTCACCTGATGAGGACATCAATACCATTGTTACACCCACAGCCCCTACTGTTACATATACTGGACCAATTACTAGAGCTCATGCACGCCAATTAAATTACCAGGTACTTTCGTTTCTTGGTAATGATTCTAATGTTCATGAGATTATGATGCTGCCTAAATTGGATACATTTGTTTTGCTTCCAAATGAAGGGCCTAGCTTGGAGAAGGATGAACATTGGAGCAAGAACACGCATGGAGTTGATGGAATGCGCAAGGGGATCAAGAACGGAGTTACAAGTGATGATTTCAGGACTTTGAAGCCGCCATAAGGAGTGCATGAAGCCTTGGACGAAATATACAAGATGCCACTTCATAATATTCGTCCATAGGCTATTCTAGGTGCTGCGTCACCTTATTAATGGGCCAGGCCCATGTAATTTCGAAATACTTAAGTATAGGCTATTTTTAGAGTCCGTATGTGTGGGGAAACAAGAGTTAGGGTTGGTTTCGGACCCCACCCTCAAGGGCCACGAAATTCCCCCCTCTTCCTCCATATATACAGCCCTTAGGGCGTCGTTTAGACTTTGGGTTTTGTTTAGATTAAAAGTTCGCCATAGCTGCAACTTCGCGTACTTCGTTTGTGTCCAACGACCAGACCAAGACGTCACAGAACCCCACCTTGATCAATAAAGCTTTCATCTTATATTCGCAATATCCCCATTGCAATCTCAGTTTCTTGCTTGTTCTTCGTTTGCTCGCAGGAAACAGACCCTCGTGGTCAGGTTGATCGTGCTCCGGCGTGGTCAATAACCCTCGAAAGTTGGTTTAGCGATTGCTAAGGCGCGACGTCTCACACGTTCGTAGTCGGATCGTCAAGGTCGACTCCCACAGAAAACGATAGCCACCATCTCATCGAAACATCGGGACACCTTAGCCTCTATCAAGTGGTATCAGATTTCCAGGTTGCTCGATGAGATTTTATAGTTTTTCGTAGATTAGATCGAGTCTGTTCTTTATACCTACAGTCCACGAAAAAGCCAGCAAAAAAATTAGGGTTAGTTCATCATATCCGAACCAATCTAAGCCTTTGCATAATCTTTTTAGGGTCTTTGCTTTGTTGAATTTGCGGTTGCATCGTCGTGTCAAGTTGCTAGTCTTAGAGTCTAGTCTTTTAGAGTTTTGAGTTCTGGTCATAAGTGGTCACGCCGCCGCCGCACCATCATCATCGCCCATCTACCACTTTTGCTTATCCGCCACCGCTCTGAATCCATATCCATATACCACCACCAATCCATATCCATATACCACCACCAATCTGTATCCATATACCACCACCGCTACCATATACCACCACCGCTGCCATATACCACAACCATATATCCACCACCAATCCGAGTTCTTCTCATATTAGGTTTGTTCTTGAGATCAATCTAAATTCTGATTCGTGTTTCCTTGCCTGCGTAGGTCTCGAAAAAAAATATTTTCACGGGCAAGGATTTTTTCCCCTATCCTATTTTTAGGCTTTTCTGAGTCTTTTGAGCCACGTGCCATCATAGCGATTTTTTGTCGCACTTTTTCGTCGTCGCTGCCCTGATTTCCGAAAAAAAAGTGAATTTTTTTTTCGTGCCCATCCTATCAGTTTGACGATGGAAGAGTTTTGAGACACTCGCCATTATAGTGATTTTTCGCTAAAAAAAGAGGAGTGCAAAAAAAAGGAGCGCAAAAAAAAGAGCGAAAAAAAGAGTTCCAGAGTGTGCTTTTCCCTTATTTATGTGCAGCGCCGTGATTTTGTTAGTGTTATAGGCTCGCGTCTCTAGCACGGTCTAGCCTAGGACCAGCACAGTATCGTCGTTGAGCGTTTATTCAACTTTGCATCTCTGAATTGATTATTGCTGACCCTTTTTGCTACCATACTATAAGCCTTCCAAGCTCCACATACATCTACGTCGTGCGTTTGACTCTCCCTGGCAATCGCTCTATCCAAGCTTTTGATAAGTTTTGACTACAACGGTTGCCGATCACCGTCTGCTGCTGGGTAAGAACTGGTAAGAATTTGAGATTTGCTTGACGGATTTGTGACACCCGCCACCACCACCACTTGTTAGTAGTCTGTAGGATCATATTCTTGTGTGTTTCTATTGCTGCTAACCATGCCAGGATCACAAGCCGACGAGACTGACTGGGAGAACTTGACGAACAAGGAGCTTCATGATACGTTTCAGCAAATGATGAGTGGACAGGTGCAAGATGTGATAAACAGATTTGAAGAGGCCATGGAGAAGATAGATGGCATGGAGAAGACATTTGAAACAAGGCTCGATAACAAGTTTGCTGAATTGCTTTTGCGTTTTCCACCACCACCACCGGCTGCTCCTGCCGCACCTCTGCAACAACAGCAACAACATCGACTACCTCCACGTTGGGAAACAGCCCTCAGCCGAGTGAGCCGTGTCCCTCTTCAGTCGGGCCAAACTGCTGGTGCTGCTGTTGATACTTCTGTGGCTCCTACTGCTGATGTGGAGGAGGATGATTATGTGGGAGATTATGAGGATGAGGTTGATCAAAATCAGAACTACGTGCCACCACCAGCACAGCAACCACCAGGTCGTCCACATGCAAATAATGGCAATGGTAGGGCTCACCCTTAGGTATGAGATCATGACCATCTCCCTAAACTAAAATTGAATATTCCACCATTTGAGGGTAGATATGTTCCTGATATATATCTTACTTGGGACTTAGAAACTGAAGAACGATTTACATGTTTACAATATCCCGAGGAGAGACGTGTTCCTGCTGCTGTTTGTGCATTCACTAGTTTTGCATGTGTTTGGTGGTCTGAGCATTGTAGATTATATCCTATTCCGGCTACTTGGGCTGCTTTGAAAACTGCTATGCGTACTCGTTGGGTTCCACCATATTATCAACGTGAATTACTTCAAAAATTGCAGTGCTTAAGACAGGGAAAGAATTATGTAGAAGAATATTATCAGGAATTACAAACTGGCATGATTATATGTGGTATTGTTGAGGAGAATGAAGCTATGCTTGCACGTTTTATGGGTGGATTAAATAGAGAGATTCATATGACTCTAGAGTATAAGGAGTATACTAATATCACTCGTTTATTCCATCTTGCTTCTAAAGCTGAACGTAAAGTGCAGGATCGACAGGCATTGGCGCGGACTAACTTTTTGCAGGTCGACCTTCATCATGGACACCACGTGCATCATCTACTTCCACATGTTCTGCTACACCGGCGCCTCCGTCGGCTGCCACCTCCAACCATGATACAATAAAGCAGGCACAATCACCACTATCTGCCAAGAGCACACCTTCTGGGCCTGCAAAGAGCTTTTCTTCATCCATGGCATCAACAGGGCAAACACATGATATTATTTGTCGACGTTGCAAGGGTGGAGGTCATTATGCGAGAGAATGCCCATCTAAGCGTGTGATGATTGTTACTGAGGATGGTGGGTATGAGTCTGCTAGTGACTATGATGAGGAGACTTTGGCTCTTATTACATGTGAAGAACACGGTGGAGACGATTCTGATCATGAGACGCAATACATGGCTCCTGAAGATGCTGACAGGTATGAATGTTTAGTTGCTCAATGTGTTTTGAGTGTGCAGGTTACACAAGCTGAGCAAAATCAGAGGCATAATTTGTTCCATACAAAGGGAGTTGTGAAGGAACGTTCTGTTCGCGTGATCATAGATGGAGGGAGCTGCAATAACTTGGCTAGCATGGAGATGGTGGAGAAGCTATCTCTGACCACAAGACCACATCCACATCCTTACTACATCCAATGGTTCAACAACAGCGGCAAGGTTAAGGTAACACGTACTGTTCGTGTGCATTTTAGTATCTCTACATATGCTGATTTATGTTGATTGTGATGTGGTACCTATGCAAGCATGTTCCTTATTACTTGGTAGACCATGGCAATTTGATAAAAATTCTGTACACCATGGTAGAAACAATCAGTATACTCTTGTTCATAACGATAAAAATATTACTTTGCTTCCTATGACGCCTGATTCCATTTTGAAAGATGATATTAATAGAGCTAATAAAGCAAAACAGGAGACAAATAAGAGTGAAAATCAGATTGTGGCAAAAGAATTTGAGCACCAAATGGAGCCTAATAATAAACCACCTACTGTAGTTTCTGAAATTAAATTGAAAAGTGCATGTTTACTTGCCACCAAATCTGATATTGATGAGCTAGATTTTAGCAAATCTGTTTGCTATGCTTTTGTGTGCAAAGAGGCATTATTTTCATTCGAGGACGTGCCTTCCTCCTTGCCCCCTGCTGTCACTATGCAGGAGTTCGCTGACGTTTTTCCACAAGACGTGCCACCGGGATTACCACCTATTCGAGGGATTGAGCATCAAATTGACTTAATTCCCGGTGCTTCGCTACCCAACCGTGCACCATACCGTACCAATCTAGAGGAGACGAAGGAGATTATGCGTCAAGTACAAGAACTGCTCGACAAAGGTTATATACGCGAATCCCTTAGTCCTTGTGCTATTCCTATCATTTTAGTGCCGAAAAAGGATGGTACGTCGCGTATGTGTGTTGATTGTAGAGGCATTAATAATATTACTATTCGTTATCGTCATCCTATTCCTAGGCTAGATGATATGCTTGATTTATTGAGTGGCTCTACAATATTCTCCAAAGTTGATTTGCGTAGTGGATACCATCAAATTCGTATGAAATTGGGTGATGAATGGAAAACAACATTTAAAACTAAGTTTGGATTATATGAGTGGTTAGTCATGCCTTTTGGGTTAACTAATGCACCTAGTACTTTCATGAGGTTAATGAACGAAGTTTTACGTGCTTTCATTGGACGATTTGTGGTAGTTTACTTTGATGACATATTGATTTATAGCAAATCTTTGGAGGAACATTTGGAACATTTACGTGCTGTTTTATTGCTCTACGTGATGCGCGTTTGTTTGGAAACCTTGGAAAGTGCACCTTTTGCACCGACCGAGTATCTTTTCTTGGCTATGTTGTTACTCCATAGGGAATTGAAGTTGATAAAGCCAAGATTGAAGCTATTGAGAGTTGGCCACAGCCCAAAACGGTCACACAAGTGAGGAGTTTCCTTGGCCTCGCTGGTTTCTATAGGCGTTTTGTGAGAGATTTCAGCACCATTGCTGCACCTCTCAACGAGCTTACAAAGAAGGATGTGCCTTTTGTTTGGGGTACCGCACAGGAAGAAGCCTTCACGGTATTGAAAGATAAGTTGACACATGCTCCTTTACTCCAACTTCCTAATTTCAATAAGACTTTTGATCTTGAATGTGATGCTAGTGGAATTGGATTAGGAGGTGTGTTATTAGAAGATGGAAAACCTGTTGCATACTTTTCTGAAAAATTGAGTGGGCCTAGTCTGAACTATTCTACTTATGATAAAGAATTATATGCTCTTGTTCGGACCTTGGAAACATGGCAACATTATTTATGGCCCAAGAAATTTGTTATACATTCTGATCATGAATCTTTGAAACACATAAAAGTCAAGCAAAACTGAACCGTAGACATGCTAAATGGGTTGAATTCATTGAGACTTTCCCTTATGTCATTAAACACAAGAAGGGTAAAGAAAATGTTATTGCTGATGCCTTGTCTCGTCGTTATACTATGCTTTCACAACTTGACTTTAAAATATTTGGTTTGGAGACCATCTGTCAGGACCCCGACTCAATGCCACATCGATCTAGCATGTAACACCTCATATCACTTTGCGGCCTCACGCACGGTATTCCCACGGGTGTCGCCTTACCTTTACCCGGGACCGTTTGCGCCTTTTGGCACACGTATATGACAGTGTCGCTAGCATCTATATGAAAAGGAGCCCGGGCTGACATGGCTAGTCGTAAACCCAAAGTGGCACAAACTTACAGGGACAGGCATCCATGACCCAGCATCGAACGTGTCGGTCATCAGCGAGTGAATCCAGGCTGTAGCACTGGGCTAGCAGGACTCCGGTGAACCGGGCTGTAGCGGGCTAACAGGACTCCGGTATTCATCGCGTGACATTTCCCCGAAGGGACAGACACAGGAACGAAGAAGGACACATGCCGGCCAGCCTAAGTGTTCCGGAGCAGTAGCAAGCTACCATGGCTCGGTGGAAACACTAGGAGACATTTCCCGGTAAGAGAGGCTACTAAAGATAAACAACTAGATAGTCAGATCCCACACATACCAAGCATTTCAATAACATACACACAATATGCTCGATATGTGCAATACAACATGGCATCAAAAAATGACTCTACGACTCAGTAGTTTTTATTCAATAGGCTCCGAGGAGCGAGATCTTACAATCATGGGTCTCATGACCCAACACTCAGAGCATACAAGTCAAAGCACAAGCGGAAGCTATCATGTCTGAGTACAGACATCTATAACTGAAAAAGGCTAAGAAGCCTGACTATCTACCAGATCCTGCCGAGGGCACAAGATCGTAGCTGAGGTAACAAGCTAAACGTCGAAGTCCATGTGGAACTACTAGTGAGACTGAAGTCTCTCTGCAAAAACATAAATTAAGCAACGTGAGTACAAATGTTCCCAGCAAGACTTACATCAGATCTATCTACATATGCATCATTATCAACAAAGGGGATGGTGGAGTTTGACTGCAGCAAGCCAGCTTTGACTCGGTGGCTAACCTGAACTACAACTGCAAGTAACTCTTTTGAGGTGGCGCACACAAGTCCACATATTCACCATATCAATACACCACTATGGATCCACTCCCGTCTCCCTACGAGAACGCCATCCATAGCACTCACGCTTATCTTGCGTATTTTAGAGTATCCACTTCCACTTGTCTATGAACTATGCAAGGGGTCCAAGTTTCCATATCCGAGGAATCCGGCTATTCGAATAGATAATGATAACCCTGCAGGGGTGTACTTCTTCGCACACGCTTTTGCCACTTATCGCCCTGTACACGTCATGTACCTCGGCAACCTTCAAGCGGAAGCCGGGCGAGGGAGTCGGCCACGACCTGACTAACCGAACAAGTCTCTAGTCCAGGTTTATCGCCTATTCGGGTTCCATCCGCAAGGAGATCCGGCCGGGGTGTCGCTCACGGCCCCAAACGATGTGTGCAGGGTTCCCAAGCCCACCTCGACGGGTGGATGTATGCTTGGTACACTGTGCCACTGTGCCTAGTCTGTCCCAAGCCCACCTGTACCGGGTGCCACTTGGTAGACTACTAACACTACCTACAAACACCAGAAACTAGTTGCAACTCCTGGACAGAGATCTAGTTGATTAATAAGTCGAGAGGGGTCGAGTTACCGGAACCCAATGTGTGGTAGTAACTGGTCATGGATCACAAACACAGAACTCAGTTCCTGAGGACGGCTGCAATGAGACAACCCACCATGTACTCCTACCTTTACCAAATCGTGTTCACACACTTAGCTCTCAACAGCAGGACATGTTCACACACCTCTGATTCATCCCCGATGAATCAGACCTGACTCAACTCTAAGCAGTAGCAGGCATGACAAACAAGCATGAATGAGTAGGCACAACAGGGCTCAAACAACTCCTACTCATGCTAGTGGGTTTCATCTATTTACTGTGGCAATGACAGGTCATGCAGAGGATAAAGGGGTTCAGCTACCGCAGCAAGTAACAAATATGTCGTTGTTGTCCTAATGCAGTAAAAGAGAGCAGGAGTGAGAGAGTGGGATTTTATCGGAATGAACAAGGGGGTTTTGCTTGCCTGGAACTTCTGAAGATAGCATTGAGTCTTCATCAGTGTCAACGATCACATCGTCGGAACATCCTCTAGCGAGAGGGGACAGATACCGGCAACAGAGAAGAAATACAATCAATGCAATGCACAATATGATGCATGCTATGACATGGCAATATGAATGTGTTTTGGGCTAATGCACTTGGCTATGATTTAAATGAAGTTGGTTTGAATACATGATTCAAATTCCAACTCCATATATGATTATTTAAATGCCCTTAATTTGTTTTGTCCAAAACAGAGGACAAATATTGTTCAAACATGCATGAAAATGGTACAGATGGATTCCTTGAATTTTTCTGATAATTTTTCATATATAAATTATTTAATTTGGAGTTACGATTGAATTTCTATGAATTTTAGAAGTTTATACAATTTTCTGGAATTTCCTGAATTATAATAATTCCAGTAATTCATTATTGCGTCAGCCTGACGTCAGTGTGACATCAGCAGGTCAACAGGGACTGGTCCGGGTCAAACCTGACCAGTGGGGCCCACTGGTCAGTGACTCAGGTGACTAACAGAGTTAATTAACTCTAACTAATCAAATTAATAGCCATGGGGCCCACTGTCAGTGTCAGCAGGGGGTAATTAGTTTAACTAATTTGATTAGTGCTTATCCTAATTAGCTAACAGGGCTGGGCCCACCTGTCATGGACACAGAGGGGGGTCCCGCCGTGGTCAGAGTGGGTCAAACCCACCGGCGACATGACGCCGGCGAGGCCCGAGACGGCGGCGCGAATCGGAAACGCGCTACAGGGCACGGGGCGAGGCCGTGCTTGGGCTCGTTGGAGAGCCCTTGCTGGTGCGCATCGAACGGTGGTGGTGGCCGTGCCTGTGGTGGCCGGTACCGACGACGGCGAGCTCGTGAGCGGCGGCCGGAGTTCGGGTGCGGTCGGGTTCGGCGCTGCTGCTCACAGACGAGGGAGCTGAGGCGCTGGAGGGGCTCTACGGGTCGCGGCTAGCGCAAGGGGTGCACGCCCGTGACCAAATGGTCACCGGGATTTCGCCGGCGACGAGCCCGTGCGGTGGAGCGTCTCGGCTCCGGTAGAGGGGGCGGCTAGAGCTCGAAATCAGACATGGGGTTAGGGGGAAACGAAGCAGGGGCTCACAGGGATCGTGCAGGGAGGGTCAGCGAGCTCGGGGAAGCGACGATGGTGGCGAATCGATGGTGAAGATCCTTGGCGGCTGGCGATGGAAACGGCGATGTCGGCGACGTTGTGGCGCGTCCGTAGTTCCATGGCTTGGTGGAGAGGATGAGGAAGGCGCGGCGGTTCTTCTGGAAGCATCGGCGAGGCGAGGGGTGGACATTGGCCGCGGTGGAGCTCGTCGGTGCTCTCGGGTGCTCGTGGTGGATCGCGAGAGAGAGAGAGCAGAAGAGGAGGAGGGGGTCCAGAGGGTGGGGGGGGGGAATCAGGGGAAGTGTCGTGGCGTCGCGGAGGAAGTCCAGGGCGATGAGGGGGCAGCAGGAGGTGGCCAGGGGAAGCAGGAGGTGGCCGGGGCGGCGTCGGCGCTCGCCACCGAGCAGCTTCGGGGCGAGGGGGAGGAAGACGACAGAGAGGAGGAGGTGGGCTGGGCCGGCTTCTGCAGCAGGCCGCACAGGTGAGTGGGCCTCAGGTAAGCGTCAGGTAAGTTCCGTCTCTCTTTTTTCATTTTTCTCTTCTGTTTGTTTTATTAATTTATTTTGCCACTGTTTTGAATTTAAAATAATTCAAACAATGCCAAAAGCTCCTCTGAATATTTTTATTTTGCTAGATGGAGTTTTCCAAAAGCTTATAAAATATTCCAGGGATATTTGAAATTATATTCTAATTATATGAATATAATTCAAATTCAAATAGCTAATGAATTAAATTCAAAGTCCCAAAAATAAATCCTTAAAAATGTTCAATATTTTGGTTGGGACCAGAACCCTTGCCAAAAATTATCAAACATTTAAGAAGAGCATTTTGGAACAATGAATGAGATTTTTAGGGTTTTTGCCCTTCTTTTATTTAGGGTTTTGAGGCTTCCAATTTCCCTCAGTTCAAGTTTCAAAAATTTAAACATGATGCAAACACCAGGCAGCACCAAAAGCTAGGGATGTGACAACTCACCCCCACTAAACAAAATCTCGTCCCGAGATTCAAGTGTAGGGTAAGACGAAGGGGAAACGCAAACTAGTATAATCTTCACGATCCAGGGTGCATTCCATAAGAGTGTTGATTTGATCACCATCATTATCTTGATGTCTTGCTCCGAGAACTCCAACCAACATGACAACGAGAGGAGAAGGGAACTCTAGAAGGATCCATCTTCTTGAAGGTCGAACAACTCAGGATTAACTCTCGGAATGGGACATAGCAACATCTCTCGAGCTGAGAGACGAAGCACACATCCATAGAAATGGAGTAAAGCAGATGACGAAGGTTCGCTAGGTAGACAACAATTCCACACCTAAGAAGGTGGTAAACGATTGTCAACGTAGCGAGGAGTTGAGTTGCCATGATACCACGGCGAAACATCCTGGAGGAGGGTGATTCGTAGATTATTACCTTAAGTGGCAAAAAGAATTACCTTTGATATAGAGATCATTGAGACTCTCTATGTCAGCCTAAGGCAAATCACAGCAATCGATTGGCGGGGGTCGGTAGAATGGCATACTCGGACTTGGATGATGTGGATTACCTTGTTGAAGACAACGTAATGGATGAATTTGCTTACCACCGGAAATGGAAGAGACCCATGGTAGAATGGCACATTGGCGGTGCAAGCTGGGAACAAAATGCAAATGCTGGGAATGATTCGGGTAACTAGGGAAGAACCCAACAATAGAGAGTGAATTCACTGTTTGAAAAGGTCATAGCATTGCCGAGGAAACTAAGAGGAATCCCAGTTAGTGCTGATGATAACACGTAGCGCTTGTGCGTGCTCTCAAAAACTTGAGCATTTCCACAATCATCAAGGTTTTACCAACATCCGTGTCAAGGATCCTGGCAACACAACTTACTACCATGATGAATACCAGTGGAAGATGCAGATGCAAAGGAAGATGACACCTTCTCAGATTTCACCTTAGCGAGGCCAAGGAAACAAAATCTGGATGATCGACCGAGAGACATTTAGCACTCCGCTTCTAATGCTCTCCTTGACGTGCTAGTGTAACCCATTCATAGATATGGTTTGATAACTAGAACATCAAGTAAAGGTCGGACTTCGGGAGCAATAGAATCCATAAGGAACAGTTACGGAGGTAAATCCTTCGAAATCCTTATGGGGAGATGGCCAACTTCCTCAAACAAGATACTACAATAATAGGTCTTCCGGCTGGGTGTGTTGGCCATGGCATCCACTTTACCGGTTATCGAGGGACCAATATTATAGTTCTTGGGAAATGTTCCAACCATCATATCTGCCTGAGACTCAGATCTGGTTGGTGTCAGGATATTCCAGACTCATCGAGTCTAGGAAGAAAAATGAAAGTTTGCAACACAAATCGACGAGATGACGTTGCGAGATTCTCGGGAAATGAACTACGATAGCAAGCTCCAAAACATGAGCTGGTTCTGCTACACATGTGTGAACACGCTGCCTCAGACAAACATGATCACATGGTAGTCTTACAATAAGACACTACCGAGTTCTAGTTGGGAACCATCAGCGAGGATATCGAAGTTCTTTCATAAGTCCGGGTTAGCTCTTATGAAGATACTCCTTCTCCTTGAACAAATCAGTCAGTGGCTTGGTGTGCTAGGATAAACATATGGAATGAAGATGATCAGTCTATCAAACCAGAGAATACTTCGCACGTGCATAACTGACTTGGGATGGTTCCAGAGGAGGTAAAAACATGCTTTCTCGAATTCACGGCGGCAACTTACATCAAATGCACGTGAATCAAAGGAAGTCACTTCTTTCATCCAAACATATACTACATGAACGGGGCATGAAGAAAATGCCTATCAAAGTTTCCAACACTAGGTTGATGTTCAACATGAATCATGGGGGAGACAAAATGCTGCTGATGGGCTCAACAACAACTCATCGGAATTTCCATATCACTGGACTTCCACCATCATGTGAACACGGTGATAGTATTGGTCAGACCAAACGATGTAATGGTATATGCTCGAGGGATCAACCACGAGTAAGACAACATTACGAGCATTGTTGGTACTGATTTGATTGACGATAGACCACACTCAAATCAAAGGATTGATAAGACAATAGGTCCAGCAACTGATCACAGGGACCAATCGATGAAGATATCATCTTTCTTCAACACACACTACACAAGAATATCCCTTTGGAACGAACTAAGTTAGGCAAGCTTTTATCTTCCAACTCTCCAAGTTGTTGTCTAGCTTAACCAACTAGCTCAGGGATATCTAACACCGATTTTCGGGGAAGGGGGTGGTTTACAAGAAACCAACTTGATCACGAGCTCAACATAGCGGTCAGGTGACAACCTGGTAATACTTCTGAGAAGATATTCGGAAAATCACGAACCACCGGTATGTTACTAAGCTCGAGAGCAATCTTTCTTTTCAGGGAAAGATGATATGATCAAATGAGCGAGGACTTGACAAAATCCTAACTCATCAATCAAAGAGTGCACCAGGAAATAAGGACTAGGTAGCACAATCAACCTTAGGGCGATGATTCAAAAATCAACATGCTAAGAATGAGGTTATTGTCCATTAACTACCAAGCAACAAGGTTGCTAGGAGTATTGAATTCGCACATCACGATTCACTTGTCGGCATTCCGGTTGCGACAACATGGAACCGAGGGATGAATAATGATGACGAGAAGTATCACTACATCAAGAATTCACAAGAGCCAGTGCAATCCTCATGAAAATCCTGACATAAAGACGGTAATACTTCAGGGTAGAACAGAATCAAAAGCTGGGCTGGCATTTTGATCTGCGGAGCATGACTACCTTGACCCAATCCTAGATATGGATGAGGTACTGGAGTTCATTTCTCCTAGTCATTCTGGAATAGAATGGCTTGATGGACCACAAGAGTAATAGGTATCGATGAACGATTGCACGCATACTCTTGACTATCAATTGATAGACGAGGGCCAGAAAACAACTAAAGAGGGACAACTCAAAGGAACATATGATTTTCCAAGTTGTCGATGCATGGACTAGCATGTCGAACGAATTCAACATATTTCTTCCGGATAACCCATGCAGAAAGGTAGAACTGGCAGAGTCACAATATAGAATCGAGAACCCATCGAGAGCACTCTGATTGTGATCTTTCGATCAGCAAGGAGCATCTGCCATAAACGGTTCATAGTATTTGGAAGAAGGAAATACCACGAACATCGAGGACTAATGCAAGGGTTACTAATAACCTAAAGGAACGAGCAAAACTATCAACATGAAGCAAGTAGGGTGAATCTCGGGTTCAAAACCCAGGAGTAGAATACCTACTACTAAGTGGCATCACGGGATGCTTTCGAGGATAAAGGCCAAAATCATCACACTGGGACACAAATCATGGCTAAATTACTAGATGATCCCCTAAGACACCTAGGGTCATAATACCAGCTCCAACATATATGTCAAGGCAATAAAGTACCTCAACTCACCGATTAGTGTGGTTAATCTGGCCCAAAGGAACATCGAAACGGGAGGAAGGAATTTGCAAATTGCTTCAAACTATTTAGAAACCTGGGATGACTCGGACAACATAACGGCTGTAAATGCTCAAAAGGTTTGGAGACATACTACAAAATGGTGGCATAACCACTCAAAAGCACAATATCAAGGTTTCGAGATCAACAATTAACATACAGAGGTAGTAGAAGCTGAACTGAGGCTTGAATCACCAATCTTATAAGTCTACGGATTAGTAACACGTGATCCTGATAGAAAGAAGAGATAGCCTAGTTCCTTAACCCCGCAGGAAAGTTAAGATGACTCAGATCAGAAGGCATAAAGTATAAGGAGTAAAAAGAGCCTTACGTTCCATCCCACAATCAATTCCCTTGTATAACTAAAGAATTTCTAGACTCAACTTCGACCAGTTTGGCTTGGTAATCCTACAGGCAGTCAAGCTCTGATACCAAATCTATCAGGACCCCGACTCAATGCCACATCGATCTAGCATGTAACACCTCATATCACTTTGCGGCCTCATGCACGGTATTCCCATGGGTGTCGCCTTACCTTTACCCGGGACCGTTTGCGCCTTTTGGCACACGTATATGACAGTGTCGCTAGCATCTATATGAAAAGGAGCCCGGGCTGACATGGCTAGTCGTAAACCCAAAGTGGCACAAACTTACAGGGACAGGCATCCATGACCCAGCATCGAACGTGTCGGTCATCAGCGAGTGAATCCAGGCTGTAGCACTGGGCTAGCAGGACTCCGGTGAACCGGGCTGTAGCGGGCTAACAGGACTCCGGTATTCATCGCGTGACATTTCCCCGAAGGGACAGACACAGGAACGAAGAAGGACACATGCCGGCCAGCCTAAGTGTTCTGGAGCAGTAGCAAGCTACCATGGCTCGGTGGAAACACTAGGAGACATTTCCCGGTAAGAGAGGCTACTAAAGATAAACAACTAGATAGTCAGATCCCACACATACCAAGCATTTCAATAACATACACACAATATGCTCGATATGTGCAATACAACATGACATCACAAAATGACTCTACGACTCAGTAGTTTTTATTCAATAGGCTCCGAGGAGCGAGATCTTACAAGCATGGGTCTCATGACCCAACACTCAGAGCATACAAGTCAAAGCACAAGCGGAAGCTATCATGTCTGAGTACAGACATCTATAACTGAAAAAGGCTAAGAAGCCTGACTATCTACCAGATCCTGCCGAGGGCACAAGATCGTAGTTGAGGTAACAAGCTAAATGTCGAAGTCCACGTGGAACTACTAGTGAGACTGAAGTCTCTCTGCAAAAACATAAATTAAGCAACGTGAGTACAAATGTACCCAGCAAGACTTACATCAGATCTATCTACATATGCATCATTATCAACAAAGAGGATGGTGGAGTTTGACTGCAGCAAGCCAGCTTTGACTCGGTGGCTAACCTGAACTACGACTTCAAGTAACTCTTTTGAGGTGGCGCACACGAGTCCACATATTCACCATATCAATACACCACTACGGATCCACTCCCGTCTCCCTACGAGAACGCCATCCATAGCACTCACGCTTATCTTGCGTATTTTAGAGTATCCACTTCCACTTGTCTATGAACTATGCAAGGGGTCCAAGTTTCCATATCCGAGGAATCCGGCTATTTGAATAGATAATAATAACCCTGCAGGGGTGTACTTCTTCACACACGCTTTCGCCACTTATCGCCCTGTACACGTCATGTACCTCGGCAACCTTCAAGCGGAAGCCGGGCGAGGGAGTCGGCCACGACCTGACTAACCGAACAAGTCTCTAGTCCAGGTTTATCGCCTATTCGGGTTCCATCCGCAAGGAGATCCGGCCGGGGTGTCGCTCACAGCCCCAAACGATGTGTGCAGGGTTCCCAAGCCCACCTCGACGGGTGGATGTACGCTTGGTACACCGTGCCACTGTGCCTAGTCTGTCCCAAGCCCACCTGTACCGGGTGCCACTTGGTAGACTACTAACACTACCTACAAACACCAGAAACTAGTTGCAACTCCTGGACAGAGATCAAGTTGATTAATAAGTCGAGAGGGGTTGAGTTACCGGAACCCAATGTGTGGTAGTAACTGGTCATGGATCACAAACACAGAACTCAGTTCCTGAGGACGGCTGCAATGAGACAACCCACCATGTACTCCTACATGGCCTCTCACCGCTACCTTTACCAAATCGTGTTCACACACTTAGCTCTCAATAGTAGGACATGTTCACACACCTCTGATTCATCCCCGATGAATCAGACCTGACTCAACTCTAAGCAGTAGTAGGCATGACAAACAAGCATGAATGAGTAGGCACAACAGGGCTCAAACAACTCCTACTCATGCTAGTGGGTTTCATCTATTTACTGTGGCAATGACAAGTCATGCAGAGGATAAAGGGGTTCAGCTACCGCAGCAAGTAACAAATATGTCGTTGTTGTCCTAATGCAGTAAAAGAGAGCAGGAGCGAGAGAGTGGGATTTTATCAGAATGAACAAGGGGGTTTTGCTTGCCTGGCACTTCTGAAGATAGCATTGAGTCTTCATCAGTGTCAACGATCACATCGTCGGAACATCGTCTACCGGGAGGGGACAGATACCGGCAACAGAGAAGAAATACAATCAATGCAATGCACAATATGATGCATGCTATGACATGGCAATATGAATGTGTTTTGGGCTAATGCACTTGGCTATGATTTAAATGAAGTTGGTTTGAATACATGATTCAAATTCCAACTCCATATATGATTATTTAAATGCCCTTCATTTGTTTTGTCCAAAACAGAGGACAAACATTGTTCAAACATGCATGAAAATGGTACAGATGGATTCCTTGAATTTATCTGATAATTTTTCATATATAAATTATTTAATTTGGAGTAACGGTTGAATTTCTATGAATTTTAGAAGTTTATACAATTTTCTGGAATTTCCTGAATTATAATAATTCCAGTAATTCATTATTGCGTCAGCCTGACGTCAGTGTGACGTCAGCAGGTCAACAGGGACTGGTCCGGGTCAAACCTGACCAGTGGGGCCCACTGGTCAGTGACTCAGGTGACTAACAGAGTTAATTAACTCTAACTAATCAAATTAATAGCCACGGGGCCCACTGTCAGTGTCAGCAGGGGGTAATTAGTTTAACTAATTTGATTAGTGCTAATCCTAATTAGCTAACAGGGCTGGGCCCACCTGTCATGGACACAGATGGGGGTCCCGCCGTGGTCAGAGTGGGTCAAACCCACCGGCGACATGACGCCGGAGAGGCCCGAGACGGCGGCGCGAATCGGGAACGCGCTACAGGGCACGGGCGAGGCCGTGCTTGGGCTCGTTGGCGAGCCCTTGCTGGTGCGCATCGAACGGTGGTGGTGGCCGTGCCTGTGGTGGCCGGTACCGACGACGGCGAGCTCGTGAGCGGCGGCCGGAGTTCGGGTGCGGTCGGGTTCGGCGCTGCTGCTCACAGACGAGGGAGCTGAGGCGCTGGAGGGGCTCTACGGGTCGCGGCTAGCGCAACGGGTGCACGCCCGTGACCAAATGGTCACCGGGATTTCGCCGGCGACGAGCCCGTGCGGCGGAGCGTCTCGGCTCCGGTAGAGGGGGCGGCTAGAGCTCGAAATCAGACATGGGGTTAGGGGGAAACGAAGCAGGGGCTCACGGGGATTGTGCAGGGAGGGTCAGCGAGCTCGGGGAAGCGACGATGGTGGCGAATCGACGGTGAAGATCCTCGGCGGCCGGGGATGGAAACGGCGATGCCAGCAACGTTGTGGCGCGTCCGTAGTTCCATGGCTTGGTGGAGAGGATGAGGAAGGCACGGCGGTTCTTCGGGAAGCATCGGCGAGGCGAGGGGTGGACATTGGCCGTGGTGGAGCTCGTCGGTGCTCTCGGGTGCTCGTGGTGGATCGCGAGAGAGAGAGCAGAAGAGGAGGAGGGGGTCCAGAGCGTGGGGGGGGGGGAATCAGCGGAAGTGTCGTGGCATCGCGGAGGAAGTCCAGGGCGATGAGGGGGCAGCAGGAGGTGGCCAGGGGAAGCAGGAGGTGGCCGGGGCGGCGTCGGCGCTCGCCACCGAGCAGCTTCGGGGCGAGGGGGAGGAAGACGACAGAGAGGAGGAGGTGGGCTGGGCCGGCTTCTGCAGCAGGCCGCACAGGTGAGTGGGCCTCAGGTAAGCGTCAGGTAAGTTCCGTCTCTCTTTTTTAATTTTTCTGTTCTGTTTGTTTTATTAATTTATTTTGCCACTGTTTTGAATTTAAAAATAATTCAAACAATGCCAAAAGCTCCTCTGAATATTTTTATTTTGCTCGATGGACTTTTCCAAAAGCTTATAAAATATTCCAGGGATATTTGAAATTATATTCTAATTATATGAATATAATTCAAATTCAAATAGCTAATGAATTAAATTCAAAGTCCCAAAAATAAATCCTTAAAAATGTTCAATATTTTGGTTGGGACCAGAACCCTTGCCAAAAATTATCAAACATTTAAGAAGAGCATTTTGGAACAATGAATGAGATTTTTAGGGTTTTTGCCCTTCTTTTATTTAGGGTTTTGAGGCTTCCAATTTCCCTCAGTTCAAGTTTCAAAAATTTAAACATGATGCAAACACCAGGCAGCACCAAAAGCTAGGGATGTGACAACTCACCCCCACTAAACAAAATCTCGACCCGAGATTCAAGTGTAGGGTAAGACGAAGGGGAAACGCAAACTAGTATAATCTTCACGATCCAGGGTGCATTCCATAAGAGTGTTGATTTGATCACCATCATTATCTTGATGTCTTGCTCCGAGAACTCCAACCAACATGACAACGAGAGGAGAAGGGAACTCTAGAAGGATCCATCTTCTCGAAGGTCGAACAACTCAGGATTAACTCTCGGAATGGGACATAGCAACATCTCTCAAGCTGAGAGACGAAGCACACATCCATAGGAATGGAGTAAAGCAGATGACGAAGGTTCGCTAGGTAGACAACAATTCCACACCTAAGAAGGTGGTAAACGATTGTCAACGTAGCGAGGAGTTGAGTTGCCATGATACCACGGCGAAACATCCTGGAGGAGGGTGATTCGTAGATTATTACCTTAAGTGGCAAAAAGAATTACCTTTGATATAGAGATCATTGAGACTCTCTATGTCAGCCTAAGGCAAATCACAGCAATCGATTGGCGGGGGTCGGTAGAATGGCATACTCGGACTTGGATGATGTGGATTACCTTGTTGAAGACAACGTAATGGATGAATTTGCTTACCACCGGAAATGGAAGAGATCCATGGTAGATTGGCACATTGGCGGTGCAAGCTGGGAACAAAATGCAAATGCTGGGAATGATTCGGGTAACTAGGGAAGAACCCAACAATAGAGAGTGAATTCACTGTTTGAAAAGGTCATAGCATTGCCGAGGAAACTGAGAGGAATCCCAGTTAGTGCCGATGATAACACGTAGCGCTTGTGCGTGCTCTCAAAAACTTGAGCATTTCCACAATCATCAAGGTTTTACCAACATCCGTGTCAAGGATCCTGGCAACACAACTTACTACCATGATGAATACTAGTGGAAGATGCAGATGCAAAGGAAGATGACACCTTCTCAGATTTCACCTTAGCGAGGCCAAGGAAACAAAATCTGGATGATCAACCGAGAGACATTTAGCACTCCGCTTCTAATGCTCTCCTTGACGTGCTAGTGTAACCCATTCATAGATATGGTTTGATAACTAGAACATCAAGTAAAGGTCGGACTTCGGGAGCAATAGAATCCATAAGGAACAGTTACGGAGGTAAATCCTACGAAATCCTTATGGGGAGGTGGCCAACTTCCTCAAACAAGATACTACAATAATAGGTCTTCCGGCTGGGTGTGTTGGCCATGGCATCCACTTTACCGGTTATCGAGGGACCAATATTATAGTTCTTGGGAAATGTTCCAACCATCATATCTGCCTGAGACTCAGATCTGGTTGGTGCCAGGATATTCCAGACTCCTCGAGTCTAGGAAGAAAAATGAAAGTTTGCAACACAAATCGACGAGATGACGTTGCGAGATTCTCGGGAAATGAACTACGATAGCAAGCTCCAAAACATGAGCTGGTTCTGCTACACATGTGTGAACACGCTGCCTCAGACAAACATGATCACATGGTAGTCTTACAATAAAACACTACCGAGTTCTAGTTGGGAACCATCAGCGAGGATATCGAAGTTCTTTCATAAGTCCGGATTAGCTCTTATGAAGATACTCCTTCTCCTTGAACAAATCAGTCAGTGGCTTGGTGTGCTAGGATAAATATATGGAATGAAGATGATCAGTCTATCAAACCAGAGAATACTTCGCACGTGCATAACTGACTTGGGATGGTTCCAGAGGAGGTAAAAACATGCTTTCTCGAATTCACGGCGGCAACTTACATCAAATGCACGTGAATCAAAGGAAGTCACTTCTTTCATCCAAACATATACTTCATGAACGGGGCATGAAGAAAATGCCTATCAAAGTTTCCAACACTAGGTTGATGTTCAACATGAATCATGGGGGAGACAAAATGCTGCTGATGGGCTCAACAACAACTCATCGGAATTTCCATATCACTGGACTTCCACCATCATGTGAACACGGTGATAGTATTGGTCAGACCAAAAGATGTAATGGTATATTCTCGAGGGATCAACCACGAGTAAGACAACATTACGAGCATTGTTGGTACTGATTTGATTGACGATAGCCCACACTCAAATCAAAGGATTGATAAGACAATAGGTCCAGCAACTGATCACAGGGACCAATCGATGAAGATATCATCTTTCTTCAACACACACTACACAAGAATATCCCTTTGGAACGAACTAAGTTAGGCAAGCTTTTATCTTCCAACTCTCCAAGTTGTTGTCTAGCTTAACCAACTAGCTCAGGGATATCTAACACCGATTTTTGGGGAAGGGGGTGGTTTACAAGAAACCAACTTGATCACGAGCTCAACATAGCGGTCAGGTGACAACCTGGTAATACTTCTGAGAAGATATTCGGAAAATCACGAACCACCGGTATGTTACTAAGCTCGAGAGCAATCTTTCTTTTCAGGGCAAGATGATATGATCAAATGAGCGAGGACTTGACAAAATCCTAACTCATCAATCAAAGAGTGCACCAGGAAATAAGGACTAGGTAGCACAATCAACCTTAGGGCGATGATTCAAAAATCAACATGCTAAGAATGAGGTTATTGTCCATTAACTACCAAGCAACAAGGTTGCTAGGAGTATTGAATTCACACATCACGATTCACTTGTCGGCATTCCAGTTGCGACAACATGGAACCGAGGGATGAATAATGATGACGAGAAGTATCACTACATCAAGAATTCACAAGAGCCAGTGCAATCCTCATGAAAATCCTGACATAAAGACGGTAATACTTCAGGGTAGAACAGAATCAAAAGCTGGGCTGGCATTTTGATCTGCGGAGCATGACTACCTTGACCCAATCCTAGATATGGATGAGGTACCGGAGTTCATTTCTCCTAGTCATTCTGGAATAGAATGGCTTGATGGACCACAAGAGTAATAGGTATCGATGAACGATTGCACGCATACTCTTGACTATCAATTGATAGACGAGGGCCAGAAAACAACTAAAGAGGGACAACTCAAAGGAACATATGATTTTCCAAGTTGTGGATGCATGGACTAGCATGTCGAACGAATTCAACATATTTCTTCCGGATAACCCATGCAGAAAGGTAGAACTGGCAGAGTCACCATATAGAATCGAGAACCCATCGAGAGCACTCTGATTGTGATCTTTCGATCAGCGATGAGCATCTACCATAAACGGTTCATAGTATTTGGAAGAAGGAAATACCACGAACATCGAGGACTAATGCAAGGGTTACTAATAACCTAAAGGAACGAGCAAGACTATCAACATGAAGCAAGTAGGGTGAATCTCGGGTTCAAAACCCAGGAGTAGAATACCTACTACTAAGTGGCATCACGGGATGCTTTCGAGGATAAAGGCCAGAATCATCACACTGGGACACAAATCATGGCTAAATTACTAGATGATCCCCTAAGACACCTAGGGTCATAATACCAGCTCCAACATATATGTCAAGGCAATAAAGTACCTCAACTCACCGATTAGTGTGGTTAATCTGGCCCAAAGGAACATCGAAACGGGAGGAAGGAATTTGCAAATTGCTTCAAACTATTTAGAAACCTGGGATGACTCGGACAGCATAACGGCTGTAAATGCTCAAAACGTTTGGAGACATACTACAAAATGGTGGCATAACCACTCAAAAGCACAATATCAAGGTTTCGAGATCAACAATTAACATACAGAGGTAGTAGAAGCTGAACTGAGGCTTGAATCACCAATCTTATAAGTCTACGGATTAGTAACACGTGATCCTGATAGAAAGAAGAGATAGCCTAGTTCCTTAACCCCGCAGGAAAGTTAAGATGACTCAGATCAGAAGGCATAAAGTATAAGGAGTAAAAAGAGCCTTACTTTCCATCCCACAATCAATTCCCTTATATAACTAAAGAATTTCTAGACTCAACTTCGACCAGTTTGGCTTGGTAATCCTACAGGCAGTCAAGCTCTGATACCAAATCTGTCAGGACCCCGACTCAATGCCACATCGATCTAGCATGTAACACCTCATATCACTTTGCGGCCTCACGCACGGTATTTCCACGGGTGTCGCCTTACCTTTACCCGGGACCGTTTGCACCTTTTGGCACACGTATATGACAGTGTCGCTAGCATCTATATGAAAAGGAGCCCGGGCTGACATGGCTAGTCGTAAACACAAAGTGGCACAAACTTACAGGGACAGGCATCCATGACCCAGCATCGAATGTGTCGGTCATCAGCGAGTGAATCCAGGCTGTAGCACTGGGCTAGCAGGACTCCGGTGAACCAAGCTGTAGCGGGCTAACAGGACTCCGGTATTCATCGCGTGACATTTCCCCGAAGGGACAGACACAGGAACGAAGAAGGACACATGCCGGCCAGCCTAAGTGTTCTGGAGCAGTAGCAAGCTACCATGGCTCGGTGGAAACACTAGGAGACATTTCCCGGTAAGAGAGGCTACTAAAGATAAACAACTAGATAGTCAGATCCCACACATACCAAGCATTTCAATAACATACACACAATATGCTCGATATGTGCAATACAACATGGCATCACAAAATGACTCTACGACTCAGTAGTTTTTATTCAATAGGCTCCGAGGAGTGAGATCTTACAATCATGGGTCTCATGACCCAACACTCAGAGCATACAAGTCAAAGCACAAGTGGAAGCTATCATGTCTGAGTACAGACATCTATAACTGAAAAAGGCTAAGAAGCCTAACTCTCTACCAGATCCTGCCGAGGGCACAAGATCGTAGCTGAGGTAACAAGCTAAATGTCGAAGTCCACGTGGAACTACTAGTGAGACTGAAGTCTCTCTGCAAAAACATAAATTAAGCAAGGTGAGTACAAATGTACCCAGCAAGACTTACATCAGATCTATCTACATATGCATCATTATCAACAAAGGGGATGGTGGAGTTTGACTGCAGCAAGCCAGCTTTGACTCGGTGGCTAACCTGAACTACGACTGCAAGTAACTCTTTTGAGGTGGCGCACACGAGTCCACATATTCACCATATCAATACACCACTATGGATCCACTCCCGTCTCCCTACGAGAACGCCATCCATAGCACTCACGCTTATCTTGCGTATTTTAGAGTATCCACTTCCACTTGTCTATGAACTATGCAAGGGGTCCAAGTTTCCATATCCGAGGAATCCGGCTATTCGAATAGATAATAATAACCCTGCAGGGGTGTACTTCTTCACACACGCTTTCGCCACTTATCGCCCTGTACACGTCATGTACCTCGGCAACCTTCAAGCGGAAGCCGGGCGAGGGAGTCGGCCACGACCTGACTAACCGAACAAGTCTCTAGTCCAGGTTTATCGCCTATTCGGGTTCCATCCGCAAGGAGATCCGGCCGGGGTGTCGCTCACGGCCCCAAACGATGTGTGCAGGGTTCCCAAGCCCACCTCGACGGGTGGATGTACGCTTGGTACACCGTGCCACTGTGCCTAGTCTGTCCCAAGCCCACCTGTACCGGGTGCCACTTGGTAGACTACTAACACTACCTACAAACACCAGAAACTAGTTGCAACTCCTGGACAGAGATCAAGTTGATTAATAAGTCGAGAGGGGTCGAGTTACCGGAACCCAATGTGTGGTAGTAACTGGTCATGGATCACAAACACAGAACTCAGTTCCTGAGGACGGCTGCAATGAGACAACCCACCATGTACTCCTACATGGCCTCTCACCGCTACCTTTACCAAATCGTGTTCACACACTTAGCTCTCAACAGTAGGACATGTTCACACACCTCTGATTCATCCCCGATGAATCAGACCTGACTCAACTCTAAGCAGTAGCAGGCATGACAAACAAGCATGAATGAGTAGGCACAACAGGGCTCAAACAACTCCTACTCATGCTAGTGGGTTTCATCTATTTATTGTGGCAATGACAGGTCATGCAGAGGATAAAGGGGTTCAGCTATCGCAGCAAGTAACAAATATGTCGTTGTTGTCCTAATGCAGTAAAAGAGAGCAGGAGCGAGAGAGTGGGATTTTATCGGAATGAACAAGGGGGTTTTGCTTGCCTGGCACTTCTGAAGATAGCATTGAGTCTTCATCAGTGTCAACGATCACATCGTCGGAACATCGTCTACCGAGAGGGGACAGATACCGGCAACAGAGAAGAAATACAATCAATGCAATGCACAATATGATGCATGCTATGACATGGCAATATGAATGTGTTTTGGGCTAATGCACTTGGCTATGATTTAAATGAAGTTGGTTTGAATACATGATTCAAATTCTAACTCCATATATGATTATTTAAATGCCCTTAATTTGTTTTGTCCAAAACAGAGGACAAACAATGTTCAAACATGCATGAAAATGGTACAGATTGATTCCTTGAATTTTTCTGATAATTTTTCATATATAAATTATTTAATTTGGAGTTACGGTTGAATTTCTATGAATTTTAGAAGTTTATACAATTTTCTGGAATTTCCTGAATTATAATAATTCCAGTAATTCATTATTGCGTCAGCCTGACGTCAGTGTGACGTCAGCAGGTCAACAGGGACTGGTCCGGGTCAAACCTGACCAGTGGGGCCCACTGGTCAGTGACTCAGGTGACTAACAGAGTTAATTAACTCTAACTAATCAAATTAATAGCCACGGGGCCCACTGTCAGTGTCAGCAGGGGGTAATTAGTTTAACTAATTTGATTAGTGCTAATCCTAATTAGCTAACAGGGCTGGGCCCACCTGTCATGGACACAGAGGGGGGTCCCGCCGTGGTCAGAGTGGGTCAAACCCACCGGCGACATGACGCCGGCGAGGCCCGAGATGGTGGCGCGAATCGGAAACGCGCTACAGGGCACGGGCGAGGCCGTGCTTGGGCTCGTTGGAGAGCTCTTGCTGGTGCGCATCGAACGGTGGTGGTGGCCGTGCCTGTGGTGGCCGGTACCGACGACGGCGAGCTCGTGAGCGGCGGCCGGAGTTCGGGTGCGGTCGGGTTCGGCGCTGCTGCTCACAGACGAGGGAGCTGAGGCGCTGGAGGGGCTCTACGGGTCGCGGCTAGCGCAACAGGTGCACGCCCGTGACCAAATGGTCACCGGGATTTCGCCGGTGACGAGCTCGTGCGGCGGAGCGTCTCGGCTCCGGTAGAGGGGGCGGCTAGAGCTCGAAATCAGACACGGGGTTAGGGGGAAACGAAGCAGGGGCTCACGGGGATCGTGCAGGGAGGGTCAGCGAGCTCGGGGAAGCGGCGATGGTGGCGAATCGACGGTGAAGATCCTCGGCGGCCGGCGATGGAAACGGCGATGCCGGCGACGTTGTGGCGCGTCCGTAGTTCCATGGCTTGGTGGAGAGGATGAGGAAGGCGCGGCGGTTCTTCTGGAAGCATCGGCGAGGCGAGGGGTGGACATTGGCCGCGGTGGAGCTCGTCGGTGCTCACGGGTGCTCGTGGTGGATCGCGAGAGAGAGAGAGCAGAAGAGGAGGAGGGGGTCCAGAGCGTGGGGGGAATCAGGGGAAGTGTCGTGGCGTCGCGGAGGAAGTCCAGGGCGATGAGGGGGCAGCAGGAGGTGGCCAGGGGAAGCAGGAGGTGGCCGGGGCGGCGTCGGCGCTCGCCACCGAGCAGCTTCGGGGCGAGGGGGAGGAAGACGACAGAGAGGAGGAGGTGGGCTGGGCCGGCTTCTGCAGCAGGCCGCACAGGTGAGTGGGCCTCAGGTAAGCGTCAGGTAAGTTCCGTCTCTCTTTTTTAATTTTTCTGTTCTGTTTGTTTTATTAGTTTATTTTGCCACTGTTTTGAATTTAAAAATAATTCAAACAATGCCAAAAGCTCCTCTGAATATTTTTATTTTGCTCGATGGACTTTTCCAAAAGCTTATAAATTATTCCAGGGATATTTGAAATTATATTCTAATTATATGAATATAATTCAAATTCAAATAGCTAATGAATTAAATTCAAAGTCCCAAAAATAAATCCTTAAAAATGTTCAATATTTTGATTCGGACCAGAACCCTTGCCAAAAATTATCAAACATTTAAGAAGAGCATTTTGGAACAATGAATGAGATTTTTAGGGTTTTTGCCCTTCTTTTATTTAGGGTTTTGAGGCTTCCAATTTCCCTCAGTTCAAGTTTCAAAAATTTAAACATGATGCAAACACCAGGCAGCACCAAAAGCTAGGGATGTGACACCATCAAAGATCAATATGTTCATGATGCTGAATTTAAAGATGTATTGCAGAATTGTAAGGAAGGGAGAACTTGGAACAAGTTCGTTCTTAACGATGGATTTGTGTTTCGTGCTAACAAGCTATGCATTCCAGCTAGCTCCGTTCGTCTTTTGTTGTTGCAGGTGGCGCATGGAGGAGGATTAATGGGACACTTTGGCATCAAGAAGACGGAGGATATACTTGCTACACATTTCTTTTGGCCAAAGATGAGACGGGATGTTGAGCGTTTTGTTGCTCGCTGCACTACATGTCAAAGAGCTAAGTCACGACTCAATCCTCATGGTTTATATATGCCTTTGCCTATACCTTGTGTTCCTTGGGAGGATATATCTATGGACTTTGTTTTAGGTTTACCTCGAACAAAGAAGGGGAGGGATAGCATATTTGTTGTCATGGATAGGTTCTCGCAAATGGCACACTTTATACCATGTCATAAAAGCGATGATGCTGTTACTATAGCTGATTTGTTATTTTGTGAAATTATTCGCTTGCATGGTGTGCCAAATACTATTGTTTTAGATCGTGATACTAAATTTCTTAGACACTTTTGGAGATTTCTACGGGCTAAGTTGGGGACTAAGCTGCTTTTTAGTACTACTTGTCACCCCAAACTGATGGACAAACTGAAGTAGTCAATAGAACATCGTCTACTATGCTTAGGGCTGTTTTGAAGAATAACAAGAAAATGTGGGAGGAATGCTTGCCTCATATTGAATTTGCTTATAATCGTTCATTGCATTCTACTACTAAGATGTGCCCTTTTGAAATTGTGTATTGTTTCCTACCTCGTGCACCTATTGATTTGTTGCCTCTTCCATCTTCAGAGAAGGTTAATTTTGATGCTAAAGAACGTTCTGAATTGATTTTAAAAATGCATGAGTTAACTAAGGAAAACATTGAGCGTATGAATGCTAAATATAAACTTGCTGGAGATAAGGGTAGAAAACATGTTGTGTTTGCGCCTGGAGATCTTGTTTGGTTACATTTGCGTAAAGATAGATTTCCTAATCTGCGCAAATCAAAGCTAATGCCACGTGCTGATGGTCCTTTTAAGGTGTTAGAGAAAATAAATGACAATGCACATAAACTTGAGCTACCTGTAGATTTTGGGGTTAGTCCCACTTTTAACATTGCAGATTTGAAGCCTTATTTGGGTGAGGAAGATGCGCTTCCGTCGAGGACGACTTCATTTCAAGAAGGGGAGGATGATGAGGACATCAATACCATTGTTACACCCACAGCCCCTACTGTTACATATACTGGACCAATTACTAGAGCTCGTGCATGCCAATTAAATTACCAGGTACTTTCATTTCTTGGTAATGATTCTAATGTTCATGAGATTATGATGCTGACTAAATTGGATACATTAGTTTTGCTTACAAATGAAGGGCCTAGCTTGGAGAAGGATGAACATTGGAGCAAGAACACGCATGGAGTTGATGGCATGCGCAAGGGGATCAAGAACGGAGTTACAAGTGATGATTTCAGGACTATGAAGCCGCCATAAGGAGTGCATGAAGCCTTGGACGAAATATACAAGATGCCACTTCATAATATTCGTCCATTGGCTATTCTAGGTGCTGTGTCACCTTATTAATGGGCCAGGCCATGTAATTTCGAAATACTTTAGTATAGGCTATTTTTAGAGTCTGTATGTGTGGGGAAACAAGAGTTAGGGTTGGTTTCGGACCCCACCCTCAAGGTCCATGAAATTCCCCCCTCTTCCTCCATATATACAGCCCTTAGGGCGTCGTTTAGACTTTGGGTTTTGTTTAGATTAAAAGTTCGCCATAGCTGCAACTTCGCGTACTTCGTTTGTGTGCAACGACCAGACCAAGACGTCACAGAACCCCACCTTGATCAATAAAGCTTTCATCTTATATTCGCAATATCCCGATTGCAATCTCAGTTTCTTGCTTGTTCTTCGTTTGCTCGCAGGAAACAGACCCTCGTGGTCAGCTTGATCGTGCTCTGGCGTGGTCAATAACCCTCGGAAGTTGGTTTAGCAATTGCTAAGGCGCGACGTCTCGCACGTTCGTAGTCGGATCGTCAAGGTTGACTCCCACAGAAAATGATAGCCACCATCTCATTGAAACATCGGGACACCTTAGCCTCTATCATCACCTCATCGTGCGAGACACCGCGCTCGGGGGCGGCGGAGACGGCGTACTAAGCAAGCTCTCCTCATTCTGCGAGTTGACGAGACACATCAAAAGTACTCCAGTGTATAGAGCCTTTCCTCTAAGGTAGGCCCCACATGGTTTGCCTCTTTTTTAACAACGTGTCAAGTTGCAATTTGTTTGTTCACCCGTGGTAGACGATCCTCCCTCCACCAAGTGGACAACTGGTACACGGTCAAATTACCACGTGGGCGGCCTTTTCGTACAGAAATGAGCTCCACCGTGTACCCGCGCGGGTGTGGTTGGGAAAGAGACAGGAGTACGTGCGTTGTGCGTGCACCTCTTCTCTTCGTGCACGTCCCCACCTACGTGGGTATGTGTGAGAGATACAAACCTAGACAAATGGCTTGTGCGGAATAACTACTCTTCGTAAGCCATTGTAAGAGTGGACAAAATGGTGAAGGAGGAGATGGGGGAGCGGCGGAGGTGCGCGATTCTTGGCCGACATTTGGACTCATTAAAATAGGAGATTAAATAGATGGCGGACGAGAGGAGCTCGGCCAGTGTAGCGTTTAATGTTGGCCCGGCCATGAATGGACGTGTGTCCATAGTGCGTTTCTCGGCTTCCACACGGGCGGGTTTCATTGAGTTGTGTGAATGCGGCAAGGAGGCGTGTTCAGCCGGGCGTGCAGCGAGTGGCGCCCTCGACTCTGACGTAGGGCACCACGCCGTTCTTCCACTGACGTGTGGGCTCTTTGGGTACATGGCCTGCATGTCAGTGACCCAACGCAGGCAGCGCACATCAGAGGAACCTTTGGTGGCCAGGGCGGTCAGAAGCGGGCATTTCATAAACCGATGATTGTTCATTGAGTGTGATGTCATCCTTTTCATGTAGATAAGCCTACTATGTTGATAGCCCTTTCGATACGTTGTGATTCATAAAGACCACTGCAAACATCAAAAACATCAATGTTCTGCTTATCACAGATAAGATTGATTAATACCCATAACAATCCATGTCCTTAACAAAGGGTGCATGCATGTATAGGTTGAGCGTGTGTCTTGCGTCGTGTGATGTGTGCATGCAGGCGTGTGAGTGTTGCGTGCATGCAAGGGTACGTTTCAGTGTTGCATGCATGTGTGCGTACGTGAGTGTGTTCGTGAGTGCATGTGTACATGTCAGTGCTGCACGCCTCCATGCGTGCGTGTGTTCGTTATGTGTACGTGTCAGTGTTGCACGCCTGCATGCGTGCGTGTCTTGCATGCGTGCTTGTGTACGTGCGGGGTGAGGCTACACGTCAGTCGACTGATTTTTTCATCTCTGGTCACTAGATTTTCCAGCCGTTGGATACGAAATCAAGGGCCTGCAGTTTATCATCAAACTACACCCCCTGAGCCGCCAGCCACCACTGGCCGAACCGCCGAGCCCCGCCACCGGCGGCCGACCTGAGCCGCCACGCCGTCCCACCCGCCCCGAAACCACTCCCCACCGCTGGTCCACCGCCACACCGGCCATCCCTTTAGCCCCCCCACCCCCGTGCCGAGCTTTTTCTCCGGCGATGCCCACACCACCGCCAATCAACGCGCCCGCACCGCCGGCGGTTGCCAACCTGAGGTCTCACGACTTTGAGTACCCACCGACCACGAATTTATTACCATTTTTGTCCTTCATATACATGCCGAAGGGTGGGCCCTATGGTAATGTGCGCTGCTGAATGTGGACCGTTTGACTGGTCAATTGATCGTGTCATCAATAAATTACGGAGCTGTATCGTGAGCAAGTGACCGTATGATCACCCTAAAATGTATTTTATTAACACAGTACAGACTCAAACTACAATTTCTTTCTTTCATATACGGGCTGACAGGTGGGCCCCATGGTTACGTGCCCCGATGGTGCAACACTAGTTGTGCCACGTGGAATGTTTGACTGGTCAATTGTTTGTGTCATCAACAAAATACGGAGTTGTACGGGTGAGCCAGTGACCGTATAATCATGACATGTATTTTTTAACACGGTACATATGCAAGGGCTCATATATACGCGCAAGCACTCACCGCTATAAGTGCGCACACACAGACCCTACCCCTATGAGCACCTTCGAGAGAGTGAGCCAGCATATGATCTTGAGATTTTACGAAGTCGCCATAGGTGCCTCGTAGTCGAGTGGAATGTCTCCTCCCACTGAACGCACATCGCCAGAAAATACTGAAATTAACCCAGGATAAATGCGAGCACCGGGACTTTAACCCTGGTGGGCTCGAGGAACCACTATCCTCCTAACCATCCAACCACATGTTGGTTAGCACGACAAAATGTATGTGGTGACCGTGACGAGCTTATTCTGAAGTCCAGTGACCATATCATGCTTTCGCTTCAAATACAATGACGGTATGTCTCATCAACAAAATACGGAGCATGCATCAAATGCAAAGTTCGTCAATGTCATCAAGAAAATACGGAGACGTATCATGAGCTAGATACCGTATGATCACCACGAAATGTATACGGTGACCGGAATGAGCATATTCTGAAGTCCAGTGATCGTTTAGTGCTTTAGCTTGAAATACAATGACCGTCACGCGTAAATGTGTTGTGGGCATGCATACTTTTAGAGGGCCGAGAGATAGTTTGTGTGCGTATGTGAAAGTGGTGTAGAGAGAGGGGGCGTCCGGTGGAGACAAGGAGAGATATGCCCTTCGTTTTCCTTTCCCGTGACTATTATTTTAGGAGAATATATGAACATTCACAATGTAGAACAAATATTTTTGGATGCACCATGCAATTAGCTTTCATGTATAACATTGTACTATTGTATGTGCTTATTTTCTTAGTGGCTGATTGCGTGTGTGGTGTGGTGGGCACATCATTCCTAGTTGTGGTGGGTCAACATGAGGACTCATGGGTCGGTTCCATCCTGTGCCACATAGGCTGGACTGAGACGCGTTATACGAAGACCCATGTGGAGGACTCGGCGTACAACATGAAGCTAGCTACCAGAGTCGCGGAGGACTCTATCCCCACTAGTGATAAGCTGACTATATATGATTTGTAACCCTAGGCCCCCAGTATGTTATAGAAGCTTGGGGGCTATTTCGTCGATAGTATACACACACGCACAATGCCTGGTATTCACATGTACTTTTTACACACCCCTATCACTAATATACAGTAACATGAGTAGGCTTTTTCCTCAACTGCAAGGGTCCGAACTAGGGTAAAACTTTGCCTCGTATTACCATCTAGCCTAACAGTCAGGGATATCTTACTGAATGATATGATGGAATCATATCTGCCAACTACT